>NC_071497.1:36160333-36476252 GCF_028500815.1 Rissa tridactyla
GGAATAAATTTACTGCTTAATATGGAAAATAGGTTGTTAACTTGCTCACAGAAAAAAATATGAGGATACAAACATTACTGAAGCTAGGGAATCGTTTGATAAATCCCAAGCTGTCAGAGGTCAAATGGCTCAGAAGACCTTGCTCGCAGAAGCTGGTGGAAAACTTCTCCAGTCACAGGAGCTGTTCTTGAACAAATGTCAAAGGAATCAAATGTGAATCGCTTTGTCAACTAGTATATTTTTGATCATGGGAACAATTGGTTTGCAGCTCAAAGTTTAATCAAGGCAATGCAATTTGACAACCTGCTAAAACCTATGAGATCAAGACATCATTCCTAGAAATAGGATGCCATTAAACATCATCATCACCATTATGACTGACCCTTTAGAAGTCCTCCCAGTTTCAGCATTACCAGTTTCAATTAACAGTAATGGTTTGTGGAGAATACGTCTCTGGCTTGAGTAACCTTTGAGTGATTGACAAGACATGCTTCAT
The DNA here is from genome assembly GCF_028500815.1 of Rissa tridactyla. NCBI lineage: Eukaryota > Metazoa > Chordata > Aves > Charadriiformes > Laridae > Rissa > Rissa tridactyla. The sequence goes on from NC_071497.1 coordinate 36,160,830, forward strand.
TTTGCATAATGCAGTTTCATGAAGTTTTATAAAAAAGATTGTAACTCACATGAAATATACATTTTTGACAAAGGCAATTATATTTGTTGTGTGAGGACAAATTTGGCCAATGTCCTTATTTTTTTGTTGACAAGCTTAATAAATTTGGGTGGAAGTCATGCTAGAGCTCAATGTTAGGATAAGAACCATTAGAAAACCAGGCAACTCCAAGACAGAGTTATGGAATAATATTTTTTTCATTATGTATGTGGAGTAAATATAGGTTAGGAACTCAGCACCATGCCAGCCAACCATCTTCTGTGTTCCCCTAAAATGAATGCTGCTTTTCTGCACTTCTGGAGCTGAGCTCACTTCCATACACATCACCTCTCTTTCATGATCAACGTAAGATACCGCTGCCACACTCTGTTGTTACATTTTTCAACAAGCATTTAATACAAATGCCTGGAATGGATTCTGCTTGCCTTTGCTGAGTAATACATCTTCGTTTTGCTCCTTCCTCTCTTTTTTGACACATGGCTAGTGGGCCTCTGATGTCCATTCCACTTCTTGGACTCTGTACTGTGTGCAATAGGCCACCAAGTCCATTTGTGGCCTTCAGTGCAACCCAGTAACAAAGAAGCCTCATATGATTTTTGCCTTATACTGTATCTGTGCTTCACCCTTTAATAAAGCTGTGTACTGATTTAGGATCTTGTGAGGCCAGCTTGGCAGAGATAATGCTTTTATCTATAATATGATAGCATACAACCTCTTGCAAGGTATGGAAACACTGATCACAGAAATACGAACTTGGGCGTTACTGAAATTTGTGCTAGAGTAACTTCCTAGTCACTTCATGTATAAATGCTTCAGTCGGTAGAAATACTAAATAACAAAAAATGAATGAACAGCTACACATAGCACTTGCAAAGAAACACATTGTTTCTAGGCATGCAATTTACATTAAGATCAATAAGTTCTGCAGCTAAGTCCCCTTGCACCTCGAAGTTCAATTGGATGGTTCTGAATTTAGAAGCTTATAGCTAGAGCACTTAATAGCAAAAAATGTATGTTCCAGAAAGCTGTTCTCTGTATCTGCTCACAAGGGCTTACCTCTACAACTGTGCAGATATTCCACTTTTAGGTGCCCCTGTATCAGGCTCAAGAATGGAATTAGGTTGGTCATATTAAAACTTCACACTCTTTTGACTTTGATGTCTCTTGCCCAAAAATGAAGGAAGAGAAACAGTGCCAGTAAGAGCAAATTTTTCTCCATGGATCAGTAAAAAAAACAAAACAAAACCAAAACCAAAACCACAGTTGTCTTATAAAGGTCGTCTTTAGATAGGGTCACCCTACCTTTGAACACACTTGTTCTGAAGCTGTCAGCTGGAAGTTATCCTCAGAACAATACTTGAGTTTGTAACTCTGTTCAGCATTTCTGCTTTTGTCAGTTGGGAGTGAGCAAGGTGTATCACCGCTAGTCCATCCTGTAAGTGTTACACAGCTAATGCATCTCCTGCTGGCTACTGGCACTGGCAAGCAGGCAAGGACATCTGATGCCTGCTGAGAAGTAGGCAGCAGAGAACTGTCCAGGAAACTAGACTGAAGTCACAAGCAAGTCTAGATAAAATGTGATGAAATCTGTATTGTTCTCCTCCCCTTCCACAGATGCTGGACATTGGCCTTTCTTTAACTCACATCAAAACCTTATGTCCTAAAAATAACCGCATGAAAGTGGGAGGCATGATGTGGGTACGTAATCATTTGTGTGTGATGGGGTATTTTAGTCCTGCGTTAACACCATTTTCAACTGCTGGCGTCATTGCCTTCAATTCGATAGGATGAAAACGTGAAAAAGGGACACTGCATGAGTTTATCAAAGACTATAGAACAAAATTACTGTAATTAAGAGACACTGATGAAAGAACAAAGTGTAAAACAAATGACAGGCTAATGCATAAAGGCAGCTTGAAAGCATTTCCTTAGTCTGACATGAGCTGACAACAAGTGAGAGGGGGAAGGGGAAACCTGTTAATGAGCACATTTGTCAGCTCCTCTGTCAAGAGTCCCATCTTTGTCTCATCTCCCACCCATTTTCCATGCTGTGTGAAGTGAAGAAATTGCAGAGATAACACAGTGGTGGTTGTGTTGTAGTTCTGGGCCACTGTAAGCAACCAGAAACCAGATGGGTTTTCATTATGAAAATTGATGGACTACAGTGTTCATCTTTCTTTGCATCAACCAGCAACTTTCCCCCAGCTTTCTCACTGCTCTTGCAGTGGTTTTTGAAAACAGTAAAAATGTAGTTGCCTTTGATTGCTAGTTAGTTTTCAGAGAACAAAGGCATAAAATCTCTCACCATTTTACTACTGAAGTTAACTCTTCACTGAGCAGTATCTGACTACATAAAAATGAGTGAGCTCCTTTCTTGTCACTCATGTTTGTCTTTTTTTTGTGAAAAATTCTCTGTCTCTACCAAGAGATGTGTATGTTTGGCCCTACTAAGAGACATTCAAATACGGGAAGTGTACATCTGAAAGCTATATAACTGTATGGTTATATAGTGTTGAGACTTGAATCAGGTACTTAGACCAGGTGAAGCAGAGCTAATTTCTGTTAAAGTCAGTGGTCTTCAATATTTATTTTAGGTTTGATTCTGACCCAGCTTATGCTCTGGGCCTCTGGAATACCTCCTAGCTCTGGAAGGACATTCAAGCCCTCTCCCAGAACACAGCGCAACCAAGATTTATGCATGCTGTAGTTCCCCAACCACCCTCACCTACAAGAGGGTCCCTCCAGGGACCAGCTCAGGCTGTGATGTGTGCAAGAAAAAGCATACGCTGAGTGCAGGGCTGCCCTTTCCTCTGGTCACTGTACCACCTCTGTGAACACAGCAGTTACAGCTGGCAGCAGTACTGGCACCTTCTGCTCTACCCCACATGCGTTGATGCTTTCTCAGTCTTCATTTCACTATTAATTTAAAGCAGTGGGGAAGGCTATCCAAAAGTGTCTAATAAAAATTTGTAAGATTTTCTAATGCTATTATTTTTACATCCCATCTTAGATATTAGAATAGCTCAGATTTTGCCATGGCATCTTCAGCAAAAGTCTTGATATCAAGGTGGGAGTCTCAGTGTACGTTCTTCCATTTGATTTTAAATTTTTATTCCCATCTTACACAGATAAATCTTTCTTAATTTTTTTTAATTTAATATTTATTTTTTTTTTAATTCTTGGTCATCAACATGTTCTGTGCCTCTTGAATGTACCCTTGACATTCCTGTGGTTCTTTCAATGCATGATATTTTGCAAGCTTTTACTTATTGACATAAAGTGTTGCTGTTTGCTATTTTGGAAATAAAGCATTTTAGTAACTGGTGAGATAAGCATGAATTGAAGATAATTGCTGTCTACTTTCCAAACCATGTTGCTCAATTCTACCTGCAAAACATATCTCTAAAATATGTTCAGTTCATATTTACAATCTTTCATGGATTTCAGACCTGAATCAGTTTGTGTTTGAGATTCCTATATGGATTTAAAGATTTTCTATGAAAAGAATGTACATATTTTAAAATATTTTCATTATAAGTAAGACACGTGAAATGTTATTAAGTTGTTTTCGTTTTTTTTTCCTCCAGAGAAAAAGGGAAATGTAGATCAAAATGTCTAATTTTAGCATCAGAATTTGCAGTTGCCATAGTAATTAGTGCTAGCATTTTTAGTATTCACAAATTCTCCTTCAATTTGACAGCCTCTGTGTTTACAAGAAGTGACTCCTGAAAAGAAATGTGGTTACAGCATCACAGTGTCAGTTGGCTGGCAGTGTCTGATAGCATTAGATATAGCTATAGAACAGGCCCTCAGAGGGGTAAGGATGGAGGTGACACCTTCAGCATACTTTTTCTGTGACCACTTTGTAACTAATTCTGAACTTATTTAGTGTGTTTATATGTTGGTCCTAAGTGGTAGTGCTGTGTCATATTTTGCTCACAAAGTGAATAGGAATTACCGTAGCATTTCCAGTATGATACCTCGACTGACCTCCTTGAGGGCAGGGTTCAGAGCTACTTGTAATGGGAACTAGGGAAAAAATAGAGGCATAATTGTCTCTTTTAAATTAAGAATGTCCTGACAAACCCCTACAGTCTGACAAATTTAAAATAACATTTTTTCTTTTCAGGAATCTAATTTTAATTATATTTGAGGCTTGGAATATGCAATTTTCCAGTAAATAAGAACACATGAAAATACGTCAAGAGCATTCATTTGCAAACAAAATTGATATATCCCTGCTCTCTTCTGCTTCAGCAGGAATGCTGTGAAGAAGCCTATGCAATTGTTTTGTCATGCAGCATTCAGCACATACTAGAGGGTCTGTGAAAAATGCAATATCTCCACATGAATGACAAAAACACGTAGCTTGAAATGGGAAAGACAAAGGAAGATAGAAACATGTGTTTCTAGTGTTGCCCTTGTTGCTAGGGTCCACAGTGCCTCTTCATTTTAAGAACAGCTTGAAGATTAGCCCTCCATGTACTCATCAGCACGTTTCTTTGTATGACTAGAGTAACATTTATGGCTCAGGTTTCATGCTTTTTGCTATATTACACCGCCAGAATATTAGATTTCCTGGAGATAAAATGTAACAAAAAAGACTTCGAGGCTGCCCTACATGCAGTGCATAGTCTGACTGAATTGAGTGATGGTCATATTTCTAAACCATACTGGGTTTATTTTCAGGACTTGAAAAGAACTAGATAATGTGACTAAAAATTCATACTCATCCTTTTAACACTTGAAGACCCAGTTTATATAGTTCTGTAGAAAACAGTAAGCAGATTTTAAAATGAACTAAATCAGCGCAATACAAGCTATATTTATTTGTAATTCCATTCACCAAAAAAAAAAAAAAGAAAACCTTACAGGCACTGACTTGAGTTCAAATATGAAAATGTAGGCAAACAGGTAAGGGGGTTTCTCAGCACTGTTTTTGAGTGTTCAACAATCTTTATGCCTTTTTCTTGGAGGGAATGGCTCTATGAGAGAGTTAAAGGGAACTAAATCAACTTTCTGTCTGCTCATAAAAGAAGACTGACTGAGGGGAGAATTTGTGAACAAGACAGCAAGAGCCTGCTATAGTGGGCTCTGACTACTAACAAACTGAGGCTTCTGACATGTATTATGCAGACAGGAAATGTTAATTTCACTTTTCCCACATTAGAAAAAATTGAGAATATCTAGCAAATTATGAAAGAATTTGAAATTAATCTCCCATTGTTTAATTATCATGAATTATTGCATGCCGTGCAATAGAGTACCTGTGGAACAAGTAACGATTCTTTCCTTTTTAGCTGTTGTCTTCACAACACTTTATCTTGCTTTCATATTTCTATTTTTCCTAACTGTGTACTCTGCCTTGATTTTACTGAAAAAGTGGTTTTGTGCTAAGAATTTTACACATTGGACGAGCTTGACACAAAGACTTATAGAATTGCTGGGATACTCCTGCTCTCCACCTCGTTTTTTCTGCCTCAGGCTGTATCCTGAGGGTGCATGTTTGGGCTACGGAGAGCACAACACTCTACAGAGCAGGAAAAGCAGAATTTCCAAATTTAATGGAAGAATATCACAAAAAAAAAGATTGTAAGAAAATACCAGCACATGTACAGCTTCTTCAAACCATGGACCCTGAAACCAATAGGATTTATTATTTCTATTGTACATAGCTGAAAGTCAAAGGATTAACCCACTTGCTCTATTATGGTTGATAGAAAAATAAACTAAAAGTAATACAGTCCGATAGCCTAATTACTGTCATTTAATTTGGTCTTTTCAATTTCTCAAGTTCAACATAGTCCATGTGAGATATCTGAATAACCTGGCAATGCATGACAGGGATCTTCAGTGTCATGTCATTCCTTAGAAAACTGCTGAAATTTTGTAAACCCTCATCCTTCCTTGATTTGGTGGGGTTTTTTGGTTAGCTAGATCTGCTTAAATTGCTCTTTGACAAAGCAGAATTGCTTATAAATATTGGTGAAGGGCAGACCTCAAAAGGATTACTAGTATAGATGAAGTACCCTGAAGTTTAGGTTCTTATCAAAGCTCTTTGTTTGGGAAATTGGTCAGAAATCTCCCCAAGAGCAGACTTTATGCTGAAAGACTTATAATTTCTGGGCAGGAAATTGCATGGCATCATGTTGTCTTGCTGTATTTCATTACGTTCATTTCTCTGAAGTCAGATATATGAAAACAGACATAATTCACAGACACTGAAAGACATTTTTTAGAATCACCAGTAGAAAGCAATGATAATCATTCATTCAAAAAATCAGATACAATCAAAACAACCTGTAACCACATCCTATATCACCAGCTGAGAAGATCTTAAATTACTTTCAGCACTAATGCTTAGAAGTAGAAAATAAATAAAATGACTAACAAAAGGATGCAACTTCACACATGTGTTTGCATTGCTCAAAACCAATTATGTTTCTGTTGTTGATTCAAGGAAAATAGAGTATAAATGGAGAAAGAATATATGAACACCCATTTCTTTATCTTTTCAGTGAACTTAATTTACTAATGAGGAATGTGTGTTCATTCTTTTGCATTGAGAAAAAAGGATGTGGTCCTTCTTCTCATATACCTCATCAGTTACATCAAATTCAAACATTTTCAAACCCTAAGGCTCTCAGAAGTCCATACTTATGCTATAAAATAACTTCCATATAATGTTTCAGGTAGGACAATACCAAAACTGTTGTCTGGCAAAAATAGATCCTGATTTCCCTCAAGTTGTAGAAATTACAAAGGAAAATGCTTGAATTTAATTGCTCTGGGTCAGACAGTGAAGACCTGTGCTCGTGACGTCTAAAGTTTAAGACTAAATTTTCATGGTAGATTTTCATACACAAACTCTCACTAGCTACAGGTGAAATATGGGATACTCCAGGTTTGGTTTCCTCGGCACCAGAACTGGCTGACCCAAAATCAAGGTGTCATTAAAATGTGCTTCAGCCTTTTGTAGAAATGGTGTTTGCTGTCCTTTCTCTCACACACTTTTAGGCTTTTACATTGGTTAACTGTTAATTATTTTCTATGTAAGGAAACATAGTAAAGTGTGAAATAGTTAGAGGTGTGTGACAGACATGAAGGTTTTGCATTGGCTGCTGCTGATCTCATAATTACGGCTATAAGATCTCCTAAACTTACAGCCAAGTTTGACTGCTGCACTTCTTTTTATGTATTTTTCATCAGTCTCTCCAGGTAGCATGTTTCTGAGCCATTTGGCTTATGCTCCCTTGCCTTTCAGTACTCCTGCAGGCTTACTATATTTGCCCAGAAATGCATTGCCTGATTACTGATTTATTTCTCTGTAAGATGTGGCACACATTGGTTTTCCTTGCATGCAGATTTTCTTGTGCTATTCACAAAATTAAGAGGAATGAAAATGGGAACAAAGAATAGAGTGTTTGCTAATGTATGCTCTCAGTTTGCAGGAGAACTGGACCATAAAAGCAAGTGATGCTTCCTGCGTTTTTCCTTTGTAGTCATTATGGGCTGTTGACTAATAAGCCAATCTAATTTCAAAATACTAGGATGTACTCTATTGTACATAAACTGTTTTAAAGCCATCTTTTGGAAAAAAAAAAAAGTAATGAAATATAGCAAATAAAAGCCCCAGATAAAAGATGTGCCACTTAAAAATAATATGACAATATTGTGATGACAATGATTTTAAAACTGCATGTTTCCATTGTTTGACTTCTTTATACCAGTATAAGGTCAGGCCTAAAACTCCAACCACAAAAAATACGTAAAAGCTATGCCTCAGCTGCTGGCTATAGCTTTACAATTAGGAAACAGCATCAGGATCCTAAAGAAGAATATTATAAACAACCAAATATATTTCTATCACTGAATTAGTCATTTGTAGTTAATTTTAGTCCTCAAAGATTGCATATCTTCCTTTGATTAAATTGTACATTGCTTTATAAATAATATTTGTCAAATCTACAGACGTGGCTTTGAAAGCTTTGTATTTGTGAAAGACCAACTTGAATCTTTAAAATCACTGAGGGGAAAACATTTCTACTTTAACTACACAGAGAATAGAAATTTTATGGTGTTCCTAGGCAAATGCTAATCTGCTCCAATCATTTTGGTTGAAAAAGGGAGATATCACCCATTCATCCTGACCATTTGTGCTAGAAGAATAATCATCTGAATATTGCAATAACAAAAAAAGTCTACTTTTTAAAGGCATTGTTTGGTGGGGTAGTCTGTTAGCATGCTGGCAAATGCTAGCCCCTTTCAATGCAGCCTATCAATACTTTTCCTTAAAGAATTCATCACCACATGTGACTTTTGAAGTAAACACAGCAGGAGAAAAATAATAATAGTGTTTGCTTGGAGGTCTTATAATGTATGCCAGAAGTGCTTTCTAGAGCTTTCGACGTTCATAGTGCCTTGCTCTGCATACGTGAAGAACTCGTAATCCAAAATATCATACGCACATTTCTTAGCCCTGCCAACTTGCCAAGAAAACTCTGAAACATATATTATTCTGTTACAATACTCTAAATTCCCAAGTCACCCAAAACATTCAGTGAGATAAAGCAGTGTAGTCTCCACGTTACACTGCTGTAAAACACTGCATCACAGCCAGCACCTGCTGCTGGCGCAAGAAGGCAGGTGAGTGGAAGGGCGTCTATCTTTCATAGCTAAAATGACCACTGTGAATGTGGGAAGAAGGAGTAACGTTAATTCAGAATTCCATGAGAACCTTTATAATGAAATATTTAGGCTTAAAGGATGACAAGTGGCTTAGTTAAGATGCTGTATTTATTGTCTTTGGATCATGGAAAAGATGATGTGCGTTCATGTCACATTTTTTTTAAGACTGTCATTATGTTTTAAAGCATTTTTCTTTGTCAGTGCAAAAGATTCAGTTAAACAGCAAAAGAAATTAATAATTTATTTATTCCTGAAGACAAGCATATGAAATTCACTGAACACAACACCCAAGTAAAACGGAGAAAGTTCTGGAATATCCTTCAGTTTTAGTTCCTCAGTGTAAGAAGAAATGTGCCAGAAAAATGATGGTTCAGATGTCTGCCAGACCTTTGCTAAGTGGTGGTTTGAGATATGCACCAGGTATATTTCTTGGAAGTATAAGTAGCTTAAGCCCTTGTGCCCCCAATGCTCTGTAGGGTTTTTATTATTCAAATTGAACAGTCCCATGAGGGAGTGCAGAAACTACTGGGTGAGAAGTATTATGTGTGTTTGAATGCAGCATCTTAGCAGATTCAGTTGTCATTAAAAGGTTACCATATTTTTCTGGGTACACATCAGTGGCTGTTTGTATGTGTCACTGATGATATGATATTCTCATGAAGACACGATATTCACAAGCTCTCCAAATCTGTTAAAATTGATTCCAATCTGAGAAGAGTAAATCTTAAGTCGTTTTGCAGCTGCTCTGTCCAGAGATCCCACGCAGGATTTCTAGATAAATTCGTTATTTTCACAGTCATGGTTTTATTTAATATGCAATCATAAAGAAGAGAAATCAGTGACATTACCGGAGGGGATTTGTATTGAAACAAAATTTTTGGCCTAGATGCCTATGAAGTATTAATTAACACTCTTTGCTTACGTTGTTCACTGTTGTGAGACTACTGTGAGGTAAAGTAGTCAGATGTTAAAGCTTAGACCAATTGAAAGATATGCAAAGAATCCAAAGCTTTCCTCTAGTTATACAGTGACAGTGACAATGACAATTTTGGGACTCACCTATAAAACACTGGGCGTGTGCAGGTTCTCAAGGAATTATCCTGTGCATACAAAGATGTTCTGGCTGGTTTACCCTCATATTTCCTCACTTGAACAGCAGCTGAACTCGCAAGCCTTTCCTATCAAATCCAAAGAAAATATGTTTCAGGCAAACAGCTTGTGCAGCTTTAAATACTTGAGATAATCATAAGTCCACCTCTGGGAGAGAGAGGCAGAGAAGACAGCTAGGCTAAAAGCAATTGCAGAGTTAAGGAGAAAGAAAAACGAAGAGGAACAGCTCAGCATCCCACATCAGTCCTACAACATGCACCTGCTTAGCAATGAGCAAATGCCAGTCAAATTCTTTGAGGTCCTGTGGATGATGGACTGCACCAGAGAAAGGGAAACTCTTCTTTTTTCATACCCTGCCCTGCAAAAGGTAACTCCTGCAGAATGCCAAATGAGTGAGGCCTTATATCATAGGGAAACCATAGCAGGGCAAGGAAAGCACTGGCTTTTACACCTTGGTTCATCGGCCTTCACGTGCTAGTGTAAAGTAACAATTTCAACTTCCAAGAAGTGTCAGAAGCAAAATCCACTACTTGCAATGTAAACAAATATAGACAAATAGGAACAAGACAAATCAGCCCTAGATATTGGTGGATTCACACCAATTCAGTGCCTAAGTCCAGCACATCCTCGTTATAGCCTCAGTTTCTGGCCATTAACAGCTTAAGGACTCCAGGGCTGCAAATGGGCTAAAGTACTGTTGAAGTTAGGATGTGACCTGTGGGATTCACAGTCCTGACGATTAAGCTGGGGATGGTTCTTAATGCTTCTAGAGTGCAAGGATGACTCAGGGAAACAAGTCAGAAAAAATAATATAAAAGGAATGAGTTAACAAAGAGTTAAAAAAAAGTTAATAGTTTGCCACTGTTAAGATAAAGTAGAGCAGAGGAAAAATGCTACGGTAGCTCACTAAGTGTAAAAGAACAAGATGCTAGTTATTCACGATATTAATTCACCTCATATTTTAAAAAATGGTATGATGTGATGAACAGCTTTAGGAAGAAATACAGAAACTAACTATCCCGTATTTGTCCATCTTCACATCATTGTTCAAAGCTCCAGGAAACTCTACAAAGTTTAGCTCAGACTGAAACCCCCATGAGTGAGGGAAGTGTCACCATACAGTCCTCACTTAAGCAGAATAATTCCTCTAATGAGGGGACAACCCATGGTTACTACCACAAGGGGACCGGATGTCGACCTCTACATCATTACTGAAGTTGGCAGTACACTGGATTTCATAACTGAGGTACGCTCTAGGCTATACTTCTATGATTTTCATTGAGGATCCAGTGGCCGGGGCTGAAGAAATGACTGAGACCTCTTGGAGGATATCTGGAAGGTCATAGCAGAGGAGCTCTCTTGGGGATGTTATGCACAGAAATGGATGCCTGATCTTTTATAAGCTAAATGTATGGCACAGAATTATTAATGGAAAACTGAACTTTTACTAATAATTTGATAGCACAAATGTATTAGGTTCCTTGCCCTTCAATCTTTATTTGCCATAGTAAAATGGTCTTTAAAGGAAACTGAACTCAGGTGCTAGACTTTTTTGTGCACTACTTTAAGGGAAGTTACCATGTTTGAAATATTTCCCTTTGAAAAGATTCTAAAATGAAAACTTGCAAAGAATAAATGATATTTCTTCAGCTAGCTAATTTTTCTCTATAAAAATAACAACTCATTTACCAGAAAAATCCATTAAAATTAATGTATCTCTTTGTTCCCCTCTTCCCCCCCCACTTTGTACATTTGCAGTGATGTCAGAAGGGAATGATAAACCTGTTTTTCTTCTCTTTACCACCCTGGCATTCACACAACCTAATCTGCAGTGTGCTTGGAGAAGAGACATTGTTGGATGCTCCTGCTGCTGCTACCCGGAACAATGCCTTTGGACACCACTCTTGTTGATCAGGGCCAATCCCACCTGTTTGTTGTTCTCATTGTTTTCTCGAAGCAGAGTTATTTAAGATTCCAAAACCACTCCAGGGAAGGCACTAATATTAATTCGAGATGCGGAGCAGATGGTTAAGAACAAATTCCACTAATTGAAACACAGTCTGATCCTGTATTCATTTCACAGCCAAAATTCAATTTCTACAGAAATTTTTTTAGGTTGTAGTTTATCACTGGATTTAGTCTACATTCATACCTTCTTGTTTGAAAGCTTGATGATAATGGGCCTTCTCTAAAGGGAGATCAAAACACAAAACACCCGAAGATCCTAACTGATACATATTCAAACTTCTCTTGACCTTGTCATATATGATTGTTTTTGAAGATACATATTTGTTTGTTCTTTTTCCCAATCAACTATTATGTCAAATATATGCCAATTTCTTATTTCTCAATAATTTCCTTTCTTCTTTCCTTCCTCCTTTTGTCTTTTCTCCAGACAATTATTTGACCTTCAATCTCTTGCCTTATTGCAAGGAAAATATTTATATTCTATATGTAACAACGAGACCTCACACTTTCACCCTTCCCTTCTTTCCTCATATAAAGTGCTGTCACAAGAGTACCTGAGCAATTATCCAGAATTAAATTCACTTTCCATGTCCCGCTTGCTGGAGCATAAAGGGAAAAATTTGGAATACAGTGAAAGACTTGATAGTCTAGTGCAGTAAAGCCCTTTCTTCATGATATTTCTGCTACATATTTCTGCCTTTTTACCCCTAATAGCAATATTCTTCTCAAAAGCCATGCAGTCAGTGACCATCTTCTGGTATGTTACACGTGATGTGATGTACCAGGAAATGATACTGAGCTGCAAATCAGTGTTTCATAAAATAACTGTTGTGTTTCACTTTGGATTACCTTAGGATATATAATAGACTATTAAATATGCTACATGCTGGCTGAAAAGAAGAAATTGCTCTTAGGCTGCTAGAAAGGTGCAGCCTGTATGGCTGAGAGAATGGTTTAATAGTGGCTTAAATATGCAGCTGCTTAGTATATTAATGGCATCTGAAACTGAGCCCTTGAACAGTACTAGGATTACCATAGCTATTCATCTAAAGGCCACCCAAATGTCTTGTCTCTTTATCTTTCCTTTAAAAATTCATTCCTCTCTCAGTTTGTCTGATACAGCTGGCATGCCTTAATTTCAGTTGCATGCCCAGAATCTGTGTAAAATGCAGATTGAGATGTAGATTTTGAGATGGATTTGTGAGAGAGAGTCAAAAGCAGCTGCTGTGACTTTGAGGACATTGGGATACCCATTTGCTGAGTAAAGGCTGATGAAAAAAGCAATATAAAAAGCTAATGCCTGTGTAATTCTGCTCCGTCTCTGACCAACGACATGCTTCTGTCAGCAATTTACTGTTAGCCTGTGGCGTTTCACTTGGGTAGCCAAGGTGGGGACTGTTAGTGTTTGCTTTATGAAGACGTAGGATGGGGCAAGAGGAAGAACTACCGAGCTCCTCTGTCATTACCTGCCTTCCCAGGGGATGAAGCAGTTGATGGGGCAGTTTAGCTTGCACAACTGAGAGAGGCTGGGCATACAACATATTTCTAGGAAAATTTCAGGAAGCTCTTTGGAAACATAAATGACTTTGAGCTTCTTTTTCCTTTGCCAGTTGCACAATCACTGCAATAAATGCACAGAAGATGCAACAGTCAGTGAGCTGGTTAGTTTACCAATACAGAGTAAGGGCACAAGAAGAGAAAGGATACAAAATGCAGGACAGATGTTCATTTAGTTATCTATTTATTGGCTAGTCTCTAAGCTTTTGTTGTTACTCACCTGTCTCTGGGTAAGCAGCACATCAGTACAAAGGGAATTAGGAAATGGAAAATTTAGGATTTTTCCTAAGAGCAGATGATCTCATAAGCTAGGCAGAATTTTTTGTGGTCTGCGTGATTCCTTCATGTAGTGATGGTTTTTTTTCTTCTCATAATTGCATGTTAAGCTCAAAAATGAAAATCACCCTGCTGCCTCTTTATTTAGTGAGAGTATAAATGAAATATGCCATCATGGGAAGTCTTCAGTACCTTTAATCTCATTTCTTGTATAATTTCTTTCCACACTCTCAGCTGGAATTTTTTTTAAAGAGGAAAAAAGTGACATTTCTAATTGCTACAATTAGAGCTACTGCTGCTAAAGCAATTATCCCTATAAATTAAAAAAAAAAAAATATCAAAACATACCCCAAATGGCATTAATGTTTCAATTTCAGCAAGCCAAGAAACAAAATTCACACAAAGGCTGCTACTCTATCCTGAAGCTGCACCTTTGTATGTTCCATGAAAATTCTGGGGGTCTGACATCATTCACTGTCACTGTACGCATCTTGTCCTTGTTGAAATGGAAAACCAAACTCCTGTTCACTTTATGGAGAAAACTGTGTTCTTTGACTTAATTCCATGCATCTTTTGTCAGCTTATTAGACTTTTGTTATCACCTGAGGACAAATAAATTTGGACTTTCAAATCTGAGATCCCCTGTTTATTGTATTTTGTTGGTATATGTGATGCTGGTAGTTAATGATATTGAATGTGGATATATTGAATGTGAGGGATGAAGCTGATATAAATCTTAAAAACTATCAGTCCTACAATTACAGTCTTATAATTGTAATTTCAATGGTGGTGATGCTGGAAGGAACCTCTGAAGATTGTCTACTCTACCCACTGTCTCAAAACAGGGTTGCCTAGGGCAGGTAGCAGAGGGCCCTGTCCAGTTGATTTTTGAATATTTCCGAAGACAGAGAGTCCACAAACTCCATGGGCTAGTGGTTCCAGTGTGTCACCACTCTCACAGTAAAAAAAAAAAGTGTTTTCCTGTGTTTGGATTCAATTGTATGGTTTATTTGGTTGGTTTTTTGTTTTGTTTTTACCCATTGCCTCCTGTCCTGTCAGTGGGCACCACTGAGAAGAGTCTGTCTCTATCTTTTTTATTCAATTCCACGAGGTATTCATACACAAGGGTAAGATCCCCATGAACCTTCTCTGAACACTCCCAACTCTCTCAGACTCTTGTTGTATATCAGATGCTCCAGTTCCTCAATCATCTTTGTGGCCTTTCACTGGTGTCACTCCAGCGTGTCCATGTCTCCCTGTACTGGGGAACACAGAACTGGACCCAGAGGTATCTCACCAGTGCTGAGTAGAAGGGAAAGATTACCTCCCTCTTCCTACTGGCAATGGTGTTCGCAATGCAGCATAGAAAGCTGTTGGCCTTCTTTGCTGCATAGGCATATTGCTAGCTCATGGTCAGCTTGTTGTCCACAAGGACTTGAAGTCTTCTTCTGCAGTCACTTTCCAGTCCTGGTCAGCTCCTAGTGTGTACTCTTGCCTAGGATTACCCATGCCCATGGGCAGAACTTTGCATTTCCCTTTTCTGAACTTCTTGAGGTTCTTGTTTGTCCATTTCTCCAGCCTGTTGAGGTCCCTCTGAATGGTAGCAATGGCATATTACTTTTTCCTCCTAGTTTTCTATCACCTGCAAACTTGCTGAGGGTACACTTTGTTGCATCGTCCAGGTCATTTAATGAAGATGTTTACCAGTGTTGGTCCCGGTATTAACTGTAGAGGTACACAACTAGCATACCACAGACTGGACTTTGAGCACTAATTACCACCATCTAGTGGTGATCCCACCCACCATAAATTCAGCCAGTTTTCAATCCACCTCACTGTTCATTTATATAACGCATAGTTTGTCATGGTGTCTATGAGAGCATTATGGGAGACTGTCAAAAATCTTACTAAAGTCAAGGTAAACAATAACCACTTGTCTTCCCGCATCCACCAAGCTGGTCACCTCACTGTAAAAGGCCATTTTATTACGAACAATTTCCCCCTTGTAAATCCTTTCTGATTACTCACAGTCACATTCTTACCCTTCATGTACCTGGAAATGGTCTCCAGGATTAGTTCTTACATCACCTCTCCAGGGATCAAAGTGAGGTTGACCAGCCTGTAATTCCCTGGGTCTTCCTTCTTGCCCTTTTTGAAGCTAGGAGGGATATTTTCTCATAGGCACCTATAACAATCACCATGATTATTTAAAAATTATCAAGAGTGGCCTTGCAATGAAATTAAACATCTCCCTCAGCACTCATATGGGCATCCCAACAGACCCTGTGGATTTACGTATGTTTTTTTTATTTAAGTGCTCCCCAACCTGATCTTCCCCTATGAAGGCCCAGTCTTCCTTGCTCCAGACTTTCCCTGTGATCTCAGGGGCCATTATTAATGATAAAGACTGAGTCAAAGATGATGTTGGGTACTGTGGCCTATTTTTGTGTCCTTTGTCACCGGCTCCCCTGCCCCATTCAGCAGCAGGCCCATGTTTTCCCTAGTCTTCGTTTTGCTGTTGTAGAAAGAGTATTTGTGGAAGCCTTTCTTGTTTTCCTTCACATCCCCTGCTCCCTGCGTCAATTCCAGTTCAGCCTTGACTTTCCTAACCCCAGTCCTGCAAGATGAGACAGCAGCTGTATACTCCTCCTGGGCCACCTGCTACTTACACCTCTTGTACACTTCCTCTTTATGACCAGGTTGTCAAGAGCTCCTTGCTCATCTGTGCAGGTGTCCTGCCACTTTTGCTTGATGGGATGGACCATTTTTGAACTTGGAGGAAATGATCCTTAAATATCAACTTCTGAAAGGTTAGTGGGATCTCAGAAAAAATTGTGTCTATATGAAAAAACAAAACAGATGAGAAAACCTATGGAGATACTGCAAAACTAAATTGGTCTTACAAATGGTGTGTTTAAAATTATCCCTTATTATTGCAGTTCACAGGCCAGTCTTATCACTGAGTGGAAAAAGCTATTTTTCATGCGTAGTGTTTTTTTATATTTAAAAAAGCAATTTCCATGCCATTTTGACTTTTTTAATATGATCATTTGGTAACTTATCTTTAAATAACAATGACAGAATCATCTCCTGATTTAAGGCATAATCATTTATCAGGCACATGCTGAGCGTGTCTGTACCAAAAAAAAACCCCAAAAAAAACCAAACCATTGAAGCTAGAATGGGCAGGAAATCCTTGCAAGATCACATATTTCTCACTTCTCTAGTTGCAGCAGTAGTAATGCTCTGGCATCCCTCTCCCCAAATAATCCTTCTTTGCTCCTTCCAAATACCAACTTTATTTTCCCTGTCAGCTAACCCCATTCTTTTATTTTTTATTCCAACAGATGTATGCTTATTAAAAACTGTTCAGCTTTCAAAGACTTTTCTTGCCAGAATAATTTTCCTCAAATTTACTGACTGTATAGTGCATAGAATATGCATAGACTGAAATAAAGGTTTTCTAATCCAATTTTTTCCCTTAAATATTCCCATTATGTCCCCAGTGCAGTCCATCTTTCCCAAACCTGTTTTCCCCACCATTTTCTCCATTTGCCTACTATTCCTTCCCAAAATATTTGAAAGTAAATATAACAAAGCACCATGTGCTGAAACACGAGTCTGGAATCCGTACAGACAGGATTTACTGCAGGCTGCCCCCGAATGAGGCAGACAAGATGGCAGAAAACTGAGGGGGGAAAGAAAAAAAAAAAAAGAAAAAAAAATGTTTCATCAGAATTTTTCCAGCCAGGCAAAACTTCCATTCCAACCTGGTCAGGACTTGGAAAAAGCACATATGACCAGAATTAAAATAAAGGGTACAGCTGGAATTGATAATGTTAAGGTTAGGGTATGCTTAGTTCCCAGTACAGGAAGCTCCTGTTTTATTTCAGTTTTGATTTAGCTTTCACTGTTATAAATCCATTCGTGGGACTGAGGTGGGGGAGAGATCATATAGGCTGGCAGTGTGCCCAGGTGGCCAAGTTGGCCAGCAGCATCCTGGCTTCTATCAGAAATATTGTGGCCAGCAGGACTAGGGAAGTGATCCTGCCCCTCTAGTTGGCACTGGTGAGGCCGCACCTCTAATCCTGTGTTCAGTTTTGTCCTCCTCACTACAAGAAACACATTGTGGTGCTGGAGCGTGTCCAAAGAAGGGCAATGAAGCTGATGAAGGGTCTAGAGCACAAGTCTTATGAGGAACAGCTGCGGGAACTAGTGTTGTTTAGTCTGGAGAAATGGAGGCTCTCTACAGATATCTGAAAGGAGGTTGTACTGAGATGGGGGTCAGTCTCTTTTCCCAAGTAACAAGTGATAGGACAAGAGGATATAGCCTTAAGTACCATCAGGGGAAATTTAAATTGGATACAGGAAAAAATTCTTCACTGAAAGGGTTGTCAAGCTTGTCAAGCACTGGAACAGGCTGCCTAGAGAAGTGGTTTGAGTCACCATCCCTGGAAGTATTTAAAATACACATAGATGCGGCACGTAGGGACACGGCTTAGTATTGGACTTGGCGGTGTTAGGTTAACAGTTGGGCTGGATGATCTTGGAGGTCTTTTCCAACCTAAATGATTTTCTGATGCTACTAGACAACCTCATAATAAACGTACCTGATTTATTTTTTTTTCTCATGTTCAGAATTATAAATTATGGTCATTGTATTGAGGGCATACTCTGGGAATAACACAGCTCTGAAAATCTGCAACAGTCCTCACTAAGGTTACATACACAGATACTTTCATTATTCTGTCAGGTTGACAAAGGAATTATTTCTTGTCACTCTGCTTGAATTGCCTCGCGTTTTGGCTACACAGACCTCAGGGGTTTCTAATGCTGCGGCATGGCTGAAAAGAATCCTCCTCCAGCCTTTTCCACAGTTCTCTACATGAAAAAGCACTCTTTAATGTGTTAACTTCAACAGGTTGTAACAGCTGGTTTACAAGAAGTAGCTGTATTCAGTAGTTTTGAAATAACTTTAACCTGCTATCAGACTGGAACCGTCCTCTTCAGGTTGAGCCATGGTCTTGTTCGTGAAGGGAAGACCTGAATGCTTTGGCCCAGATCAAGTGAGCTGGAAAAGTGTTCATGCAGCTCTAGTCCCTGCTGCAAACCTATGCATGGTCTTTCTCCTGTCTCCAGCAAACCCTTCTGCCAGCGAATGACAGTGAAGGGGAGAGGGCTTTTCCTCTACATCTCTGTTGTCCTCCTCTGGGCAAATATGTTGAGTGAGTTAAATTGGCTTAAAGTCTTTCTTTGAAGCTAATGCACCAAATTACTTGCACTATAGTGAGCAGCTGAATTGAAGCTGGTGGATTCATATGAAAACAAAACAATTCCTTTTCCCTTAGGAATAAGAGAAATATCCTGTCAGGTCAATTGAGCAGCTGTTGAAGAAAGGAGGAGGGGGAAGTGGAAGAGAGAGAAGGAATTCATTGATAATTCAAGGCGTCAGTCTCTCAACAGTTCAGGAACCTGAAGCTACATGGTTATCCTTGGAAGGGAAACATGATGGGGTGCAGCCGTGCAGGACCGCAGTCTGACAGTCAGCAAGGGATGCCCAGGAAGCATTTTGCATCCTGCTCAATGACCCTGAGGGCAGCATTGGAAATTTAACATCGAGTCATTAGTCATTATGTTTCAAAATACTGGAAAGACTGCTAAGTCAATCTCTTGGAAATTATGAACTATGAGAATTAAAGTTGGTAATATAATTGATTCAGCAACTCTGCCTTACTTTGAAGTGTTGTCTTCCTGACATGGTTACGTGATACATTTTTTTTCCATTGGAGCCCTTTCTACATTTCTCCATGCACTTTGGTTATTTCTAAAGCCTTTCCGTTCACCTTTTCTACCTAAAAAGAAATAGAAGGTGTCAGGAGAAATTTACATGTGCAAAAATAGAAATAGGTAAAAAGTTGTAAATTAATACAGTCAGACAGTCTAAGCAAAATATTTGTAAAGTTGGAATGAAAGAGTGAATTGCCTATTCCTGTTCTAGCAACCTGCTTCCCAAATTTGGTGGGATCATCTGTTCTGAAAAGCAAACTCAGTACTTATTTCGAAGTCTACAGTACTTATTTCTAAGTCTACAGTACAGTACTTAGGCAGCTGGGCACTCCGAGTCTAAGAAGGTTTGTGGTTGTGTTGCCACTATTTTCCCATGGGGAAATCCAGTATTGTTAGGGTGAGATAACTGATTTCAATTTCAGCACTTAACTGGGCTTGCACCAGCTGGTTTAGGCACTGAGGTAGCCCAGTACCAGCTCAGAGAGAGAAGCAGTGTAGATCAGTCTATGTTAAATTGGATGCTCATCAGAACATGAGCTGACCACTTTAAAGCTGCTGCTGGAATGTAGGGATAAGAATGAAATAGTAAACCATTTGGGATATATAAAATGATAGTTTTAATTTTAATTCTTATTTATTTTGCTTTTTTTTTTTCTTTCCTGGTAAAAGTTTCAGTTTTGTTGTATTGTACTATGGTTCTAAGAAATTTTTGTCACATCTTCTGCAGTTCATTATGTATATGAAGCAAAAGAAATCATTCTGGCTTTCCCACCTATTATAAAAGAAGACAGTTTTGTAGTTACTTTAAATTACATATTAAGAAAAAA
Source organism: Rissa tridactyla (assembly GCF_028500815.1). Lineage (NCBI taxonomy): Eukaryota > Metazoa > Chordata > Aves > Charadriiformes > Laridae > Rissa > Rissa tridactyla. The sequence continues at coordinate 36,181,082 of NC_071497.1, forward strand.
AGAAAAAAAAAGAAAAGAAAAAAAGCCTTTAATAGCTGATTGCTTTACAACAAGTACTGGAGAAATTAATGTGAATCTGTCAGAAATACTGTGCTTTTGGTAACATTCGATATTCCATTAAGTTAAAGATAATGAAGATCCTTCTTGTTTACAAAAGGTTGTTTAAATCTGTTAGGTGTGTGCCTTTTACTTTCTGCGTGCTTTTTACATGCTAATACTTCACTTTGGTGAACTGCCTTTCTTTGTGAAGTGTGGTAAGCTTGTTTGGAGTAATTGGCCCAATGTTAATGATGCAAAGTCTTCTTTTCTCCTTGAAATGCAAAGAATTAGTGTGGTGCTGAGCAGCTTTAGCAAGGAGGAGCAGGGTAGACTTTGTACTCAAAGTTGTCCACATAATGTGTTAAGCTTTGCAGTGGGAAGAAAATAGATTTTTGGGAGTAAGTCAGGGCAATGTGGAATAACTAATGTATTTTAGCAGTCACATTAAAAATTGTGAGAGACAAGGCTCTGTACTTCTTGTTCACAAGCAAAGCTGTCCAAAGATGAGGTTAAGGTGCTATATTATTTTACTCTTCATGTGGTGGCACTTCAGCTGTCCTTATAATCCTGAGTGATAAAGTCCAGGATATAATTACCTCAGGTCATGCTGTACTTGACAGACTAGGGTGATTTTGCAGACATGCCACAGAATTACTTTTTCTGGAGGTTAATGAATGCTTCCTCACCTGGAAGCTGCAGCAAACACCACCACTGCTACACAGCCTAGGAACAAACAAAGCAGTTTTAAAGTCCTTGTGTTTTAACTGTTTTAAGAGTGGTTACAGGAATGGAAAGGTGGGAATCTAGTAGAATGAGAGAACAGAAAGGAAAAGAAGAAAAGCTGGGGAATATTCAGTTGTCTGTTAATTCATCTATTTTTTTTCTGATTTTTTTTATGCTGAAGTCTCATTTACACCACCCTGTTAGAGCTGTGTGTACTTTCAGAGACATGCTCACTGTGACATCTGAAATGCTTTTAGACCCTCAGTACTCTCCCTTCACTATCCCCTTCTGTGTAAATTACGAATAACTGAGTGAGGAGATAGCCAAGCTGCTGGGAAGGAATTCACACCTCTTCCCTGCACATAAGCCTGTTAAATGGTGTCCACTGCAGTTCAGAACAGCTCCTTGCAAACCCAAATCCAAAAGGAAACTTCATTCCCTGAGATGAATGTGTCACTGTGGCACTAATACTGCATTGCCTGTCTCTTTGTTGCCCCGTCTTTCAAATAAACTGAGCGCTGCCAGGACAGCACAAGTGCTGGGGAGACTTCTCTGAAACTGATCATTTTTGGGACTTTAGTTTGTATCTGAGTTTGCTGATGAATGGTTGGTGATGGCTGAGAAAGGGAGGAGAAGACAAACATGGTGGCAGAGCCCTTTCTGGAATGGCATGTTGGCCGTAGTTGCACTTGATCCCCCACAATTATGAATATCCTAGTGGTGAAAAATGGTACTTTATTTTTTATAGGCTCTTGCAGCATCTTCATTCAGTTAACTTGTTAAGATTTACCCTGCCACTTAAGAACTAAATGGGAAGTGCAAGGGAGCACTGATTGTAGCGGTGACCGATGTAACAGATGGAAGTAAATGTAAGAGGAGCACTTCTAACTTGCTATTGTAACTATGGCACTAATGACAGATTTTGGCAAGTTATTAAAGTCAAAGAAATATCTGGGTACAGGAAAGATAGCTTTCATTTGTACATATTTGTTTTCATTACCGACTTGTACTGAGGCAGAAAAAAAACCCAAAACCGATTATTGCCTCAAACATACGAAGAGGAATACAGAGACTCGGTTCAGGTCATAATGATCATTTTGTTATACTCTGAGACCACCATGGAGAAAAGCAAACAAATAACTCCTGAGACCCTCTGAAGAACCATTTTGCATACATACCTCATTTAATACTAGTTGTAATCTGTTTTTCGAAGTTCACAAAGGTCCTTTTCACAGGAAAGTAGAAGAGAGAGAACAGAAGAATTCTGCGAAAAGAGAGTTGATGAAATTGATCCTGAGCATATTCAGATGCAGTGAAAAGGGAGAGAGCAATATATACAGAGAGCGAATTACATGTGCCTTTAATTTACTATGTTTAATTTCACTGAGTGGCCCAGCTGCCTTAGTGACTCAGCTGTAGCTATGAAAATTGACTTAAGGTCTGCACACTAACATATTTGATTTCAGCGTGGCTCGGTTTGGCCTTGCAGTATTCTGGTATATGTAAATTAAAACACGAATGAGTTTCACTTTTCCAGCCTCATTTCAATGAGTATATAGTAAAGGTCTGAAAACACAAAACTGAACCCGGCATAGCAATTGAAAACCCATTTGCTTTGGACAATGTCTTAAAGAATCTTTATTTTTCTTGGTTAACTTTTATTGCAACTTTCTTCTCTTTGTTGTAAGCCTTTATTCTTGTGGCTGTGACAATGGGTTAAACCAAATGAACTGAAGATGTCTGCTCCAAAAGAGAACACACTTTTTAATTGAAAATTCAATGCAGCTCCTTTTGCTCTCATTGCTTGTCAGATTTTCTGGGAATAGCAGTGCTGAGATTTAATTCATAGGGTGACATAATTATTGCCTTGAATTGCTCTCAGTCAGCTTGTGCAGTCCTTCTTCAAACAGGAGAGGCTGGCTGGCACAACATTAATGCAAAGAGCCAAGGACTATGCAGTCTGTTTTTAATCAAAAACATGTCTAAAATGTCCAAAAACCATTTCTATTTCTATTTGTTTACTAATAGAATCTTCAGAAATCCCACTGACTCAGTGAGATGGGATAATATTTTTTTTTGTTTTGCCTCATTTTTCTTTATAAACAATCATTTTTTCCCTTGATGTCACACATTGGGATTTTACTGTAAACAAAGCTCATAAAAAACAAATCTAACCTTTCACACTGCGGTCCCTAATTCTGCATGACAGATAATTACAGAGCTTTTCCAAGTGATTGTCATAAAGTATATCTGAGGACATCTCATGTAGCTGGGAGGTATGAAGTAAGCTGATAACAATAAACTAACAGTTGGGCCAAGAAAGGAAGTGGGAGCATTAAAAAAAAAGTGAATCATATTTTGACTTTTCCTTGGAACATTCTTGTATATTCACCAGACATTATTACAGGGGTGAATCCTTCCCCATCTGAAAGTCTTGGATAAGCACTTGTAACATAAGCAAGCAATAAAATCTCCACCTCCCTCTTGCAGTTCAGGACTTCAAACAATTTCAAAACACAGGATGAAGCCTTCTTAGTGAATGATTATCTCCAAATCTCCCTCCTTTATGGCTCATTGCACCTTAACTCTGAGGTATAGTAAGCCATCTCCATCTGCAGGCTACTGGTCTGACTGCTGCTTCCCTAAATTCAATTGGTTTAGGTTTTGGGTGTTGGTTTTTTTTTTTTTGTGTTTTTTTTTTTTCCTACAACACTTCTGAAGCCAAATATCTGAATTGGCAGTAATTAATTCGGTTTACCTACATCATCACTATTTATGCAAAGCAAATTTCCTGAAAACTCTAGTAGGAGCCTACATTGAGTGCTTGACATTGCAGCAGAGTAGCAATATATGAATTCTTCTTGGGCTCTACATCTCTGAGGTTTTTAAAATTAATGTGCGGTAGGGGGGTGATAAAAAGAAAATGAGAGGAAATTACTTTGCTATGTTTTATTTTGAAATCCATTTGTGTTTTAGTTGGTTGGTTTTTTTAATAATCCTCTTTGCTGAAGAATTTTCTCAAAGATTTCATAGCTCTACTGGCAGAATTTATAAAAACTAGAGACTACAGGTCAATGGCAGACTTACACCTTTCCACCTCCCATAAGACTATGGTCTTGCAGCTGAATTTTGTTGGTTGGGTTTGCTCCATGAAGCTGAACACCTCCTGCTTCTCCAATCAGTGAGCACTGAGCATGAAAATGGCTTGAATGATAGAAGAAAACTTTTGTTCTTATAGAAGCAGTTAATTTAAACAGTTATTACGCTGAAAATACTACTTCGTCAATAACAGAGTTCTCTATGAAATAAGCTACTTTTCTTTTTATTGGATGTCCTAGTTTCTGAGTGATGGGTTTGTCTGAGCATGACATTTCTATTTGGAATATTCAAGGAGAGAAATGTTTTCACTACAGACCTAAAAACCCCCTAGTTTACTCACATTGCACAAGAACCTTAATGTTTTAAATAGAGACAAAGTATGGGAACTGTTCGTCCCAAAGACACGTATTAGGGAAAATTATGAGAAACTGAAAAGGGAAAAACAGAATGAAAGTATCACTTCAGCCTTTGTTGCTGTGATCTGCTTTAGAGCAGTATAATGATGCACACAAAAGAACAATAAATATATACTTTTCATTTATTCATAGGAGAGCTACTCTCCAGCAGGCTACTGTGTTTTATGTCAATGCATTTCACTATATAACAAAGAACAATAACTGTTACTTTCACAGAATCATAGATACTGTAAAAGATGAACAAGACCTGTGTGATTATGGTTTTAATTGCTGTGTGCCAATGAGGTTTTCACCTGCAGTAAACAGAAACTGGAACAGCATCAGCCTCCCAGGTTTGAGGACATGCACTGTGATTAACTTAAAATGAAGAAAACTTCATATGATGAGCTGTTTCTTTTCTTTTCAGATTATATTTAATATTGCATAAAGTCATGTTCTGTGGTTCACAGTGTGTTATAAGACTATAACGCATTCTGACAAGTGTATTTTCTTATGTCAAAGTGCTCCTGGTGCATTGTCTTTGTCTTTATTAAAATTTCTTGTGTTGTGTGTTGCTCTTGACAAATAGTTCTTGACAATGTTCGTGTTCAAAACATTGAAATAAAGTGAAAAATGATGATTTAAAAGTGCATAGACTGCTTGAAAACAGCAATCACAGAAATGTAATGTGGTTGAGGTTGGAAGGAACCTCTGGAGATCATGTAGTCCAACTCTCTGCTTGAAGCAGAGTCAGCTACAGCAGGTTGCTCAGGGACATGTCCTGTCAGGTTTTTCCTCTCTCCGTAGGTGCAAACTCCATAGCCTTTCTGGGCAACCAGTGCCAGTGTTCAACCACACTCACAGTGAAAAAGTGTTTTCTCATGTTTAAACAGCTTTTCCTGTTTTTCAATTTGTGTCTCCATCACCTCTTTTCCTGTCAGTGGGTACCACTGAGAAGAGTCTGGCTTGCTCATTTTCCTCATAACAGCCTCCTGAGCCTTCTCTTCTCTAGGCTGAATAGTTCCAGTTCTTTCATCCTCTCTTTTTATGGAAGATGCTCCAGACCCTTAATCATATTCATGGCCCTCTACGGAGCTCTTGGCAGTTCAGCCCTTTGTCTAGTTGGTGCTTCATAAGTTGATCTATGAGGATGTTATGGGAGACACTGTCAAAAGCCTTACTAAAGTCCAGATAAAGAACATCCACTGCTCTCCTGTTGTTCATCAAGCAAGTCATCCCAGGTCAGGGATGATTTCTTCTTTTCTAAATGCATGCTGACTACTCCCAATCACCTGTTTTCTTTCAGGTGTTTGGAAACAGCTTACAGGGTTTTGCCCCAACACCTTCCTAGGGAACAAGTTTCCCTGGGTCCTCCTTCTTGCTCTTCTTGAAGGCAGGAGTGACACCTGATTTCTTCCAGTCCTCAAGAACCCCATCCCTCCTCTGATCCCCTAATTGCTATCAGTTTTCAACAAGGATCAAGACTGGCCTCCTAATGACATCAGCCACCTCCCCAAGCAGTCATGGATGCATCCCATTCATGGGCTTATACACAAAAATGTCTAATTTGTTTGTATATTCCCTAACCTGTATATTCCCTAACCTGATTTGTTTGTGTATTCCCTAACTTACATCAAGAGTAAGTCTTCCCTGCTCTACACTTCCCCACTGATCTTGGGCATAGGATTCCTGAAAACAAATCTGATATCTGAAGGTGTAGGCAAAGAAGGCAATGAGTACCTTGAGCTTTTCCATGTCCTCTGTCACCAGGTCCCCTGTCACCAGGTCCCCTGTCCCATTCAGCAATAGGCCCACATTTTCCTTCATCTTCCTTATGTTGCTGATGTACCTATAGAAACCTTTGTTGCCTTTCACATCACTTGTCAGGGTGAAGCCCAGGTGGCTTTAGTTTTCCTAGCCCTGTCCCTGCACTCTTGGACAGTGTCTGCTTATTTCTCCTGGTCACCTGTCCCCACTTCTAGTTCCTGTATGGTTCCTTGTTATGTTTCTCATTTATCCATGTGGACCTCCTGCCACTTTTGCTTGATTTCTTGCTCATGGGGCTCTTGAGCTTGGATAAAGTGATCCTTGAAAATCAACTAGTTCTCCATGACCTTCTCCCATGGCATTCTTCCAAGCAGCTCCCTGAACAGGCCAAAGATTGTTCTCTTGAAGTCCAGGGTTGTGATCCTGCTATTTGCATTTTTTCAGTCCTCCCAGGTTCCTGGAATCCAGCCTCCCTTGCTTGCTGTAGTCCATGCTACCCTTACACCCCTGACCAGTTCTCCTTGTTTGTAGGTATTAGGTCCAGCAGCGCACCTTCCCTTAACCACTCTTCAGTCACTTGTCTTGGGAAGTTATTAATCAACTAACTTCAGATACCTCCAGGACTGTTTTTGTCCTGCTGTTTTGGCCTTGCAGCAGATTATCTGGGTGGTTCAAGTCTCCTTGAGGACCAGGGCCTCCAAATGTGAGGCTTCTTCCAGCTGGCTGAAGAAGCCTTATCTTCTCCCTGATCAGTCAGTCTGTAGCAGACACCCACCACAATGACGCCCCCATTGGTTTGCCCTCTAATCCTGACCCATAAACTCCCAGACAGCTGACCACCGGTCCCAGGCAGAGCTCTAGGTGTTCCTGCTGCTATCCCACATTCAGGGGAACTCCCCCTTCTCGAAGTCCGAGCCTGTCCTTTACAAAGGGCCTGTACCCATCCATTGAAGCACTCCAGACACGTGAGTTTTTCCACTGTGCTTCAGTGATTCCAGTGAGACTGTAGCCTTGCAGTGGCATACAGACTTCCAGATTCTCCTGTTTGTTCCCCATCCTGCTTGCATTAGTCTGCAGGCACTGCAGAGAGGCACTTGGTCATGCTGAGTTCTCAGATAAAGTGTGAGACCTTCCCTCACAATAGTCTGTAATTACTGCGAAAAAAAGTGAAACAAATTAAAAGCTGATTTCTTTTTCTTTTAGTCTAGAGGGTCACTTGTGGATTTTACTTATTGGCATGTATTCCAGATGATGCTTTGAAAGCCATGCAAGTTATTTCAAGGAGATTAATTAAGTTTTCTCTTTGTCTAGATAGACGATATTCGATAAATCATAAGAGAAGTAATTGTGCCTGCTTGGCAGTCTAGAGGGGAAACCAGTTTTGATAAATTATATATAATATGTGTATATTTTTATCCATAACACACACACATGTCATAGAATCACAGAATGGTTGAGGTTGAGAAGAACCTCTAGAGGTCATCTGCTCCAGTCCCCTGCTCAAGCATGGGAACCTAGAGCTACAAGCACATAAAAGTATGTATATATCTTTGTTCTGGCTTCTGATGCTATTGGCTTTGGGCTACTTACATGGCTGTTGCACTTAAATTTGAGAAATAAGTGATTAGGAATGAAAGCACTTGAGCAGATTATGATTAACATTCTTATTCTACAGAAAAGCTACTAGAAACATTAAGGAAAAAATCATTAGGATAGTGATAGAAACAGGAATAGTACGTTGGTATAAAGTGATATACCCAAAACACCACTCAGACCGCTGAGGGATTTATCTTGTGTCTCTGATTTTTCTTGAGTAATGTCCTTCATATTTCAGGAATGGAAATTACATCATGGGTCCCTGAAGAATAAAGAAGATAATAAAGAGCGTAGACAATGTATAATAGAGACAAAGAAAGACATTCCAGTGACTTCTGTAGAAGCTCCTCAGATTCATGAAGATCCTTCATCTGCTGGGTTCAAGATTTTAATTTCAAGGTTATCTTTCAAGGAGATCTGGGAGCTACAGCAAAAGTTAGACAAATACATAATATAGATTTTATAATAAATGGTTATGAAACCTATGTATCGAACTGGAATGACAGAAACACAGGGAATTTTTTCATGTGGTATTTACTATAAATAAAGCTTCAAAGAAAATGAAAAATATGAGAATAAATTGTATGATACAAAAGGCACAATATATGTCTTTGAAATAAAAATCCAAAGTCAAAAATCCGAAGTTAAAAAGAGATAAAATCACCATAATTTCAGCACATTTAGGAATAGAACAGACCTAAATTTACAAGTTTCTCAGAGGCATCTTTCTTAGGGCTTGTATTCCCTTATAATATAATAAGCTTTCTCAATCAAGTTCATTATCTGCCAGGGTCTAGGTTTGAGCTTGGGTAGAGAAACCTGAGATGCTGGGAAAACAAATAGATAGCTTCTGCACTAGTTCTTTGAAGGTGATACTAAATTATCCAAAATAGTTGCATTGAAATCTCCCAGGAAGAGCTGCAGAAAGTTCTTTTAATGCTGCATGACTTCAAATAAGAGGACAAATATCACTCGGTATCAGTAAGTGCAGTGCAAAGTAATACACACAGGAAAAACTAACCTTATCTTCACTTCCTAAAGTGCTGCAATTACTTGTTACAGTTAAGAAAGCAACCATGGGTCCATTATGAACAGCTTTCTAAGGACTAGCTGCAGAGATGGTTAAAAGGACAAAGAGAATTTGGGAAAGTTTCTTGGGAAAGGAGAAGAGAACACTTAAGTGAAGAATACTCTGGTGCTCTATACACCTGTGGGTCGTACAAGCCTAGGACAAAATTTTCGGTTATTAGGCTGTGGAGGGAAAGAGTACAGAATAGTTTGGAATAGTGCTTGGGCAAAGTAATGGAGGACAGTTATGTTAAATATTACGTGTCTGGATGTATCTGTACTTTCCCAACTGTTAGAGCCTTGAAAAATATACCTTATGCCTCTCCATATAAGCCAGACTTTTTCAGGCGTTTTACCAAAAATCGTGGTGGTCAGAGGCAGGGTACAATAAAACAGCTAGTGTTCTTATTCACAATATCTCCAGAACTGTTTTACCTCACATACTGAATTGGGAAATTCAGTATAACCTTCAATCAAGTGTTGGCCAGGTGCCACATCATCAGCGCACTTTTTCCCCTCTTCCAAGATACAAGGTCTGTAGGTTGTCTTGCAGAGATGGACGACAAACTTGCCCTCTTTATTCTGTCAAAAATGAGGTGAAGGACTAGCAGTAAACTTGTGAATAACTCCTCTTTTCTAGAGAAGAAAAAGGAAGGGCAGTAAGTTTAGAAAGCACAGTAAAATATAAACCACTATATCAACCAGAAATAATGAAGAGCATGAGAGGAAAATGTCTATTACCATTTTAGTAGGTTCTTGTGATGACAAAAAGATGAGTTTTCAAACATTTTTAATTGGGAAGGCCATTTCCTTCCATGGCTTCCAAGCTGTTAGTTTACAAATTCCTTCCCTAAAATGTTACATTTTTTTCTGAAATGGCTTTGATGTGGGACATTGCCTGGTTGTGTTTTTCTGTGTTATGGTAGAGTACTTTATTTAAGGTAATTGTGTTTTTTGATGTACTATGATTTTGCATAATTTTATTAGCCACGGAGTAAAACCATGGAATTAAAAAAAAAAAAGGAAGAACCTTTGTGAGTGCATCTGACTGCTAATGTTATCTATGAAAGTTATTGGTATTTTGAATATAATTTCATGCCTGCAATGTTCTGCAATACAGATTTGTATTAAAATTATACGGATTGAATGCCATACAGCAAGTGAAGACTTGATCCACTTCAATGCAAATTTTAAAATGGTAATTAAAAAAGTAATTTTTCTTACCTGCTCATCTGAAAAACAAAAAACAAAGAAATGCTGTATGGGGGCACTAGAGTACTTAATACAATACAACACCTAGGTGACTGTTCTGCAAAGGAAGTGGTGAAATGGCCCTTCAAATGTAGCAGACCTTGCAGAAGGAACAATTTTTTAAATTCTTTAAAGTATAGCTCTGGGTGAATAAAACCCAAAAAGATTAGTGACTGCTTAGTAAGTTAGGGCAAGTGTGCAGTGAAAATAAGTAAAACAATTGCAGATCCCCATTTCTGTGGTGTTCTTGCTGGTATTTTGGTATTTCATTCTTATTTTGCACGAAACAGTCCAAAGAAATGAAAACCAAGTTCTATAGTATATAGCCTTTGCAATACATAAAGGACAGAAAACTCCCCAGACACTGCTACAAAAAGCCTTAGCACTCTGAAATACTTTTAAAATTTATTTTCCTGGCAAAACACTCAATTTGTGTTTCATTGTTGGTCTTTTTACCCCAAAGCCATGCACTGCATATGGATACTTCTTAGAGCAAATTATGTCCCCAGGAGACTGTCATTCTTCTCTCCAAAGGAAAGTCCCATTTGGTTAGCATATGTATTACTTCTTTACACCATCTATGTATTTGGGGCATCTGCATTGGGAAATCCCACAGGAGTATATCCTGAGCATTTTAAAGGCAATGCCTAGTGAAAATAAAAGATGTGCTGAGGGTAGACTCAGTACAGATTTTTTTGAATCTCTAGCCCTTTAGAAATCCGGTTTATATCTTACGTTATCTCCTGTGATAAGCTGCATCCCATATATAACAGCGTTGTGCACATTTGGCAATAACCCTCTGAAACAAGTGGTTCTAGCCCCCTGTGGCTTTGCAGCAGGATGCTAATCCACCCCGGCTCACTCTTGCACTGTCTTTCAAGAATCTTAGCATCCAGAGTAAAGCAGCACAATTTCACACCCCTAAAAAAGAGATTGGATTCTGCCCATGAAATCAGGTCATTTTCTATACCTGCAGTTACGCTTAGCTGAATTTGCAGCAAAAGCCTGATAACAGAGATACTGAAATGTGTCAAGCTGGAAATAAAGCAAAAGTCCCTGAAGCACTGTGGTTAGTGTTACATATGAATAAATAAAATTTAACTGAGAAAAAAATTTTAGGAATATGCCATCTCTATAGCTGAAAAATTCTTTTAGTTCTAAGAATGGCACAGATGCTGGAGATCTAGTCTTAACATTGATGTAGAAGACAAAATTATACAGATTAGTTATGTGCAGTTTCATAAATATTTAAGTGTTCAACTGCAGTCTATAGTTTTGCCAAATAAATTCATATAAAAGATATACAAATGCAGTGTATAGCCCTTGGCTGGCTTCCTAGTGAAAATCTTGGACCTTTGAAACATTGCAAATTCTTACATCTGGTAAAAAGAGTTATTGTTCTGAGACACTTACAGTAATGCCAGCCTGGGTCAATTTATTGTGAGTTTCACTGCATTTGATGAGTTTTCATCCTTTCACTGCCATTAATTGATTCATGACTATGAGAAGCTTGGTAATGATTTAATAAGAAATTAGGTTTGTAGCCAATAAAAAGAAACACAAATATACATGAAATGCTGAGTTTGACAATCTTGCCTTCTAATGCTAGATGTGATCTTTTGGTATACCAATCAACGGTTCTCAGTGAAATCACTGCAAAACTCTTCCCGCTCACAGTGAAATGAGAAAAGTGAACATTCATGAAAAGTTTTCTTTTCTTGTCTTCATTAATGCAGTGTGTTGTGCCATTTTTTCTTCTGCCTCATCCTAAGTTGTATATTTGACATTCCATAAGAAACAAATCTTGCTGTAACATTCAAGTCACATTTAGTAAACATAGAGGACAGTTTACATTGTCATAGTTTACATTGCTTATGACAAATAGTAGTTAGAATCATAGAATTATAGAATCATTCAGGTTGGAAAAGACCCTTGGGATCATCGAGTCCAACCATCAACTCCACTCTACAAAGTTCTCCCTTACACCATATCCCCTAACACCACATCTAAACGACTCTTAAACACAGTCAGGGATGGTGACTCCACCACCTCCCTGGGCAGCCTATTCCAGTGTCTGACCACTCTGTCTGTGAAGAATTTTTTCCTAATGTCCAGCCTAAATGTTCCCTGCTGCAGCTTGAAGCCATTCCTTCTTGTTCTATCACTAATTGCCTGTGAGAAGAGACCAGCACCAACCTCTCTACAATGGCCTTTCCAGTAGTTGTAGAGAGTGATGAGGTCTTCCCTCAGCCTCCTCTTCCTCAAACTAAACAGTCCCAGCTCCTTCAATCGCTCCTCATAAGATTTATTCTCCCGGCCCTTCACCAGCTTCGTTGCCCTCCTCTGCACTCGCTCCAGCACCTCAATATCTCTCTCATATTGAGGTGCCCAGAACTGGACACAATACTCAAGGGGTGGCCTCACCACTGTTGAGTACAGGGGGACAATCACCTCCCTACTTCTGCTATTTGTAATGCAAGCCAGGATGCCGTTGGCTTTCTTGGCCACCTGGGCACACTGCTGGCTCATGTTCAGCTGCTTGTCAATTAGAACCCCCAGGTCCTTTTCTGCCAGGCAGCTCTCCAGCCACACTTCCCCAGGCCTGTAGCGATGCATGGGGTTGTCGTGGCCCAAGTGCAGGACCTGGCATTTGGCCTTGTTGAAGCTCATACCGTTAGCGTTGGCCCACCGGTCCAATCTATCCAAGTCTCTCTGTAGAGCCTCCCTATCCTCATGCAGATCAACATGCCCGCTTAGCTTCATGTCATCTGCAAACTTGCTGATGATACGCTCTATGTCCTTATCAAGGTCAGCAATAAAGATGTTAAACAGAAATGGTCCCAACACCGAGCCCTGAGGGACACCACTCGTGACTGGCCGCCAGCTGGATTTAACTCCATTGACCACCATTCTTTGGGACCGCCCATCCAGCCAGTGCTTGACCCAGCAGATCGTATGCTCATCCAGGCCATGAGCTGCCAGTTTTTCCACGAGAATTCTCTGGGGAACAGTGTCAAATGCTTTTCGAAATTCTAGGTAGACAATGTCCACAGCCTTTCTCTCATCCAATAATTGGGTCATCTTGTCGTAGAAGGAGATCAGGTTTGTTAGGCAGGACCTGCCTTTCATAAACCCATGCTGACTAGGCCTGATCCCCTGCTTGTCCATTATATGACTCGTAATGGCACTCAGAATGATCTGCTCCGTGACCTTTCCAGGTACCGAGGTCAGACTGACAGGCTTATAGTTTCCTGGATCCTCCTTTCTGCCTTTTTTGTAGATGGGTGCTACCCTCCAGTCCATAATTATCCAGTTAATCTTCCAGTTAATTATCACCATACATTTCATTAGTATTTAATGAAACCAGCTACTCCTAGTTTTAGCAGAAAGCAAAGCAGAGGCTGGAGCATGAAGATTTAACAAGGCTAGAGCAAGTGCTGAAGGGCCTGAAATTTGTACTCTGTTGATGCAGTCTTCCTTATCTAGCAAATACTCTTTATAAAGTTGCCCTTCACTTCTTATTCTAAATTTTGCCTCATAAAACTTCGCAAATTATAGCATCCGTACTATAATATGAGAAAGCAAATTCTCTCCTGGCTTAGTGGAGCTGCTCAAATCCTGAGACCACATATTTTGTTCTATTTAAGGAAGGAACTTTATCACAGTTTGGTTTGTATATGAAGTTAAAGAATAGCTGCAGTTTATTACAGTACTGATGTCTTCACCAGTTAAGTGTCTAATCTAAAGTAATATAATATTGATTTTCTTCTTACTAGTATATTGAATTTCTCCTTATTTTTATATGCATATAGTAAATCAGAGTCAAACAGGTAATTGCTAGAGACCTTTTATCATCCCATTCATATACCTTGAAGCAGCTAGAGTATATTAGTATGTATGTGTTGAGGATGATTTATACGGTTTGGAAGCACATTGCAAATAATTTCTAAATAATTTCCCCAAGCTCCATCTAATATCCAAAAAAGCAAAGTGTCCAGGCATGTTCATGCTAACAGATTATAGCTTGCCAGCTACAGGAACTGCTGTGAAAAAAACCCTGTATTATCAAAATCCAGGTGAGAATGGTTTTATAATCTCAAAAGGAATAGTGCATTGACCTAAATCTAACAATTCAGTAGCAACATAATTTCCTGAATGTTTAAGACACCTTGGGTTTTAGAGACAATTAGGGTCTTTCTGCCTTATGTTTAAGACTCCTTGGATTTTAGGGAGAGTTAGGGTCTTTCTACCAATACCAAACCTATGTATTCTCGTTTCAAACTGGCAGAACAAACAGTTCCTTTTCCAATGGAAGAGCAAGACTACATGCAGTAAACAATAACAATGACTGGAAGACGACATTTTTTCTCAGGATTCTGACCAGTCCCAGAGAGGGAAATAAGACAAACTATTTTTATTAAAGTCAGAGGGCTGCATTTATTAAATGAAGAATAATCAATAACAGTATTTCAGACACCCTTGTTTATATATCTGTACATTTGTTACTTTTTGAAAGAGAGAGTGTTAGGTCTGAGAATGATGTGAAATCTTCACATTGCTAGCCCAGGACAGCTAGAAAATATTCTAATGAATTATATCCATGGGTTTTTTTGCCCAGTTTAGGCAAAATCCAACCATTGCGTTGCACTGATTTAGGAGCAGAGAAAGAAACAAATATCCTTTCTCTTTCATCACACAAAATGCCTAAACCCAAAACATCATACTGCTGATTTTGCACTTGAGGCTTCTGGTGAAGAGGGTGGACAAAGCATCCTGCATCATCAAGGATTTGTGGCCACTAATCTCACTTACAGCTTCTGCGCCTCCTTCCTATTGCACAGTGACTGAACAACAAAATGGAGACCATGCACTGTTCCTTTTGGAGCAGCAATGGTGACTGATTATGTATGGGTTGCACTCTTCTCTGCTATGATCATGCTGTCCCTCTGCATGGTCGCTTGTGTTTCTGACCACCTGTTGCTCCTCTTTTCTGGTATTTTATTTGGTCTAAGGGAGTTATATGTTGTAATTTACAGATAACAGATGCAATAAGGGCAGAAACTATTAAGATTGGAAGTATGAGGTTTTGTATTTGAAAGACTGTTATAGAATTCAAAATGGTGAGAATATTAGCAAAGATTTCCTTTTTGCATCCCTTGTAGTAAAATACGTCATGTGGGGGAGAAGTCTATTTAGTTGTTATCTCTGATAAAGCTATCTCTTGCTAAAGGCAGCTACTTAGGATTTAACTCCAAACATCTTAATTCAAAGGAAACAATCAGCTGTTTGAAGATTAATCTTGCTACAGGGCTTACCTGATTGTGTGTGTACACATTTGATGCTCTGCTATAAGCTATGTTTCTGAGAGCTACTTCCCACTTAAATAAGCTGAAGGGGACACTTCCGGACAAAGTTTTCGATTATTTTGTGTAAGATATACATAGCAAGTGATGCAGAGGAGCTCCAGTTTAATAGAGATGTCAAAAGAGAAAGAAGATATCATGATTACATAAAAAGCAATCTCTCCTATAGTCCCCCTTTATGTACTGGAAGGCTGCTATGAGGTCTCCCCCAGAGCCTTCTCTTCTCCAGGCTGAACAACCCCAACTCTCTCAGCCTGTCCTCATAGCATAGGTGCTCCAGCCCTTTGACCATCTTCGCGGCCCTCCTCTGGACCCATTCCAACAGGTTCATGTCCTTCCTGTGCTGGGGCCTCCAAAGCTGGGCACAGTTCTCCAGGTGGGTCTTCACAAGAGTGGAGTAGAGGGGCAGAATCCCCTCCCTCAACCAGCTGGCCATACTTCTTTTGATGCAGCCCAGCATGCGGTTGGCTTTCTGGGCTGTGAGCACACATTGCTGGCTCATGCTGAGCTTCTCACCCACCAACACCCCCAAGTCCTTCTCCTCAGGGCTGCTGTCAAGCCATTCATTGCCCAGCCTGCGTTTGTTCCTGGGATTGCCATGACCCACGTGCAGGACCTTGCACTTAGCCTGATTAAACTTCATGAGGTTTGAACAGGTCCACCCCTAAAGGCTGTCCAGGTCCCTCTGGATGGCATCCCTTCCCTCCAGCATGTTGACCACACCACACAGCTTGGTGTCATCTGCAAACTTGCTGAGGGTGCACTCAATCCCACTGTCCATGTTGCCAGCAAAGATGTTAAACAACACTAGTCCCAGTACTGACCCCTGAGGAATGCCACTCGTCACTGGTTTCCACTTGGATGTCGAGCCATTGACCATGACCCTTTGAGTCCAGCCATCTGGCCAGTTTCTTATCCACTGAGTGATCTATCCATCAAATCCATGTCTCTTCAATTTAGAGACAAGGATGTCGTGCAGGACAGTGTCAAATGCTTTGCATAAGTCCAGGTAAATGACGTCTGTTGCTCTCTCCGTATCTACCCATGCTGTAGCACCATCGTAGAAGGCCACCAAATTTATCAGGCACGACTTGCCCTTGATGAAGCCATGTTGTTGTCACCATTCCCCTCCTTATTTTTCATGTGCCTTAGCATATTTTCCAAGACGATCTGCTCCATGATCTTGCCAAGCACAGAGGTGAGACTGACTGGTCTCTAATTCTACAGGTCTTCCTTTTTTCCCTTTTTGAAAATGGGGGTTATGTTTCTCCCTTTTCCAGTCAGCAGGAACTTCACCAGACTGCCACAACTTTTCAAATATAATGGAAAACAGTGTAGCAACTTCATCCGCCAGCTCCCTCAGGACCTGTGGATGGATTTCATCATGTCCCATGGACTTATGTACCTTCAGATGCCTTAGATGGTCTCGAACCTGGTCTTGTCCTATAGTGGGTGGTTCTTCATTCTCATAGCCCCTGTTTTTACCTTCTGCCGCTTGGGCAGTGTGGTTAGAGCCCTTGCCCCTGAAGACCAAGGTGAAAAAGTCATTCAGTTCCTCAGGCTTCTCCATATCCTGGGTCATCAGATCTCCTATTTCCTTCTGGAGAGGGACCACATCTTTCCTAGTCTTGCCTTTGTCTCTGACGTACTTATAGAAGTTTTTCTTGTTGTCCTTGATGGCTCTGGCCAGCTTTAATTCTGTCTGGGCTTTAGCTTGCCCAATCTGGTTCCTGGTTGCCGTGGTTTAGCCTCAGACGGCAACAAAGAACCACGTGTCGCTCGCTCGTGCCTTCCAAACACAGGAAGAATCGTAAGAAAAGGCAAGACTCTTGGGTTGAGACAAAGGCAGTTTAATAGAACAGCAAAGGGAACAGGCAAACAACAACAACAACAACAACAACAACACGGATAGGGGAATATACAAACGCGATTACGGAACCGCCGCTCCCCCGCCGCTCGCCGCTCGCCGGCCGGACCCGGGCCGCCCCAGCCCGCTTTTAAGCAGCAACTTCCTGCCCCCTCCCCCGGCAGCTCAGGGTGGGCGTGGCTCACATGGCATGGAATACCAGGAAAAGTTAACCCTATCCCCACCGGAACCAGGACATTATCCACCCCTTATTCCATACCATCTATGCCATGCCCAGCAGGTTCCAATGAATTGCCACCACTTTCCCCTGTTATATATATATATATACACACATATAATACCCTTAGTTTATGGGTCATCCCTCCAAAGTGTCCGTTGAGTTCTTTTAATCCACGGCTTTGGGCTCCATCTGTTAGAACAGCCTCTCAGGGCAGGTGAGATGCTGGGTGGTGCTGGTCTGTTGCATGCTGTATTTTTCGGAGCTTGTGACTGGTGCACCTGGTGTGGCTCATGCACGCAGTCTGTAGGCTGAAGATGTAGATCTTGAGGAAACTGCTGGGCGCCGGCTGCTGAGATCAGTTCTTATCCCATCACCCCTGTGCCTTACTTGTAGTACAACTGATAGCAATGAGGACATACAGTGACAGTGTTACTTAGCAATTAACAGCACACAATCTGATTCATTGGCTATTCTCGCCCAAAATCAGATCTCCATGAGGTACACATCGGACTTCCCCATCCTTCCGCATCACCCACCAAGTGCACCCAGGTCCTTGGGCAAAAGCAATCCCACGGATGGGTTTGCCTTTGCCTGAGGCAGGACTAACCCAGACTGTCTTCCCTAGCATATTCTTCATGTGCACTACGGGGACTTTATCCCCTTCTACAGTACGTGGAAGTTTTGATTGGGCAGGGCCAGCCCGATTGTTAGATCCCCTGGTGTTAACTAGCCAGGTAGCTTTTGCTAAATGCGTATCCCAGTGTTTGAAAGTCCCACCACCCATTGCTCTCAGTGTAGTTTTTAACAGTCCATTGTATCGTTCTATCTTCCCAGAGGCTGGGGCGTGATAGGGGATGTGATACACCCACTCGATACCATGCTCTTTGGCCCAGGTGTCTATGAGGCTGTTTCGGAAATGAGTCCCATTGTCCGACTCAATTCTCTCTGGGGTACCATGTCGCCACAGGACTTGCTTTTCAAGGCCCAGGATAGTGTTCCGGGCAGTGGCATGGGGCACAGGGTATGTTTCCAGCCATCCAGTGGTTGCTTCCACCATTGTGAGCACATAGCGCTTGCCTTGACGGGTTTGTGGCAGCGTGATATAATCAATCTGCCAGGCCTCCCCATATTTGTATTTCAGCCATCGCCCTCCATACCAAAGAGGCTTCAAACGCTTGGCTTGTTTGATCGCAGCGCATGTCTCACATTCATGGATGACCTGTGCAATAGTGTCCATGGTCAAGTCCACCCCTCGGTCACGAGCCCATCTATATGTTGCATCTCTCCCTTGATGGCCTGAGGAGTCATGGGCCCACCGAGCTATGAATAGTTCACCCTTATGTTGCCAGTCCAGATCCACCTGAGCCACTTCAATCCTAGCGGCCCGATCCACCTGCTGGTTGTTCTGATGTTCCTCCATGGCCCGATTCTTTGGTACGTGGGCATCTACATGGCGTACTTTCACAACCAGATTCTCTATCCGGGCAGCAATATCTTGCCATAGGTCAGCAGCCCAGATGGGTTTGCCTCTGCGCTGCCAGTTGCCCTGCTTCCACTGCTGTAACCATCCCCACAGAGCATTTGCCACCATCCATGAGTCAGTGTAGAGATAAAGTACTGGCCATTTTTCTCGCTCAGCAATGTCCAAAGCCAGCTGAATAGCCTTCACCTCTGCAAACTGGCTCGATTCACCCTGTCCCTCACTGGCTTCTGCAACCCGTCGTGTAGGACTCCACACAGCAGCCTTCCACTTTCGATGCTTTCCCACAATACGGCAGGACCCATCAGTGAACAGGGCATATTTCTTCTCATTTTCTGGCAGTTTATTATATGGTGGGGCCTCTTCTGCACGCGTCACCTCCTCCTCTGGTGACATTCCGAAATCCTTGCCTTCTGGCCAGTCCATGATCACTTCCAGAATTCCCGGGCGACTGGGGTTTCCCATTCGAGTTCGCTGCGTGATCAGTGCAATCCACTTACTCCATGTAGCATCGGTTGCATGATGTGTGGTGGGGACCCTTTCTTTGAACATCCAACCCAGCACCGGCAGTCGAGGTGCTAAGAGGAGCTGTGCTTCTGTACCAACCACTTCCGAAGCAGCTCGAACCCCTTCATATGCTGCCAATATCTCTTTTTCTGTTGGAGTGTAGCGGGCTTCGGATCCTCTGTATCCACGACTCCAAAACCCTAGGGGTCGACCTCGAGTCTCCCCTGGTGCTTTCTGCCAGAGGCTCCAGGTAGGGCCGTTCTCCCCGGCTGCAGTGTAGAGCACATTTTTAACATCTTGTCCTGCCCGGACTGGCCCCAGGGCCACTGCATGGACTATTTCCTGTTTGATTTGTTCAAAAGCTTGTCGTTGCTCAGGACCCCATTTAAAATCATTCTTCTTCCGGGTTACTTGATACAGAGGGCTTACAATTTGAGTGTAATCTGGGATATGCATTCTCCAAAAACCCACAATACCTAAGAAAGCCTGTGTTTCCTTTTTACTAGTTGGTGGAGACATAGCTGCTATTTTGTTGATCACATCCATTGGAATCTGACGGCGTCCATCTTGCCATTTTATTCCTAAAAACTGGATCTCCTGCGCAGGTCCCTTGACCTTACTTCGCTTTATAGCAAAACCAGCGTTCAGAAGGATTTGGACTATTTTACTCCCTTTCTCAAAAACTTCTTCTGCTGTGTTTCCCCATACAATGATGTCATCAATGTACTGCAGATGTTCTGGAGCTTCACCCTGTTCCAGTGCAGTCTGGATCAGTCCATGGCAAATGGTGGGGCTGTGTTTCCACCCCTGGGGCAGTCGATTCCAGGTGTATTGGATGCCCCTCCAAGTGAAAGCAAACTGTGGCCTGCACTCTGCTGCCAAAGGGATTGAGAAAAATGCATTCGCTATATCAATCGTGGCATACCACTTGGCTGCCTTGGACTCCAGTTCGTACTGGAGTTCTAGCATGTCCGGCACAGCAGCACTCAGCGGTGGCGTGACTTCATTCAGACCACGATAGTCTACAGTTAGCCTCCACTCTCCATTAGATTTTCGCACCGGCCATATGGGACTGTTAAAGGGTGAGCGAGTCTTGCTGATCACTCCTTGAACCTCTAGTTGACGAATCAGCTCATGGATGGGAATCAGAGAGTCTCGGTTAGTGCGATACTGCCGCCGATGCACCGTTGTGGTAGCAATCGGCACCTGTTGTTCTTTGACCCTCAACAACCCCACAACAGAAGAATCCTCTGAGAGACCAGGCAAGGCAGACAACTGTTTAACTTCCTCCGTCTCCAAGGCAGCTATGCCAAAGGCCCAGCGGTACCCTTTTGGGTCCTTAAAATACCCTCTCCTGAGGTAATCTATACCAAGGATGCATGGAGCCTCTGGGCCAGTCACAATGGGATGCTTTTGCCACTCATTCCCAGTTAGGCTCACTTCTGCCTCCAGTACAGTCAACTCTTGGGATCCCCCTGTCACCCCAGAAATACAAATGGGTTCTGCCCCTCTATAGCTTGATGGTATTAAAGTACACTGCGCACCCGTGTCCACTAGAGCCTTATACTCCTGTGGGTCTGATGTGCCAGGCCATCGAATCCACACCGTCCAATAAACCCGGTTATCCCTTTCCTCCACCTGGCCGGAGGCAGGGCCCCCCTAATACTGGTCATAGTATCCATTACTCACTTCTTGCATAAATGACTTGGAAGTTCCTTCAAGAGGATCAGAAGCAAGATCAAGCCTTCTGCTTTGTCTGGGGAACGGCCCACTGGAAACTGGGGCGGCACTTTTCCTGGAGGGATCCCCTTTTGTGGTTGTCCTTCCTTGCAACTCCTGTACCCGTGTCCGCAGGATCGAAGTAGGTTGTCCGTCCCACTTCCTCATGTCCTCTCCGTGGTCCCGCAGGTAGAACCACAGGGTGCCTCGTGGTGTGTACCCTCTGTACTCTCTCTCTTGAGTGGGGAAATGCCTGCTTCTAATAGCTGAGATGCTGGCCCGTGCAGGTGGGGAGTAGGACATATTCTCTTCAAGTTGCTGGACCTTCCGCGACAGTTTCTCCACAGCTGAGACAAGGGGGGAAGAGAGACTTTCTTCATATCGCCGGAGCCGGCCAGCTACCTCATCCACCGTTGGTCCCTCTTCACCTTTCCATTCCATTACTGCCAGGGAGTTGGCATATGACGATGGTGCGCTCCGTACAAACTTCCGCCACATGGGCCTTGTGCATCGCACCTCATCAGGGTCTGTGGGTAAGTCTGCATTGTCCAAGTCATAATAAATCATCTCCCGCACGGCTAATTCTCTCAGGTACTGGATACCTCTTTCCATGGTAGTCCACTTGCTTGGCTGACATACAACATCCTCGCTGAAGGGGTACCTCTCCCTCACGCCTAACAGGAGTCGTTTCCAGAGGCTGAGGGCTTGGGTCTTTTTCCCGATCGCCTTGTCAATGCCGCCTTCCCTAGACAGGGATCACAGCTGCCTGGCCTCCCTACCCTCTAATTCCAGGCTACTGGCCCCATTATCCCAGCACCGGAGCAGCCAGGTGACAATGTGCCCGCCTGAAAGTCGGCTAAAATCTTTTCGCATATCCCGCAGCTCACTCAAGGATAGGGATCGAGTAATTATCTCTGGTTCTGCCTCTTCCTCCTGCTCTCGTGATGGCCCTGGTTCATCATCATCTCTTACTAAGCGAACTGATTTCTTTGTGTACTTCTTCTTCTGTATGGGGGCAACTGATACTGGCATGGGTTGGTTCCCTGGTTCAGTGGCAGTGGCTACCACGGGGGTTGCAGTAGCCGCAGTGTCTGTCGCAAGGATTGCAGTAGCCGCAGTGTCCGTCGCAAGGATTGCAGCAGCCGCAGGGGCCGCCGCAGGGGCTGCAGCAGCCGCAGGGGCCGCCGCAGGGGCTGCAGCAGGGGCTGCAGCAGCCGCAGGGGCCGCCGCAGGTCTGGTTTCCATCTCTTCCCCTTGAGGGTGCTGCATAATTCTGAGCAGTGCCTGGTAGATACTGGCCAGGGCCCAGCACAGCGCGGTGAGTTGTGCCTCTCTAGAATAGCCACAGCATTTTCCCTTCAAATATTCTACCACTTTATCAGGGTCCTGTAATTGTTCAGGGGTGAAGTCCCATACCATTGGAGGTGAGTAGTTCTCTAGGTACCTGCCCATGCTCTCCCACATGCCATGCCACCCCTGACTATCCAGCCTCGGAGCAGATCTCCGGGTGGTAGTCTTAAATAGTCGCTTAACCCTAAACAAGACCTGGAACGTATTCAGGAGACATAGCACTACGAACACGCTAGTTTGAGTATCCCAAGGATATTCAAAATTCTCAAAAGCTGTCATACCTGACCCGAAGGAGAAAAGGGAGGCAAAAGGGCTGGGGAAATTATTAACAAATTCTGAGAGACGGTGTCCAATGTACGGACAGGACAGCAAAACCGCATAAACACCCCAAAATAGCCGTCTGAACAGTGATGTTATCATATCATAAACAGATATCGCACAGGACAGCAGAATGATAATCCTCATCCCTGTTCCAGACATGGTAAACAGCATCGCAGGGAGTACATAAGCCATATAGGAATTTATGTAACACAGCCATGAGAACAAACCAAGCAACATGATGACCAGTGACTACTTACCTAATAAAATAAATGCATACAAAAAAAAAACCAAAACCGTTTTTTCCACGTTCTAGTTGGATTCTGTCGTTATCTCAACCCTTCGAGCCCCACGTTGGGCGCCAAAAAGGACTGCCGTGGTTTAGCCTCAGACGGCAACAAAGAACCACGTGTCGCTCGCTCGTGCCTTCCAAACACAGGAAGAATCGTAAGAAAAGGCAAGACTCTTGGGTTGAGACAAAGGCAGTTTAATAGAACAGCAAAGGGAACAGGCAAACAACAACAACAACAACAACAACAACACGGATAGGGGAATATACAAACGTGATTACGGAACCGCCGCTCCCCCGCCGCTCGCCGCTCGCCGGCCGGACCCGGGCCGCCCCAGCCCGCTTTTAAGCAGCAACTTCCTGCCCCCTCCCCCGGCAGCTCAGGGTGGGCGTGGCTCACATGGCATGGAATACCAGGAAAAGTTAACCCTATCCCCACCGGAACCAGGACACTGGTGATTCGGACATTTTCTCCTGTATTCCTCCCAGTCTACCTGTCCTTGCTTCCACCCTCTACAGAGGCATCCTTTTTGCTTTTGAGTTTGTCCAGGAGCTTCTTGTTCATCCATGCAGGCCTCCTGGCTTTTTTGCCTGACTTCTTCTTTCTTGGGATACACTGCTCCTGAGCTTGGAGGAGGTGATCCTTGAATACTAACCAGCTTCCTTGGACCCCTCTCCCCTCCAGTGCTTTTTCCCATGTTACCCTGACAAGCAAGTCTCTCGAGAGGCCATAGTCTGCTCTCCTGAAGTCCAGGGCAGTGAGCTTTCTTTGTGCCCTCCTTGCTGCCCTAAGGATATTGAATTTGACCATTTCATCATCATCACTGCAGCCAAGGCTACCCTTGAGCTTGACATTCCCCACCAGCCCCTCTTTGCTGGTAAGGACAAGGTCCAGCATGACTCCTCTCCTCATTGGCTCCTCTACCATTTGAAGAAGAAAGTTGTCATCGACACATTCCAAGAACTTCCTGGATTTCTTGTGCCCTGCTGTGTTGTCCTTCCAGCAGGTATCAGGGTGGTTGGAGTCACCCATGAGGACCAGGGTCTGTGAACGTGGTACTGCTCCTATCTGTCTATAGAGGGCCTCATCCGCTCCAGTGTCCTGGTCAGATAGCCTGTAGCAGACGCCCACTGTAATGTCCCCTGCCCCTGCATGCCCTTTAATCTTGACCTATAAGCTCTCCTTTGGCTCCTCTTCCACCCCCATGTGGAGCTCCATGCACTCCAGCTGTTCATTGACAGAAGGCAATGCCCTGCCCCGCCTGTCCTTCCTGAAGAGCCTGTACCATTCCATTCCAACACTCCAGTCACAAAAGCCATCCCACTACATCTCTATGATGTCAATGAGATCATAGCCCTGGGGGTGTGCTCACATTTCTATGTCCTCTTATTTGTTCCCCACATGCTACATGTGTTTGCATAGAGGCACTTCAGCTGGGCCCCTGGTGAAGCTGACTTACAGGTTGGAGTAGCTGCATTTCCTTCATGCTGTTCTTCAGCTGGCCTTCCTTTGAGGTGTTTTGTCCTTGACTCCCCAGTTCCTATTGCCTGAGGAGCCCAAGGTTTGTCTCCATAAGGCTTCAGTGTGCTGCAGCATACCCAGCACATCTCAGAGCAACAGGTTGAGGGCCTTTGCTAGAGATCCATCCCTTAGACCCTGGAAACCTTGGAGTGTCATGTCCCTCCATGGGACATGGGGAAGTGAGGAACATGTCCCTCAAGTTAATACATTGAAATAGACTTGAGATAAATATGAAGAAATAAATCCATAGATGAGACTGTATTGCTAGGCTGCAGTTCTCAGGTCAGAGGTGTCACCCAGTGACAACACTTCTTAAACAATCTTCACTCTGATATTTTCCATCTTTCACACAGCATCTATCTTTAGCCAAACAAAATTAATTTCAAATAAAATGCCAACATCTGTATTGTGTAACTGTAATGTGCACCAAGCTCTAACGTTTAAAACAAAGTCTGTTAAATTTTGTGCATAAAGTTTATGCATATTTCTGATTTTAGACTGTGCCTTTGTATTTAATAAATATTTCCTACCATTTTAAGCTATATATTTTAGGTCTTTGGGTTTTTTAAACATTAGGTATGCTGACCAATCATTCTGCATGTATAAAAGCGTTTTCTGTTTATAGCAGTGAGGGACAAATGTTCTCAGTCTCTCCAATCTCATTTTATGTGTTCAGCATAATTAGAATTACTGTTATTTTTAAATGTTTTATTATGTGGTTGTGTAACAGCAGTGCTTTGAAAATTAGGATCTAACTGAGACTCAGGACGTCTGACAAGGAAATTTTTATGTCCCTGGCTTACCTCCATTCCTGTTCTAAAATGTGTATGAGGAGCTAGTTTACTTAAAATCCAGCACACTTGATCCATCTGAAAAGCCCGCCTTTTCTTTTTCCTTTTCTTTCTTTTTTTCTTTATTTTAAGACTTGATATTCTTTGAATTAATCTGGGTGACTGTGTGATCTCACAAAAACTACTAGTGGCCTATCAGACGCATGGCCAAAGTGACAAGAGGCAGTGAGCAGTGACCCCTCTTGGGGCTTTTCATGGGTGCAAAGCCACTTATGATACCCCAGCTTGCATTTTTGTTGATTTGGAGTGGATGGAAATGCTTGAGTGATGGGACCTGGCCTACGGGAGTGCTTGCAGCATGGCAGTTGCCACGTTTCTGCTGGAGGTGGACACTGCATGCCATACATGGTGCAAGCACAGCTTGGGACATCACCTGCCTCCTTTCCCTCCCCATCAACATACGCTGCCTCATGCTTGCCACCACATCATCACTTTTTGGGAGCAGGGATGGCAACTGGACCATGCTGGCAGCTGGTGACTTAATTAGGCTGGGCGGATGGAAACCAGGGGTGGAAACTGCCAAGCTGAGGTTGGAGGAGAGGTCTGGAGCAGGGCATAGAAGACTGGAGGGGTGGTACCATTTCTCCTCTGCTTTTGTATGGCTGTGCGGCTTCCAGCATATTGGTCTGGGAGTTCATCTGGGCTAGAAGTGGGTGGGATAGGGAGCAATTTAGGTTGGGCAATGTGGGTTAGGAAAAGTGACATAAAGTATCTTGCACATCTCTAGGATGTGCTTGAGTAAACCAAGCCTGTAGCTTGCAGCAAAGGCCATAAAAAGCAACATGTGCTTATGGACAACGGCTGAAGATAAATATGTACTGGAGAAAAATACAAATAGAAGTAAACTACAACTTCCATTGCCTTTCCCAGGTTTGGTTAGAGTACTTTTGTTTTGCTTAATTCTTCCTTCTGGTAAGAGGATTGCGCTGTGGGTGGGTGATTGCAAAGCATGGGGCACTTGAAAACCACAGGCATTTCAGAGGCTGAGCTGAACCCTGTTCTGATTTATTTTCCTATGTGATCAGGGAATAGGATTATAAATTCAGAATTATCTTGAGTAAGGGGATGGAGAGAGGTTTTCTTGCCAAAGGATGATCTTAACAAAATATCAGTAGGAATACTAGATCTCATCAAAAAAGTAGTTAAATCTTATTGCAGACAAGAACTTCAAAAGAAAAACTGGCTTAATTTTCTCATGCTCTTCACAAAGAGCATGACACACATTTAGAAGACTGCATGGGTGAGAGAGAGGAGCCAGGCTGCTCCCATAGCAAAATGATATAAAAATTGAAAAATGAAAAAAATACGACTCCTCAGGTGAGGAGTAGTAACACTTGAACATTATTAACAAGGTCATAATTGCCATTGGCACTCATTTCTTAAGCTGATAACAATTATGTTACTGGTTAACAAATGGCATTTAAAAATACAATTTAGTTTTGATATGGACTGGCTTTTTTTGTTGGTTTTGTGCTGTATTTTTTGGTTGCCTTTTTTTTTAATATTCAGTCAATGAGCTTTGTTTGTATGTATTTAAGGCAAAGAACACCACCTTTGAAAATAATTATTTACCTAATTATTTTGATGGCTGAAGGGTAAGCAAGAGAAATAT
The DNA here is from genome assembly GCF_028500815.1 of Rissa tridactyla. Lineage (NCBI taxonomy): Eukaryota > Metazoa > Chordata > Aves > Charadriiformes > Laridae > Rissa > Rissa tridactyla. The sequence continues at coordinate 36,208,118 of NC_071497.1, forward strand.
TTGCAATGGTATTAACAAATCATTAATTTGTAACACCTGAATTAAGAAAATCATGACTTTTACCTAATGGTGAAAGAAGTAATAAGTCAAAACAGTATGTTGTGGAGAATGGATTGTTTACAGTATGGATTTGGAGTGAGTTTTCTGTATTTATTCCTGTATATCATATCTCTCTAGTTTTTCTAGGCATTTCAGTCACAAAACATCACCTACAGACATCACAGACTGAGTATATTAAATACATTTACAGTAGGAAGTTCAGTTATTATTAAAGACTGTGGAGGAGTTAAGGCACTTCCTTGTTTTGTCCCTTAATGGTATACTGAACATTTACAAACCTGAAAGAACAGTTGTGGAAGACTCATAAATATATCACAGGAAGTATATTGTGGGTTAAGATACACCACACACATCCTGCTTGCTCGGGACCTGCATTTCTTAGGGAGATTCTAAAACTTTGTAAAAATATTGCTTAGTCTAAAGTATTATATACTCTTAATCAACAATTGGAATTTATTCTTGTGGTGTTGGCTGTTACCATTTAAAGATGGTAGGGCTGTGTTATTTATATCGATAGACAGGTATAGCTATATGGACAAATAAAAGGAGAAATATTTCATATAAATGAGACAGAATCAAATCTACAATTTAGAAAACAACTATGAATGGGTTTAGACCCTTTCTTTACGTAGTTTTAGTGCCTGATTTTGCAAAAATGGCAGTTGCTTTACAAATACAATCATAAACTTGATCCCACATCTGTAATTTTTCTTTCTAAAATGTGAGTTTGACTCACTGTTCTTGTATGTAGAAGGATGGGCAAACTGCAGTCCTGAGCTCTTATTAATAATTCCTTTCTCATTTCCTTGGAGTTAGTAGATACATATGCCCCTCTGCAGATTTGTTTAGGTTAATAATTTTGGAGGGTTTGGATTAAGTGAATTATAAAACATAATGAATTAACAGTATTGTAACTTGATCAAAAATTCTGTTATTTCATGGTATTTTAAATTATAAAATGACAATGATTTTGTAGCGTAAAATGTCAGATCTGATACAACGCTGGAAAAAATAGAAATACATTTCAGGTATTAAGGAAGTCACATTTTATCTCAGTCAAATTATCAAATATCTTTGCATGAATGCATAATATCCATTGCACATAGTTTTGCTTTGTGGTGTTCAGTGGCGCTTAAGATCAAAATAGTATAGCTCTAAAGGCAAAACGTTTTATTTTAGGTTGAAGCCACAGTCATAAGACAGTGTTATTATGGCAAAATATTTTGTACAGAGTCATCTTACATTGGGAAAATAATTTGTGTGCTTGTCTGGGTGATGCCTTTCACAGTGTTTTAAAAAGTTTTTCTATTACTCTACACTGTGATTTTGCTTGAGTTGGGGGTTTCCAGCTCAGCTTGTTCAGGTGATGACACCTGGCTCTGGGTGCTTTTCTCCATTAGGCAAGCACTGCGGAAAATGTAGGTTATAGCTTTCTGTTAGGTAAATGAGATGATGTCTTAGAAGGTCTAGTACTCCAGAGAGCTTTGGGTCCAGATAACAGACACCTGAGGGACAGAAAACACAGTCTCCACAGGCTACTTTTAGTGTCTTTATGGAAGATGAGAAAACCAGTCTACCTGTAGTCTTACCTTCAGTCTCCATTTTGTACCCTATTGAAACTGCTGGGGAGCCCATGAAACAAGAAACGTTGGGACCTGTTGGTACGGGACTTAAACCTCATGTGACAGCTGTGATCAGATATAACTTTACTTTCTTTTTCAAGAAAAAAAAATCAATTCAGCTGTCTTTTAAAGATACGTTAAAAATATTGTTTTAATTTACAGATTAAATTGTATTTAACAATTTAAATTGTATTTAACCATTACAAATTCTTCAGGTACTGGCAGTCTGATACCTATACATAATCATCTACTGAGGCTGGGAACAGGAAGAGGTACATTTCACTGGAAAGCAGGTTCACCTAGTAATAGTCATGATCTTGTCCCTACTATTTTTATTATTTCTGTATACGCATTTTTGATGGTTTTGGACCCTTCTGCTAGATCCCTAAAAACAAGTCAGGTGTATATTTTCAGTTATCTTTTTTTCTGAGCTACAAACACAGCTGTTTGGAAGCATATAAAGTTCTGCTTTGATAGTGTGTGTTTGTTGATATTTCATGGGTTGTTTTGGGAGTATGGGTTGTTTTCTTTTTCCATTTCCTAAGAATTGGTAGCGTTAGAAATCAAAACAGAAGATTTTCTTCTCTTTTGAATGATAGATAGACTCCTATTTTTGTAGGCTTTTCAGTTGAAATTTGATAGGAGTGAGTAGGTGACTAATAATTCATGATCTTTATTTACTAAGCACACCTAGGTTCAGGAGCTTTCCCCTAACATCTATTATAGACTGCATTTCCACTAATCCCCAAACTGACCTGCAATAGTAGAACACAAACTTGGTCTTCCAGACTTCCCAAGATCGCTTCAGCATGTAGAGACCCAAAGGGATTATCTGCAATCCTGTAAAGAATCCCACCAATACTTATTATATTTGTCTGAGTTCAGATTAAGCTAATCCCTTACTTTTAAAATTGCTGTGTGTACCTAGCCTAGCCAAAGAGAGGGTTAAATTTGTGATTATAAATTTGGAAAATGTTTCATATCAAAAAGTAATAAGGTCTTTCACAGTGAGATTCCCCCTTAGCTGGAATAGGACACAAAACTGGCAGGGTGTGGGGATCAGAAAGTGTGATGAAAACCTACCTTTTCTTATCCTTCCTGTATTCATGGTGGAAACTTTTTTTCTCTCTCATGTCTCCTTCCATAGAAGTCCTACTGGTTTTACTGCTGAGCAAATTGAACGCATCAAGAGGCAGAGCCCATTTTCTGTCTGCTCTAAGAATTCACCTTTATTCTCCTCTGAGCATCGCTTAGCAAGTTCCCTGTAACTTAAAGACACTTTCTGCTGTCAACAGTATTTTCAAAACTGTTCCAAGACTTTATAAACCATGAGAGAGATTCACCTTACTTGCATCTTATTAAATTGACAACCTCTAGCTTACCATTTGTTCTTCCGTGCAGCTCATGTGTGACACAGTGATCATAAAAATGCCGTATCTGTCATTTGTATTAGTTTTCCAAACCTTCCTACTCCTCCTTTCCTACCCATCCTTGTCAGGAAGCTCGTGAAGTTATATTTTATAATCTCAGTCTCAAGTTACTATCTGAAATTAATATGAACTATTAGCACTATTTCAAAGACAATTTTTGCTTTAACATGAAAAAACAAAAAACATGTAACATGCAGAATGCACATACCCAAAGTATCTTTTACACAGACACTCCCCCTGCATTTCCAGCTTTATTGTTAGAGATGAAGTCAATTTGGTCTGTCACTGACTTCAACATTTTTTCCTTGAATGAATTGTATTCATAATTAATTTTACTGCATGGCTAAAATTTCTGAAGTGCAAATGTACATATAACTTAAGACCTAAGCGGAGTATATCACTGTATGTTTCCATAGTTTCTAGCAGAAAGATGCTCACCAACAGGTCCAATAGGTGGGTCAGTTTCTACCTGTGATGTTTATTTGCCATCCATAACTCCTGACAGTCTCTTTTTGTTTGGTTGGTTTTGTTTGGGTTTTTTTGGGGGTGGTGAGGGCAGGACCATGTTTAATGCAAATTTAATGTAAGTTCAGCTCACAAACTAGTTACTGTATTTTCAAGTCCCTAAAAGTACTTGGAACAAATAAACTGCAGATCCCAGAAGATACATGTCTGGGTAAGAAATATCAAATGCTAATTTTTTTTAAATAGCAGCTAGGATATTTTGGTTCTTTTAACTAGTTCATTTTTAATCCTTGCCCTCAGGCATAACTGTCAAATCTGACAAAGCGTTCTGTTTATTGGTGCTACCAAAACCAGTGCAACCATTGACAAGGTGAGGCCCTTAGTCACAAAAACACCAGGGACAATTAAATTTCGATGGCAGTCAGTCTTATCACTGAAGGGTTTATTTTTCAGCTTTTTTTTAGCTCACTGCTGGAAGGTCAGCATGACTGAATTAAAAGCGCTTGTAATCTTGCAATGATGCATGCTGTCTCTCCTGATCTGGTCATACTATACTCACTAGAGACTGATATGCTTCAAGGATATTAGCAGATTAACATTTAAAATTGATGTATCACAGAGCAAATCTGTAATAATGACTTTACTTGAATACTATAGGGAATCATAGTTGCAGGCAAAGTGATAATTCTTTTATTATAAAACCATCAACTTACTATTGTTAATTTACTTTTGTATGATACTGGGTTAGAAAGGCACAGTCTCTAAAGAGAAAAGGTTTCCTGTTAGTAATTCTTAATGGCTTTGTCCCATTGCGGGCATAGGTTCTCACAACAGGTCTCTTTTTGGTATTTGCTTCTTGTAGGAATTGGTCAATTGTCATGGTGAAGGTCTATCTCATGTAAGATTATTAAATTTATGCATCTTCTTGATGTATCAGAAGTATTCAAGGATAGCTTTCTAATAGCTAGAATCTCTGTGCAAATGTGATGCCAAATTTTAGAATGGAGTTTTGGTGATTCTCAGGCTGCAGCCTGCCAGAAACATGAAGTCTGCCTGTGGTGAGGATCGCACAGCGGTGTGGTGTTCTCCCAGGAACTATTGGGTGACCCTGGTGGTATGTGTGTGTGACAAGAACTAGGGAGAGGTTAATGCACTTTTCAAGGCACGCACCTTTTACAAATGTCTATGGTGGTGGTATTTGCTGTCCTGGAGATACTCCTTTAGTGCAGCTCTGCCTTTACAGGTAAGCACTACCTATTCCCTGTCAAATTCTCTCTGTGCAATCTTTTGGTGGAGTCTGATATGAATATTGAGGTGGGGGAGGAGTAAGACAGACAACAGTAGGACTCTTTCCTGCTGTGCAACATGCAGCTGGACAGCTTTTAGGAGAAGCCGTGTTAAAAAAGGATTATGCATCAGTCCTCCAAAAGAAGCGGGCGTATGTCTTCTTCTGCCATGCACACAGGAACAGAAGATTATGTACAGAAGGCAAAGGTATAGTTGGGAAAAGACCTTTGCTTCCCTGCTCCTGAAAACATACTTTTGTTTGACATAAGCAATGGATAAATTATTCAAGAATAATTAATCTACTAGAGATATTACCCATGTAATACAACCAATGGTACTATGTTTTTCTGACCACTGTGATTCTGAATTGATGGTATTCAAAAAGAACTTGATGTGACCAAAATCCACCCTCTGTATTTGAATGTTGCAGAAGAGATAAAAATTATTCATTGACTTCAGAGAGATTATGCCAAGTTTGTACAATATTTTGGATTTCAGAGCTAAAACCGTTCCCTAAAATTATACTAATACAGGGTAAATTAAGGCATTAATTAGCATTAACCACTTTTCTCTAAGGACATAGTGGATATAAATTACATTATCAGTCTATGAAACTTACTGTTTTCTTTACTGTGTAAGCCTTGAAATGACACTGCTGAGACTAAGACTAGAGCATGTAATGAACAAAACCACGTGATCTTTTACCTAGATGGCATGGATGGAGGCATCTTTGAGTGCACTTTTTTTTATGTTGTTGGTTTGTTTTGTTTTCCCTCCTTCTATTCTCACATAAAACCAGTTTGTATTAGCTCAAATGTACTTTCAACCGGATGGTTGTGTAGTTATACTACACATAGCAGGTGGTGAACAATTGGCTACTTCCTCTGAATGAACCATTCACTTTACAATATATGCTCAGGAGTTAAGCACCAGTCTTTTTATATCTTTTTTTTTTTTGTGGGAACTATGCGAGGTTATCTTTCACCATTGCATATATTTATATAGTGTAAAGCAAAATTAAATAACTGATTGGAGTTAAGACCTGAGCAAATATGAGGTATAGCAAAAATTATTCTGTGAAAATTAACTGCATGGTATGTGTGTTCTCTAGCTTGTCAGGATGAATTGACACAAAACAGAAACACAGCTAAAACAGGTATCTGAACCAATGTAATCACTTAAACTCAGACACGAAATACTCCATTCTTCCACAGCCAAGTAGAAACAAAGTGCTTGTTTGATTTTAAATGACCTATCAGACTAAGGTTCAGTGGGCTTCTTGGTGTTGTCTATCACATTGTCCTTCCTACAGAGTCCAAGGGAAGGGTTATGTTGTGCCCATTTCAGATAAAAGATATCTAAGCACGCAGTGCACAGACACATTCTAGCCTCTGTAGTCTGCACCAGCCACTTGCTAAGCTGCTGCTGAACAAAGGACAATAACCCATCCACATACAAGCCGAAGAAATAGAGGAAATTCAGTGACTTTACCCACATCTGTCTGTTTATAACATATGCCATGCAACATATAATGTTGACTGACAAAATAAATTTTGCAACCAGAAATTATGTCATCTGGATCCAGTTATAAGAAATTATTGCCTCCATGCTTCTGAGTCTATAGCCTGTATTTGAATACTCAGGTATAAACTGTGAAAAATTGAGGCAATGGTCCATGTTAAAGATTTGGAGAAAACTGTTGGTTATAATGGCAGGATCTTACAAGTAAGTCTTGTCAAATCAGGCTATTTTAGTACAATCCATTTTATCTAGTATGTCTGAAACATCTCTGCTTCATCAAACTAATGGAAAATAAGATTTACCTGTCCTTGTTCTGGTATATTCTGTAAATCTATTTTAGCTCCACTATCACTTTTGCAGTTAAAATAGGTAAGTCTTGATTGAATCTTGTGGTTAACATTTTTATTGATTTTAAGTTTTTAATATACAATCTTTTAAGCTGAATGGAGGAGAAAACTGGTTAATTCTATTGTGTAATCTGACTTAATAGCAGTATTTGATTCCTAGCAGAGGTTTTAGGCTGAAAATCAGCTTAGAGTTGGAGATTAAAGTAAAAAGGTACCAGTTATTTCTGCCTTTTGTTATATTTTCCTCTTGAGTTTGTTAATATGAAAAGGGGAGGAAAAAGCCTTATTTTTAGTATGTCATAAGATTTGTTGTTTTATGCAGTTATCTCTCATGACCAGGAGACAGTAGGATTCTTTTCCTTGCTGTAGCTTTTAATAAGTAAGTACCAAATGAGAGCTTCCCTGGACTAAAGCCACAAAAAAATCCCTTTGCCTTCAACACAGGCTACTCTTTTTTTTTTTTTTTTTTTTTTTGACATTTTAGCTTTAATACTTGCCAAATACATGTGAAAGGATAAACTACCTGCTTGCTGATTTCAAGACAATTTCTAATCTCTGTAGTTTTATATGGAAAAAACAAGGTTAGCAACATTGTAACCTGAATTTACTAGGCTCGCGAGGGAGATTCTGGTTCAAATCACAGCCTTGCCAGGGTTTGTGATTGTCTGCTTATAATTACGTGGATGGTAAGCCAAACCAGATTGACATCCCTTTCTGACATTTAAAAGCTTAAACCATCCACAGATTGCTTTTGTAACTATCAGGGCTATGGATAAGAAAACCACGTCAGCTACACAGTAAATGTTAAAAGAAATAGCCTAGTGGATGCCCCCCCGGACAGTTTATCCTCGAAAGGCATTTGTGAGAAGTGTGTTCCAAAGGGGAGTGTGTGCACATCAAGACATAAAGATGTTAAATAGGAACTGACAGGAGGAAGAAATGGCAGAGGACATCTCTAAGCTGTGATGGAGAAATTTGCTGAGAAGACCCTTTGAGGTAATGTTTAAAATAATTGATTTACTGGTAGAGTAAGCATCCTGCAACTGGATTTGCAGTAGAAGAATGAAGGTCATAAATCATATTAAGTGGGGCTTACAAGAAAAATCATTAGACAAAACAGTACAAAATCAATAAAAGCAATTCAGTCTGCAAACAAACAACATGGCAATGAGAGAAAGCATGCAGCAGGAATACCGCTACTTGTTAAATGAAACTGTGCACATAACGGAGTTTCAGAAGGAAGACTGGCCCCGCTTGGCCTCTTTGTGAGAAACGTTGAAACCGCTTTAGATCATGTCCTTTCCAGCCAGCTATTATAGCGTAAAGGTGCTTGGCTTTTCTAAGTCACTTGTAAAGCTGACAGGAATTGGGCTCTGTTGAGAGGGAATGTAGTTCTAAATTTTATGTACAGACATCTAAGAAACACTGCTAGCAAAGCCATTCTGTCGTGGCCTTAATACAGCACCAGTACAGGCATAACAAAGCCTCTGCTTACCAACTGTTCTCTATCTAGTTCAGCATATTATGCTTTCATTTCGATGAGGGATTGCAGAATCAGGTCACTATAGCTCCCCTGGATTTTTCACTATAGAAAGGAAAAGCTGCTCACATTTTGGCAGCCTCTGGGTTCTCAAGAAGATCTGGGACTGCTTGTGGCACTGCTGGCTTAACATCAGGCACAAAGCTCTCAGAGTCATACCCCGAAACAGTGATGCAGCAGCTGGAGGAGGAAGGTGGCAATAAAAACTAAAGTCAACATGGACTGGGAAGGCCTCCGGAGGCATAGAGTCAGTGGGCAGTACTTTAAAATGATTGACTCTCTAACATTTACCTTCCCCACAGTATCTTGCACATTTTAATCTGGGGCTTGTGCCTGTATTTTTTTACAATTATTCTGTGACTGCTTAGTCAATACAATATTGTAACATTATAGAAAACCATTCTTTTGCAATAAAGAAAATTTTCCCCATGAATATTTTCTTACAATAGCACCAGTTGAAAAATGAAAAACAAATTAAACTTATTTTGAGTGTGAAATATAAGGTGAGGGCTATATATAACATGTGATAGGAAGGAACAAAAAAAGTTTTCTTAAAAGTAACAGGGATTCCATTATTGTAAAATAAATGGAGGAGTTTCCTCAACAGTATTAAATTTTTTCAGTGTTAGATGATCCTGCGTGTACCCTGCCAGTAATTGTTGCCATGACTAAAGCATTCAGTTAAGCTTTGTACGGAATTGCCAAAGGCGCTTGTGGAAAATAGTCCCCCCTCAAAGCGGCAAATCCAAGGAAAATGTGGATATCCCATGTTCTCGTATTGTGAAAATTCTAGGTGTTGGTTGTTTCTTGCATGGACACAGGGCATTTTGGAAATAGAGGTAGAAGTTACAGTACCTCAAATGGAGTACCTAGGACCTCCTCTGTTTAAATTTGGGGATCACAACTGCACTGGCATAGGCCCAACATAACTGCCTGATGTTCAGCAGCTGGTTTTCATAGGTAACAATGAAGTCTTGAAAGAAGTCGTGTGAGCTCTAAGTACAAGGCATTCAGTACTTACTAGCTAACACCTAAAAGTTTTGCAGAATTTTCTAGAAAAGAAAGGATTTACTGCAAAACATGACAGATGCATACAAAACCTGATATGATTAAAATAGGAGTTGATTACTTCCAGTTGAGCTGAATCTTTACTTCTCAGCAGCAATTAAAAATGCTATGCTTCTCATTTAGTAGCTAAAAGACACTTCCTCCCTGGGTTTTTCTGTGCCATTTTAAATATAATCATAAACCTAATATCTTCAACAAAGAGAAGTGACTACTACTTTTCATTGTATTGGCTAGATTAAAAGTATTGGCTAGATTATAGAGAAAACATTAATAAAAAAATAATTAAACCATGTCAGATGGATACTGGCTTTTGCTGAGCAGTAACTAAGACAACTGAATACACACAAGAACCAGGTACTGCTTACAGCAGAAAGATTAAAACATCTTTCTTCATGAAGACTTTTATTTGAAAGCATGTTTGAGCTTGAAGTTGGACACCAGATCCAAAGTTTATTACCGATCAACACAAAGATTTGGGAAGTGGTAAAGGTTTTATGTTGGTTTTGAATGTGAAATTACTCTCTTTTGTCCTGATGGACTGCCTATTTCACATTCCCCTAACCTTTCTCCAAAGCGCTGGTTGAGCAATTTCACAAGCACGATAATTAAGGTCCGTCATTAAATGACTTAGAAAGGGATAATATTTCAGCTTAAAAAAGTGACAAATTTAGTGAAGGCCCTGAGTGTTAATGGTTCTTTCTCTGACTGGGTTTTTGTGTTGATTAAGTCTTTAACAGGGCACTGCATTTGAAAAGGGACAGAACTTGTCTGTAGCAGGCAAAAAGGCTCTTTGCTGAGGCTTCTGGACATAACCAGGATTTTGTGATTCCATTTGACATGTAGTTTCTTAGATAAATGCTTGGGTAACTCCATGGCAAAGACTGTCCCTAAATTCATAAGCAGTCATAAAGCAAGGTGCTGACTCTGCTTCCAGGCTCATGATATTACCTGCTATTTGGAAACCACCAGCAGAAAGCAGAAGGTAGCTAAACACTCTTATGTTACAAAAAAGGAAGATAATTGCTTGTGTGGGTTTGTTTAATTAAAAAAAAGAAAGATCCCCTTGGACATAATCTCCAAGAACAATCTCAGTGAAAGGTAACTTGATGTGAAAAGGCCTAGGTCAGGAGCAACAGAGCGTTCTCATCCGTTAGTTCAATATGTTTAGTCCTTCAGAATTTTACGTAATACAGCAGAAAGTACACTAGGAACAGATCAAAGCAATTGGTTTTGTCAAAAAAAAAAAAAGGAATATTCTTAGGAAAAAAAAAAATCTTAAATTTAAATGCATACCAAAACTGAATTAATTTCTTTGGAAATAAAACTACATAAAATGTAAAAAGACTTTATTTTAAAAGTGTGTGTGTGTTCTTTGCAGGCAAAACTGGATATGCATGTAAAAATGAGCAAAAAAAGATAGTTCCCATTTTCTGTCAAAAGATCGACTGGACCAGTTGGTGAGGGAGAACAGGCACCAATAGTTTAATATTGATATTGGCGATTTTTTTCTTCCCATGTGGGATGTTTGTTAAAGAATTTCCTTTCGCACAAATCTCACTGTAAGTTTCTCTTCATACTGTCAATCCCAGAGAAAACTTTGCAGAAAATCTTCATTAACACAATTTACCCGGGAAGACACTGCAGTTGGAACTCACTTAGGTGAGGGAAAAGCAAAGTTCTAAGCTGCTTATCCTTAATAGCATGTCCCACCTGCAGGATACTTGTCATGTTGATCTCAGCATTGGCAGCACATTGAGAAAATGCTAAAAAAATAAAAGGGTACACCTCTTTTTAGTGTCAGCCTTTTGTCTTAGGAGCTGGCAATCAGCTCAGTGCACCTGGTGCAAGGCCTTATCACCTCTCTGAGTATTCAATGATTTTGCTGATTTTGATGTAGCATGATTCACGGAGTGAAAAGTTACATCTTCTGGTGATGCGTGAAATGGATTTTGCCCTGGTTCCCCCTGTCCAGGTGACCCTATTAGTAAGAGCCTGTCAGCTCCAGGGTTGTCCCTGTTGGAAGCTCCAGCACTGAAATCTGAATGGGTGCAAGGTCTGAAATGTGGTTCTGTCTCTGCAGGGGAACTGTAGCTGCATAATATAGTCGTGCATGGTGTCTGCTCATGAGAGCTTGGTCTCTCTCCAGCTTGATCTATGTCACACATTACCAAAAGGTCCATCTTTGTGTGTGTAAAGGTCCTACAGTGAGTCCTTTGGAGTAACACCTACTATTAGTATTAGTTGTTACAGCATAGAAACAATATCATAAATTTAAATTAAATATACTGTTATTTTGCCATATTTTCTTCTCCCTCCAAAAACTCATTGATCTAATTTTTACCCCAAGACTATTTTATATAAAACCCCTGTTAAACTGAAAACTGTTAGCAGAGAAATGTAACAGATAGGGGATGACTTGCTGATTTCAACAGCACTGCCATGACTATGATGAGTATTTCTCCTTTGAGATTAAATAGTCACATTAGAATTTTAAAAAACATAAATGAAGGTGGGGGTCTGTTTTGATTTTTAGCATGAAGTGCACTTTATTCTGAAGTCTTCTGACAACCATGTTTCATGCTACCTTCCAATGTGATAAACAGTTCAATTAACTGCTTTCCTGAAAGTCATTCAACACAGGAACAGAGCACTCATCTCTATCCCATCTCATTTTCATAATCCTTTTTAACACCTAATGCGTAATAGAAAAAAAAAATTAAAACAATTTATCTAGTCATATAGCATTCACCCCCGCCTTCCTCCTTCTGCTCTCATCTTGCCGTTTTTCTGGGATGATTTATCCTCTAGATGAATGCCTTACTCTTTAATTACTTTAGCGGGAGCTTAACAGAGATACGAATAATCCAACAAAAAGATCGTTCCATTCCTACAGCTACTTCTTCTATTGTCAGTGTCTGACTTGTTAACACTTGCCAGACATGTGCTGATGAGTATATGAATAACTAGGTCTTACTGATGTCAGAAGGAATTTAAGGAAACAATATTCCCAAAGTATAACAGCTCTGTCTCTATAAACACCAATTTACTACAGCTTTTAAAATGAAAACTTATCTGCTTCCTTATTAAATACATTATATGACACCAATGGAGACATTTCTTATTTACTTTGATATGAAAAACTACCTGGAAATATGGCCAGAGGAATACTAGGCAAGTCCATCTTCCAGGATAAAGCCTCTCTTTAAACTTCATGGTATTTCATTCATAATCATCTTGATCTTTGTTATTTAAAGATGTTAAAAATAAGTCCACAAAGTAGCTTGAAGCATACATTCAAGGAAGAATCATCTGATGTATTTAATAAAATTAAAAAATCACCAAGAGAGAGTTATTTATGTTTTTGCTGTTTCAGTCAGGCGGGACGGACAAACAACAAGACTCTCCTTGAAGACTTAAGTTAAGCTCTCTCTTTATTACAAACTTGGCTTTCTTATATATCTAATCTTTTGTTCATGCTCCATTCACACGTTCTTTCTACGCTTTCAATTGGTTAGGTTACATAGCACAAGCGCTCGTAGCTACAATGCGATTGGTTATTGAAATCCTGTTCACATTGCTCAAAATCTGGCTTTCTCACAGCCTAACTCTCCTTGTTCTCTGAAGTGATCTTCTTCTTTCTCCTTTTTGTTACATTGTCCTTATATGACGCAACTCGCAGCCTTCTTATGGGTACACTGCAATCTCTATCTCTTCTGTCAAAGGGTCTACGGACCTGTCGTATCCCCCAACAATTCCCCCTTTTTGTATTTGTGCTACATGTTTTGATATGAAACAAAACAATTATGTTTTGTTTCATATCAGTTCAATAGATGAGATTTATGCTAACAAGAAGAGGCTTCCACTTAGAATCATAGAATATCCTGAGTTGGAAGAGACCCATGAGGATCACTGAGTTCAACCTTATATCTAAGACCATTGTCCAAAGGCTTCTTGAACACAGACAGGCTAGGGGCCATGACCACTTCTCGAGGGAGCTTCTTCTGGTACTTGACCACCCTCTCAGTAAAGAACTTTTTCCTAAGATCCAATCCAAACTTCCCATAATGCAGCTTTAAGCCTTTCCCTTGTGTCCTATCACCGGACATCAGAGAGAGGAGATCAGCATGTCCCTCTGTGCTACCTCTCTTGACGAAGTTGTAGACAGCAATGAGGTCACCCCTCAGTCTCCTCTAACCTGAACAAATATTTTATCCTTATCCACTCTTTGTAAATCACCACCTCTAGGCCTTCTGTCATCTTTATTGCCCTCCTCCTCCACTACACACTCTATATGCTAGAAGAGTCAATGCTTTTGCAGCCTGAGGTATTTTGTTCAGTTTGGTTTGCGTTGAGTTTTTTACCTGCCCATCAGGATAACTGAAATGCAAAACTTGTTCTAGTAATGACCATTATGTCCTTGATACTCTTCAAATCATATGAAATGCCTGAAATATTGTGCTGCGTACAAAAAGAATAATCTGAAGGCAAGCTGTGTGTTTAATTATATCTATGCATCTTTATATGTACATCTCTATGTAACGTAATATAAAATGTGGTCTGTATTTTGGTCTATAATTTCGTCTATTTCCTTTCCTTTTTTTTTTCTTACTTCCAAATTTTCCCAAACCGAGATAGTGCTGTATAATATTTATCAGCAAGCACTTTGCTATAGAAAGATCTATTTTTTCAAATATGTTTTAAAAAATAAAATCAAAGAATCATTCCTGAAAGTGGTGATACTGTTTTGATTGGTTAACTTAATTCAAACCCATTGATCTCAGAGTCAAGAGGGCTGACAGTCTTGAGGAAATTTACATTTATTCTATTTTAGTTAACTGCTGCTGCCATATAAGATCATGTTTAAGACAATGAATATTAACAAGCATCTTAAAACACCAGTCCACACTCTATTTTACTGTATTGCTTAACTTCTATGGTATTGCTTACTCTTTGTGTCCAGTTCTCATTTTTGAGAAAATCAGTAACAAAGCAAACCACCAGGGCTTTTGAGTGATTTTTCAGCATCACTAAATTGTGGTCACACCTCTGTATTCTGAATTAATTTATTGGGAGGTCTGCTCATCTGCTGAGTCTTAGCTAATGTTACAGTTTACACAGGCAAACTAAAGCTTCTGAGTAAAAATAAGCTGAATTCTGTCCGTTGTATACTAGTTTTAAACAGACAAAATTAACCATCTCAGGAAATTTTACATCTTTAACTGAAAGTTGCTTCTGTTGTTTCTTTATTGTAGACTACAGTAACTCTTTATATGCTGAAAAAAACAAAAGGCATTTGGTATCTCCCCCATGTTAAGAAATGTGAAATACTGTATTGTATATTTAGGTAACTACCAAGTAAGTTGGTTCTTTCAACAGAAAAAATTGCAGTAGGGAAAAAATTTCTTTTGTTCTTCAGCTTATGTTTCCCAGGATTTAACTTTCTTACTCATATTTGCAACTCTGAAAAGTCTGTGATTCACTTTCTAAGTTACAGTATCTCTGATATCTCCCTTGAATATTGGTCCAAGATCATCCTGGCAGATCATCACTCTTGATTTTCCCTTCTACTTGCCTACCTTTGCTGTCATTCTGAAAATATCATCATTTTGTATCACCACTGAATGCTGAATATCACATTCACTTATTTGTCTTTCTTCATCATCTCATATGGGATATATATGAATCTTGTGTTTTATTCAGAACATTTTAAGGTGTGATTTTTTCCTAGGCATTGCATAACTAAAACTCAAGACCTCTTATCTCACAACTTCATGCTTGCAATGTCTTATTCTCTGGCCTCAATGAAGGCAGTCAGGGTAGTACCAGGAAGCAAGCACTATACAAATTTAATATAAGTAATTTATTTAATTATTCAGTTCAACTCTGGTGAATTCTGATTGTTGCTACAACTCAGCAAATGACTGACAAAACTGCAGAGATGTCATTATTATTTTTTATATCCAATTAGAACTTAATCGTTTCTGCCCTATGCTAGCATATGCAGGTGGTTTTCCTCTTTATACCGTCTCACCAAAATAGATTTCTTGGCTGTAGAGTATCTGGCATAAAGATACTATGAAATGTGTGGGCACATATGGATGCCAGTGCTTAGCTGAGGTACAACAGTAGTATTTCTTGCATTAAGGTATCTGTTTCCACAAAGGTGGACCTTCAATCATTTTCTTGTCTGCTACTGACATTTTAATTTGAAGCACTAGAAGTGATGAAAGCTGGTGCAATTTACAGCTGCATTTTCTTTTCCACTCTGAGAATTGTTATGGCATATAAATAATTGACAAAACCCCGCATGCTACAACCAAATATGTGACACCCCAAAGAGCTGAATGGTGTTTCAGCTGCACTTAGTTCACATATCACTTCAGTGGGCATGGTTTGATAGGTACCTGAGTAAGTTTCAGGCACTGGCATGGGAATCACCTGGTCTTGATAATACCCTGGTCGACAATCTGACAACAGTAGCGAGCATCAGAAGAGGGATCTAACAATGTGACATCTAGCTACTCTAATGGGATGGAGGAGATGTAGCAGTAAGGTCTGTAGTACTGTTGCTAATTCTGCCCTTTTAAATGACTTTAAAAAGCTGCCTCTTCCCTTATTGGTGGTGATGCTTAACTTGACAGGACAGTAAATTCTCCTAAGAACATTCAAAATTACAAGTTAAAACTCAGTTTTAATTCCCAAAGCAAATCACTACCATTCCACAGGAATTTTACACAGAAAATCTGGCAGATGTGACATGCCAAGCATTTTGTATTGCAGCTGCCACTTATAAACCAGGGAATTTGAAAGAACTTTGCATGCAAGCTGTGAAACAAATTGGTGTTTCATCCCTATAAACCTAAAAAATATATCATATTCGAAATAAAAATCTGATTTTTGTTGTTGCTGTTGTTCTCTTTCTGTTAACCAAATTACCAGCTTGTTGCTTCAAAAGCAGTAAAATCTGTACCCCACACAAAGCTTCACAGTCTCATTCTTTCTTTTGCACTGACTTTTGTGTTTAACAGCGATCAATGGAAAATTTACACCAATTGGAATCAAAGCAATATTTAGCCGCAAATTTGTAAGATATGTTAAATGTTGTAACTGATGTGTTAAAATAATTAATTTTCAGTGAGTTCATTAAAGTTTAATCTCAGGTGAAGCAGCTTAGTGGCTTGGTTAGAATTAATGTTTAATTTTATTTCAGATTTACTGCCTACATGAATGCACTTAAAATTTCTCATAACTTGAATGATTATTGGTATTTCAACTAAACCCTGAAAAATAAGATATTCCGCTATAAAAGCACGATCACTTTTTGACAGACTGCACTCACTTAGTTATCTCTGTGTGAAATGTACCCCTGTGCATTTCCATTCTGCGTTGCTACACTATTATTGCATACATAAATGAGTGAAATCAGTCTCAAAATTCTGAATTGTTTTTGGTGGTGCTATGAAGGTTTCTGTTTTAACCTACGTCTTTCACATTTATGCAAAACTTTCTTGTCCTTCATATGTTGGGCTGGGAGAT
This sequence comes from Rissa tridactyla, assembly GCF_028500815.1. Lineage (NCBI taxonomy): Eukaryota > Metazoa > Chordata > Aves > Charadriiformes > Laridae > Rissa > Rissa tridactyla. The sequence goes on from NC_071497.1 coordinate 36,224,994, forward strand.
CCACCCAGCTATTAACATGCACTTCCATGGGGCAGTGCTCTCTGAATATGATGTCAAAGAAACATTCTGGTTTCCTCTCCAAACATCATAAAGTCAACAATTAACATTTTGGTAAAATCTATATATAAATCCCTCCTCTTTCAAACAGCAGGAAAGACTGATGCCTTGGAAATGCCTTTTAGATTCTCCTGAATCAAGTAGGTTCTCCACCTGGGAAACTGGTCCTTACACTTTCTTTCAGTTTTCTTCTCAAAGCTATTGTGCTCCTGGTAGGATGGGGAAGATTTTACCCTTCGTTTGCATAATCACAGGCTTAAGGTAAGAAGGGATGACCCATACTCACTGAAATAACTAAAACAATCTGGTCTTTATCGGGACATTATATCTATTTTTCTGAGGTTCAGCAGGTCCTAAACAGTCCAGCAGCTGCCCTGTATGAAGGGTATACCCTAATCAGTATGTACCAGATTTTTTTTCTGTGCATGCCAGAAGTTAGATTTGGTTTGTGTCTTTACACTGTTTTCTGAGTACACTTCTACCAGCAAGTATCCATAATATACTGCACATCTGTAGTGCTCCCTCAGAAAAGAGTCTGCCATTTAATTAGTTAGCATTTATAGAGCAATCAGGGAACGATTATGATTACCATTCATTCTGCATAAGAAGCAGAAGATGAACCTTATTATCATTTCAAATAGTCAGACAGCCATATGTCCCAAGCCAAGAGGCATCATAATTTTATATATGTGGTAGCAATTTGCAGGGGAACCTCCTCTTTTTCATTAAATTACTAGGACAGGTCACTGCTGTATTCATTTTTGCAGATAAAGTAACTTAAGAAAAAAGGGCATTATAAATTATGTTAATCTTAAAAACATCCAATCTCCAAAAGATTCCAATTCACTTTGAGATTGTGATAACCACTATGGTTGGTAAGCTTTTGATTTATGTTATGTTTGTCCAACCATTTTACAAATAGTAATTAAATTTTGTGTTTCTTGATTTACCTATTGAATTTATTCCTGAAATAGATGAATTTAAACTCTTTTTGAGCTTATTTAAATGTCAGATTTATATTTCAATAAGAATCTATTTATCCACTTATCTGAATGTCATTTTGAAAACTTAAAACTACTACAACATATATGATGAAGAATGAAATAATGCTGAAAGAGTGAGCAGTTCAGAAATTACTTTGATTGCCTAATCATTGACGTATATACAAAACAAATGCTTACTCTGAGCTTGTCAACAGATTAGATCTGGTTGGGATTAGAATGAAGATTTCTCCTGCATTTGGTTATGTAACCCATGTATTAAAATATTTTTGGATATGTATTTTAAAACTAAATATAATCACCCTGAAAATGCTTTCATCTTCTATACACATTTATGAAATGTTGTATTTAAAATTTGTTTAAATTTGAAAAAAAATTGAATTTAAAATTTAAAAACCATGAGCAAATACTCAAACAGTACCAAGACTAATGTAAGCAAATTGTCAGTAACAAAATTAATAACACAGGAAAAAATAGTAAATGATGCAAAGCACAAGTTGCAGAGATTGCTATCATTTCTTTGCCTGGAACATGCATGTAATGACATTGGTAAATTGAAGTGCTGACCAAAAGAAAAAAAGAGTTGCTCTGAACATCTCCTTTCTCAGAATATTCATATTTTAATGTACTGACACAGAACATAGAGGCTTATGCGCAATGTTCTATAATGTCACAGATAGAGGTGAATTCACAGTCTAGATTGAAAAGCAAAATTTTAAAATTTCACTTTTTGTGTGGAACTTGAGCCATTGTAGAAGGCAGAGGACCTGAAAGGACAAATCTTTCTCAAGTTCCTTGTACAAGCCAAAACCCATAGGAATGATTGCAACCTGGCTGGTGTCGATTGCTCTGCCAAAGTCTGTAAAAATTACTTTCCAACAAAAAAAAAAACCCAAACCAAACCAAAACAAAAAACCCAACAAACCAAACATAAAAAACAACCAAAACCCTACCTGTTTAAATTAATCTCCATTTCAAATGAACATGCAGATAAGTCAAGATGCATTAAAGCTGTGTCTATAGATATGTGAAAATGCTTACCCTTTTTTCTGAAATGGCAATGTCTGATCCAAAGATCAGAACCAGCAATAACCTCTGAAAGGATTCCATTTGCTCCACTTTAAACTGTCATCTTGGCCATTAAATTATTTTTGTTGTTGTTTTTGCAAGGAAAAAAAAACAAACCTGCATCCTGGATTTCTAAATCCTTGTCTGGTCATATTTGAGGAAAAATTAAACACATGACACTAATGGACTTTCTATTTTCATTTTGGCTTACCATCAAGGTATCAATTTGAATAGCTATTGTCTGTCCTTAGCCTCAAATAAAACAGTCCTAAGAGGATGCCAAAGTGGCAGTATGTTCAGAAAACTTGGTGAATTCACATTCTCTACATCTTCACATCTATAAACTGCAAACACTGTATGGTCCTGAATCATTTAAAGGCAATTCGACTGCATACATTACAGCATATTTCACAAGTTCAGATGAAGCAAACAAACAAAAAAAAGAGTATCTCTCCTAACACTTCTTGGGTAAGCTGCAGGACAAAGCAGATTTCCTCAAGATGGTCAGCAGATGTTTAACAAATTTAAAATCTTATTTTTTTTACTGAATAATATACATTAAATACAGCACAGAAAATTGCTTCTTTGCTGTTGCTTGTTAACATCATTTAAGTGTTCATGTGCCATAACGTTTGAATAATGGAAAATTCTGAGACTTAAGGTTTCCAGCCAAAATCCTTCAGAATCTGACATTAGTAAGTTGCTGAAAGGTACCATCAGCCTTACCACTGCTTTCTTGTCATATGAGCTTTCTTTTCACTTCCTAAGAAGCATTAAATACTTGGATTGCTATGTTGAAAACCAAGTCACATTTAGAAAGTCAGGATGTTATGAGACACTGAAGATCTTTTTGTTTTTGTGGTTGTGATGGACTGCCTCTGACCTAAGCAAGTTAGTGCGGGAGAGCTGATACATATATATGTTATCTACCAGAGGTCAGTACCCATGGATTTCTCTGCTGGACTTTGCCCATAAGGTCCTGTCTCACTTCCCTGGATGACATTGTTAAGAAATTTATCCCAAATTATAAAATCTAAACTGTCACAGGATTTATTTATTTTTTTTAAAGCGTGAAAATGTATGCCTGAGAGACTAAAAAGAATTCAGACAGAGGATCAAAGCATAGAAATTAATAAGTTATGCCACCAAATTATGCATAACGCATAACACCAGCACCTTTAGAGTGGATGGTGAATTGTGCATGCACCTTCTCTGAAAGATCTTTGATATGGTAAGGAATAAGCCTTTTTCTACTGACAGCAGTGTGAACAAGCTGGATGATATCCCCTTTTCAGAAGAGAACCAGCCCTGGAGAAGAATGATTTACACCTAGAAATATTCCATGTTTTCACTTTGTCAGAAGTTTGGTATAGCAGTTTGCACAGCTTTTGTAGGGGGACTGTAGAAGCTTCAAACAGAAGACTAGAATAATTCATCAAAACTTCCCATAAGCTCTTGAGGTGATTTTCAGAATGAGGAAAACATAGCAATCAAGGCAGCTTTCTTGGCCAAGCACCTTTGGAAATCATATTGCTGAAGAATTCAGAGTTATTAACACGGCTTTAAAGTATCATCCACAGCCTTAAGTCATCAGCAATGCTTTTTCCTTCTCTTCCCTTCTTAAACAGCAACATTTTATAAAGGCAGAGACTGCAGACGTTATTCTGTTTCACCAGTGACACCATGACTGCTCTCATTTGTGTGAATTAGAATAAGGGTTCTTTTCATTATCCTTGTGTAAGTGCTCCAAACCTCTCAAAAATCAAGGCCTCTAAAAATGATTCTTCTTCCTCTTTGGCATAAGAAGGGGGATTAATATATCTGTTTAAAACCATACTGCAAAACTCACCTGTGGTACCCAAAAAACTATAATCTGTTTTCAATGCACAGTGCTTCATGTGTGGCAAGTGGCTGACAAGCACAACCTTAAAAAATCCTTGAAGCTTAAAGCAGTACAAAATGGGACAACTTTCAAAAAAAATCAGCCTCTTATTGACAGCTCCCAAGTGCAGCACAGCAATAATCAGCATGTTGTTAAAGCATTCAGTCATTTGGTTCTCCAACTTTCAAATGACTTTTTAATGCTATATTTTTAACTGCAATTAAAAAAAAACAAAAAAAACCAAAAAAACCCCAGTGGAATATGTGATCTATAGAGCCAATTCGTAGTTGCTATAAAAATAGGTCAGAGCTTTAGTTCTAAAAAATAATGTTTCAATACTTCTTTTCACTTGGGCACAGACACTGCCCAAGTCTATGAGGTTTATCTATTTGCGTAACTGCCTTTCTTTCCAATTTGAGCTTGTTCATTCTCCCACTGTGATGCTGAAGCTGATTCAGTGATATTACTTCTGAGTTCAAACAATAGGATGTTGAATGGAAGGACACATTGAGAAAGGAATTAAAGGAGATGAAAAGCTCTGCAGTTACTCAATATTAGTGATCATGACAATAAATACTGTCGTTGCCCTGCTCTAATCTTGTTCTACATGCTCTTTTTGCTGGTAAAAGTAGTGTTTTATAGGGTCACAAAGTGTAGTACAAGATTTGCAGAGGTTTTAGAGATAGGGACTGTAGACTTCTATTTTATTTCAAGTAATAGCACACAAAGGACTGATGGTCAAGACGAATTTGAGTCTTGAAGACTCAAGAAGGCTGGGGAGGGTGGAGGCTGGGAACCCAGCAGAACTATAGACAAGGGTTTTCCACAGGTAAAGACAGGGCAGACAAACCTGCTTACAGTTTATTTCCTTTGTGTCCATTATTTTTATTTCTTTTTTTTGTTTCTGCTGGCCAGTCTTCTTAACTTTTATTTTCACATCCAATGGCACCTACTGTTTTCACAGAAATAAAGCCTCTGAAACCGTGTTTTTCATTCTGATTTTCAAATGACATCAAAATAAGAGAAAACTCAACTGTTCCTGCATATTGCCCTTACATAAGGGCATAATTTAGAGAAGAACCAGTTGTTACCTGATCTTCCTCTGAGTCAGAGAGGTCAAATAGCTACAATTATCTAACTACTTTACAACCCCTTATTAATTTCCAAGATGAAGTCAGTTTGTTAATAAGCTTAGACTCTCAGAGGGTTGAAGCAAACAGTGCAAAAACAGTATCTCTACCAGTCTCATCTGTGAGGTCATTTGTTACTGAAAAACTCCTCTATGGAGGGAAAGAAAGCTCAGAAGAGTCTTCATATTTTCTTCTTTCTACACTTTTGCATAGCAACAAAATGAGAAAGATTCTCCATAAGATAATCTAATTTAAATGCTGTTTTCTACAAGACAGTGAAATAAAATCCTTCAGTCTCCTGGCTAAATGATTTTGTAAGCTAGCTCTCCTGCCTAAATAATATGATGATTTTTCAAATCTACATTCCTAGGTATGCAACTGGCAACTAATTTCTTGTAACTTTCCCCTGATTGTATTTTAATGCTTTGTTTCAAAATCTCTTCCCTTTGCTGCCAAATGTATCCATCATTTTATAACTCCCTCTCCTTATAAGACTGGTACTGACATGAGAGACTTCTGAAAAACAATCTTCTGACTCCAGCATGGTATCGATCTCTCACCTTTGTTAGCACTTGAGATTCCAGTTGGACTCCATAATAGGATTAGACTGTTTATGAAGACATTAGGTACTTATATTGTAAATTTAATTTTTTTTTTCTTGAATTTTGGTCAACTAGATATTAACTGACAATATTTCATTCCTAAGTCATTTTCTAAACTGGTGATCAGGAATATGTATAATGGTTCTTTATCTAGGACTCAAGAGTGTTTCTGTGTTCTGTCCTCCCACTGAGTGGTCAAAATCTGTAATTTCATTTCTTTTAGCTTGGTTTCATTAAACAGAAAAATAAATAAAAAAATAAACTGAAAAAACCCAATGTTTAGAGCACTTATTACATAATCTAAGCACTGCTGAACAAACTGTACCATCATAAGATGATCCCTTATTTTTATTACAAATACAGGGCATATCAGTCTGGATTTTGTACAGTGTTAATCAGCATTAACAATAGTTTCTCTAATTCCAGTCAGGCATGTTGAATCCACATCACTCTTCAAATAAAGACATGTTTGCAATTTTGTCCTGAACCCTCCAAATCCTAATGATTGAAATGCCACCAAATTTGTTGAGAGAGGTACTTTTTCAGGTATCTTTTTAGATATCATCCTCTTTAGATGTCTTTGTCAGATATCATTTTTCCCAATGCAATCTAACTTTCTCCTCAAATTGAGGAGCGGATTTATTAAAGGTGTCTGTGTGGGGGCTCACTACCAAAGCCAAATTAAGAAAGACTATGTGAGGTCAATCCACAGGAGCAGCAGTACATGAACTCTTTGATTCTTACTCGTCACAGAGGAAAAAGTGTTAAATGAGAGTCTACACAGTATTTCTAGAGCAAAATTCTAGTTTCCACAAATATCTGTTTCCACACTCGTTGAGCTGGGAGCTGAAGGCTCCAGTTCAATCAATTTAATACCTCTGTGTTTTTTACCATTCACTTACCTAACTGATGATTAGCCTACTTGTATACTGATATCGGAAGCATCAGTGAGTTTCACATGGTAACCAAATACTTTCTGAAAAAGAACTTTAATCATTCTTTGTTCTATCCTTCAGGAATTTGTTGAATTCTGTCATAATCATGCCTTCTGTTCTTCTGCTCTTCATCAGAATAAGAAGTCTTTGTCTATTTAATTTCCCTTCACACGGAAATTTTTCCACACCTAATAACTCCAGTTCCTCTCCTTTGTACCATTTCAATTCTAATGGATCCTTTGGATCTAATGGATCTAATGGATCAGGCCTGCATGCAGAATTTCAGATGCAAATGTAACTGGAATGTAAATGGTAGTATAATTGCTTTGCTCTCTGGTCTTTTCCTCTAAATTCTTTTGATTTTATTTGCCTTTGACTACTATAAAGAAATTAGTAGATACTTTCTGAGCTCTCTAGATTCAGTTTTTTTCTTAGAGAAAGCTTAGAAACAATTGTTAGGTTTTTATGGTTGGAATTGCTTTTTTGAAAGGGAATATAATAATAATAAAAAAAGATTATGAATGCAATGGAAGCACCTAAAAACCTCACCATATCTTCAGCAAATTACCTTAGACTCTTTCACCTTATTTCCCAATGTGTTCTCTTCCACATACGTGACTAGGTAGTATATCACTAACTTCATGAAAACACAACCGGACACTACTTAGCCACTTCAGTAAGTAAGGACTCACATGAATAATTCCCTGCTATTGGAATAGGATTGATGAACAACATGGATGACACAAGTGTGTTTTACTTGCCTGTCATATAAAATATTTGAGGTAATTTCTCAAATGTTCTAGAAAAAAGTTCAGAAATCCAGATCTGTCTTTTAAAGAATGTTTAACATTAAAAAAATCTCTTTATATTAAGCAATCTTATATTAAAGAATTAAAAAGCAAATTCACTCTTAAAACAAAGATAATGTATAATGTCAAAGATATAATTCATGCAGCAAAAAGTAGATTTCAAAACATATGAGAAATACTTTTTATAAACACTTATTCCACCTTCAATGGGCAATTCCGTAGTGTACCATAATGCAAGTTAGTAGAAAAGACAGACATCCAAATAGATGTACGTGTGTATATATAGTTCTCTCTTTCCAAGAAGCTCTTTTTCGTTCCCAAGGTTAGGTCACTAGATGTTGTAACAATGTTCTCAGTTTTCAGGACTGGGAAAAAAATAATCTATGGGATATCAAATGGTGCTGTCTTGGAGACAGAACACAGATTCAGTAAGGTTTACAACTGAGTGGTGATATCAACTGTTAAACTGGGTGACACAATCTTACTTTAACTCTGTTATAGCTAAAATTAAATAATGAAGAAATGGGAAAATAATGCAGATTAAACACCCATGTTTTCTTAGTACTTTGCTGTGGTGTTTCAGCAAGCAGACAGCACTAAGAAGAAAGTAAACACAATGAAAATTAAACAACATGATTGAATAACTCCTGTGCCAACCCAGAATCTCTACGGGGAGTGGCAGTCCATAATTAACTTTTTCCTTGAATAATGAATAACAATTACATCTTCAAATTAACTTTCTATTTCTTACATGCAAAATTCTTCAGAAATATTAACAAAGGCTTCATTGACAATCCCAAAATTTGCTACCTTTTTATATTATTCAACTAAATATTTTAGACAGGTGTTGGAATTTAATTTACAAGACAAGCAAATTTAGGATTTGGGAATATATATTGCATATTCCTGAAGATATGATTTAAAAATAAGATGAAATAAAACACTTGAGATAGTCTTACAGCTTAGTGGAAAGAATGGATTCTTGACTTTTGTAAATTCCCCTGTTGTCTTTAATGTTACTGATAGGGACTCTAGCAATTTATATAATTTGATAATCTGATCTCATTAAATTAAATATATTTGCCTCACCTCTGGGAAAGAAAGTCTGGGATGAAATACAGTCAGCAAAGTTTTTTGCAGTTGCCACCCTTCACAGGAGGGAGTGCTTAAAAAAAAGTTGTAATCTGAGATTCAAATAGCAAGTTTACAATGAGCATTTAGATTCATCTCAATTATTTACCTATGTGTATCCAATTATTTAAGCACATTTCACAGAACTCTAAAGCCTAACTTCTTACCTCCTTGGTTTAACACTAATCTACAGTTTCCTTTACTACATATGTGAATTGAGACTATATTTCTCAAGAAATTCTAGCAACAGAGTATATAATGAAACTGATTAATGCTAAATCCTGAATAATACATGCCATAGAACACCTCTGGATAATATGAATTAATATTAAATATCAAACTTCAAAACCAGAATGTGAGTCTTGTTTTAAAGCTGATGAGAAGTTAAATTAGTATAGTGAAGGATTGCTTTGTTACTAGCACTTACAAATCAATCTTGGGTTAAACATCAGCCAAAACAACTCTTCCATTGCACTTCCTCTCTAGTGTAATGGTTTGTCTTAACTAATAATTTTGGGGTGGATAGCCCTCCTAAGGAACTACTCCTTAAAGTAAACAGATGTTTTCACTGAACCTTACCCTAGTATTTCTTGTACTTGAACACAAGAAATGAAGCAAAGATAAAAGCTGAACTTTTGGTAACTTCTGAAATAAAGACAGCATTTGTGCTCTCTTAAAATTTTCTCTCCAAAGACAGGTGTAATAAGTTACAAAATTCTGCTTTTATAAAAATCTTATAAATCTCTACATACCTCTTATGGATTGTAGTATGCAAGATATATGAGTATATATGGTAATGGAGCACTTTCCATTAAAAAATAGAATTTGTTTACAATAAATACAGCTGTATTTGAAAGGATTAATAACACCAATTTACTTGTTGACTGTGGAAAACAAGTGGTGTATGGAATGCTTTTACTAATTGCTTTGCACTCAGCAGCTTAATCAGCCCAAATTAGTGAATACTCTGTAAGCTAATCAAATGATTTTTTTTTTCTGTGTAGTAACAAGATAATTCACACCATTTAAGGGCTGTTAGCACAGTATATAATTCTGCATAATGTTACCATACAAAGTTATATACTTCCATGTCTTGTGAAAGCTATTCTTAATGCATCTTATGCCTTACAGACTTTTTAATTTTAAAAGTATTTTTTATTTCTTTTCCAGTTCTTAAGCTTGGAGCTGATGTATCAATGACTGAAACAATGTACAGCAAAAAAGCAACACAGTGACTCTTCATGGGATTTATGTATTTGTTAGTCTACCTGAAATTAGCATGGAAGAAGTAGCTTTATTAGTCTTTCTCTTGGTACAAATATTTTCCCCCAATAATTTTGCCTAGTTTAATACTGAACAACTAGTGTAAAAATTTTGGAGGTTCTGTGATGAATTTGTGTTGCTGCCCTAGAAACAGAAAAGCATCTTTTCTTCTATAAAGAGACTGTATTCAGCCCTTGCACTGGGACTGCCTATTTCTGGATGTTATAAATATGGAACGGCTAAATATAAAGTTCTACATAATGGAGATAAGACGTTGGTTTTTCAACCACATATTCTCATTCAGATGTTTTCCCCATCATTATATTTTCCCCTTTGCAAGCAAGAGTTATTTTATTTATGTCTGGTCCATGGGTCTAAGGATCTACAGTTAGATATATTTTATCGCAGTTGCCAGTAACCCTAACAAAACATGACTAGTATGCTTCAGTCTGGGTCTGGGTTTGCTCTTCTACTGGGGAATGAAGAAATGACTCATGCTGGATCCAGATCACTTTCGTGCAGCTCCCATATACTGCTCACTATCACAGTCTCCATCAGTGACTCAAATGTTTTTGATTTCTCAAATACTTGTGCTAAAAATGACCATTTAAAATATATAGCTGTGTCTTAGTCCAGAGCATTTTCTTGCTTTTTCACTCCTTGCTAAAAATACTGGCAAATGTGCTGAAAATTCTTAGCAGAGCTATCATGGGTTATCTTCCCATTCCTCAAGTTTTTATAACCTTATTCTTTGCTTCCAATCAAAATGCCTGAGGAACATCAGTTTCCGCAGATGAGACACAATACTTGGTTTCCCTTGACTGTATGAAGGATTAATACATGTTATTAAGATTTAAATTTTTTATCTCTTTGAAGTCAGTGGGAGTCTCACTCTTCGCTTCACTGGGACCATACTTTTTGTCCCCCAAAGTTAAATCAAGCAATTACATGTGGGCCTGAGGAATGTCTAGCAGCTTCCAATGAGTGTAGTCAGCTGTCCTTGAGACAGGGTGCCTGGAACCTTTGTTGCAAGAGCCCCCGATTAGGGAGGGTCAAGCAGTCAGTACGCTGGAGAAGCCTATATAGGAGCCAGGCCTAGAGCACACCTCATGAAGACAGCCGACAGATGTGGCAGTTTGTGCAGAAAGGCATAAAAAAGGAGGACTCAGACCAAGCAGGTTGGACCAGATGAGCTGGTCCACGAGGTATATGTTAGCTTTCTGTTACCAGGGTTTGCAGCACTACTGCACAGATGGAGGTCTAGCCACTGCAGCAACGGCCATGTTCTGGTCTAGGCTGAATGGTTTTTAGGCTTCCTACTCTTCAGAAAATGAATACGGGCATGTTTTACTGGTAACAAATTATTGTACTCTTGATTCTAAGGAAACAATTCAGTGGTTAATCAATCAAATTGTGATAACTTACTCCCATGCATAATGATTGTATGTGACAGTGTCTCTGCTATTTTAGCTGCTCATAACAAGGTTTTCCACTCCTGTTGTAGAATTGGACAGTTTTCTTACTGTCTTTTTGCAAGTGGATCAGAAAAACAGAAATGATAGAAAACTCAATTATTTTTTTCAAGAAGTGAACTGAATCTTGGCGATAAAAAATGTTACATTTCTTTTAGTTGTAGCTTTATGAGATAACACCTAACATTACTGTGGAACGGAAACAAAGGCCTTCTGCACTTCACTATAAGTTTGTTACCAAACATACTAAAATTCCTCTTGATCATTACTTAAATTCATAACTTCCAGAAGCTATAGTATTAGTTTAGGAATAACCATTTGTCTGTACTCTTTTCCTTCACACTTTATCAATGCAGAAACCCATCTTCTCTGCCTTTACAAATCTATTTTCTGAGAATGCATTTAAACATTTTTAGTCACATCTTATGTTTAATTTTAAATAGAACATAATTTTCAAAGACGATGAAAGAGTCTATTGCTTACATATTAAGGGGGGACACCCACATTTAAAGCAATAACGTGTTTCAGGGTGTCTGATTTTGGAGCACAGCTCACTCCTGAAAATTGACTTGGACAATCTAAATTTAATTTTTTGGCATTTAGTAGTGCATTAGTTACTTAAAATCATTTATATGTTTATCATCAAGAACGCTTTTTTTCACTCCCTTAAAAGACTGCGTAAAATTCCTGCAATTATGAACAACAGTTGAAAGTCCTTTAATACCCTCTTGTGATCTTATCACGGAATATTAAAGTGGTTGTCTAGTATTCTGTCTTCTGTGGTTCTTGTGATTTCTGCAATGCACAATAAGGTAAGTAATTAGCTTATGACCTTCTTTAGGCAACTGCTCATTTTTGAGGTTAATAGAATCCATTTTGCTTTTCTTATGAAAGCACTGCATAGTCTTTGGCTTTTTTATGCACTTTTTATAGTCTCATGGCAAGGCAGTGCACTTGGAAAGAATGACTGCTTCATTTCCTTTGACAATACATAAATGTTAAGGAAACATAAACAGGTACCGGAGAAGAAAATCATCAGCAAATAGGAGCTGTAGCAAATGGGCCAATGAATGGGAATGAATGAAAACATAAGTGATTCAGCCAAGGCCCTACAGGAAAACTTCTGGCCAGTTTCTACCCGTTTGCTGGAAGCCCCCAAGGGTTGCCTTATGAATATGGCATTCTGCTTCATTCGAGGGAAAAAACGTTGGACAGCAGACTGTGGTCTTTTAAACTTAGTCTATTAGATGATGCTAATAAATGTTGCTAGTTTTACATTTCTTAAAAATTGGTAACTGGGTCATCTGTTTCTCCTTTGAAAATTGGAAGACATAGAAATGTCAGTATTTCTGCACACCAGGCCTAGGATTGGCAATTCCAAAGCCTGTGAAGCACAGACCACCTCCAAACAGAGGAAACTCTGCAGGACCTAAATATTCTATGGAGTATTTGGGATTTAATCTCATGTAATCCTTATATAGGTATAAAAACATGAATATATTAGCAAGTAAGAAGTTTTTTTTTTCTGATTCAGGTTTCCAAGGAGGTGTGCATGCTTTGATTTTTCAGGTGTATCTTATGTGATTCAGTAATGAATTTCTGAAGTTTTATATTAAATTGTATTTCAAGTCTTCTTTTCTTTGCATACTTATACCTCGTGCTCTTTTGAGAGATAAGTAAAATCATTCTACAAAATGGCTAAGTACTTGCTGTGGGATAAGTGGTACATCTCTAGGATGTGCTTCTTTACAGCCCATATATTGAATGTGCTTTCCTCTCTTTTTCCATTTTCCTTTTCATGCTTTTCATCACCACTTTTTGTTTCCGTCTATAACCATTTTACTCCTTTTGTACCTGCTCACTTCTCTCTCCTCATTCCCAAAGCCACATCATTATTTACTCTCATATGTCTATATCAACATATGCATCCCTATTCTAAGCTCTTTTTCTCTGTTGTTTTGCTGCCTTTCCACTTGCTTTTCTATTTGTCATTCTCTTAACGGTCCTGAACTCTTTTCATAGTGCTAAAGGCCCTTTTCTGGGGCCTTTCTTTTTTCAGGACAGAGTATATCGTCATAGATAGATATGGATCTGTTTGGAGGCTATGTGCATACTTCCTCAGGAGGTAAGCTATAAATTACTATAAGCTTAATTTCTCTATTACTTAGCTGATTTTTACCTCCTGTCAGTGTCAATATCAGATTATGATAAAATCCAGCAACAATCTTTGTTCAGAGATTCAGATGAATACCTGCAGTTTTTGAGTCCTATGCCCTGACAGAGAAAAACAAATCTCAAATCAAATACCATTTCTATTGCAGTGCCCTTAAAAAGGGAGGCCACATTGAAATTAATGAGCTTCAAGATGTCAGTAATGGGTAAAATAAAACCACATAATTATAAATTGGAATTTCTGGTTTTCTGTACAGAAATATTCCTCCTGACTTCTGGGTTACATTTGTCCACCATACCCATTTATTCCTGTCACTTGAAGAATCGACAATGTTGTTTATTAAAATCAGACTGTCACCTCTCCGTGTTCTTAACTAGTAGTAGCTAAAAATGACACAACACACTTAATTAATGAAGTGACTTTTTATGGCAATCATTATTAGTAGAATGACAGATAAACCCACTGCTAAATTTTGGAAGAAATTTGCAAAGGCTAGTACAAATTCAAAGTGAGAGAAGTCTATACTGCAAAACTGAGTAAATGAGATACAAGAGGGAGGTTAATTTTGTAATCCTGGATTTCTTTTTAAAATTGTCTGTCCAAAATTAATTGCTCCTGATACTGTGCAAATGTCTCAAGCATCTGCTATGTATTCATTCAATGCATTAATTTAATAAATATTCTGTATGAGAGGAGAGAATCACTTTACTCTTGAATGTATTGTTGAGCCCTGTATGATAGTGATTGTAGTTTGGAAGATGTGCTCTACTGCACCTTCTGAACTTGACAAAAAAATATTTTTATAAATTAAAGGCATATAGGTTTTAGTGAGATAATTGTACCTAATATAAGTAACAAAGCCTTTACTTTCATTTTCAGTACACTTAGTTTCTTATCTAGGCAGAATTCCTTCAGGTGTTGCTGTATTTTTCTATCACCAAGTTTCCTAGGAGCTGTCTTTCTGCAAAAACTGAACCAGAACAATCCAGCTAAATTTTAAAATACAATCAATACTCACAGTGTAAACTCTGATTGGCAGAGAAGATGAAAAAAAACAACTACCACAATAAATTGCCTTGTATTTGTTGTCCTATCAGTGACAAGTTACATATGTCAGATAAGATATTTATCTCTTCAAGTCTCTTTAGCACCAGTGCCTACCTGTTACGATGATTGGTATCATGGGAGTCTGAGCAAGAGCATTGTTCTAGCTAACTCCCAGTGATGTTTTTCCATTTGTATTCTTCTGAAACTAAGGACAGTGTGTCATCCAGGGTCCTATCATGTCCTGGTAAGTTTGTGTTGGAATTTGATAAGCCTGAAAGTACCAGCACTTGTGCCCAGCAAGACCTCTTTTTAAAAAGAATATTCTGGACTCTAACCGGGTAGTATCACAGTAGGTGAGGTTTGCTATAATAAAGATCCATGCCCACATGAGAGCTGTAATAGCTGACTAGTTTCTGCTTTTCTGTGTTAAAGAGTATTATATAATACAGTGGATAATTGAGACTTGTGCTTCTCCCATTATCCTGCCCTGGCAACATTCAGGATTTTTACAAGAGAGGAGAACACACAAAACCAGAACCATGCCATGCCTTGAAGTGTTCAAGTCCAGGTCGGATGGGGCTTTGAGCAACCTCGTAGTGGAAGGGGTCCCTGCCCAATGGCAAGGGCATTGGAACTAGATTATCTTTAAGGTCCCTTCCAACTGTAACCATTCTATGATTCTAACCTGCAAATTCAGAACACGAGTAAGCAGTGACATATGGTAAATTAGGCCAGAAAGAAGCTCACCTATTTTGGGTCTACGAGTGAGGTGGATGAAAGCTATATGGGGACATTAGAGGTAGGTTCCTATTTATCTGGGTTTTTCTGAACTAGATATGGCAGAAAGGAGCTTGAGAAAAAAACACAGGTTTTTCAGGCACCAAACATTTCTCTTTGGTTTTGGTTACAATATGGTCCCTGAAACCTTAGTAACAAGATGGGAAGGTGTTTCTGGACTGTTAACGAAAGTTATTTGCTTCTTTTATGGTCTCCATCTTCCAGGAGTCGGTTGGAAAGCTTTGCATTGGTATGGACAGGTATGTGTCAACCATTAGCCCCCAGCACACTGTGTGTGGTGGAAAGAGGGGTGCAAGCTTTGTGTCTCCAGCCTGTACTCCCTTCCATCTCTAGATGGACTGCTTTTACCTTCCCTCTCTGATATGCTGTAAAGGGAAGGATTTATCTTGGGTGCTGGAAAGGAAGTTCTCTTTTTATAGACAGCATGGCTGTGTGGGAAGGATTTCCCAGCAACATCCACAGGCAGACAGGAGGTAGAAAGACGATGTTCTGGTTGTGGTGGTATTGTCATAAGTAGCAATGATCCAGTCTCTTGAAAAACTAGATAGCTACTCAAAAGGAAGCATCCCTCCAGAGCTAGTGGAAGAAAGCTAGGGCTCCTCATGGCTGGTACTGCAAGGAAATAACATTCTGTATGGGCCTTGTCCTTGCAGGGAGGATAAGTTTCAGAACCAACTGTGATAAGTCTTGGGGCTATGAAGATCCTTTGCCTCACAGAAATCATTAAAGTAGAATCACAGCCACAATTACTAACATGTAGTCAGTCATTCCTGAATGAGTTAAATTCATAAACATCTCACCTGGTTAAAACATAGTCCTTATCTTCTTTCACATGTCTGAAAAACTATCGTTTTGTTGCTGTTACATGAGAAACTGTATTGCAAAGACAGTGGAGAAAAAGTCAAATGGCATGATGTGATAAGTCATTGCTTTTCCTTGCACTGGTTTCATATGGAGGGAAGAACAGCCTTGCAAAGCAAGTGCTATGACATTATTGAATGGAGAACCAACATTTCTCACATGATTATGAAAGTGACAGATAATAAACTACCCTAAGCAGTGCTGAATTTAGCACTTCATAATGTCTACAATTTATAGCAGTTTAACATTTCAATCATTTCTGCATATTAGACTTTATTTTTCATGTTGGCAGAACTCGTTACACCTTTGACCTTTCACAAGGCACAAACAACAGAAAAGGTTCTCCCTCACACCAGGCCTCAAACACCAAAGCCTATTGAACCAGGCCAAAACTCACTGAAGACAATTTTTCCACTGGACTTAAATGCAAATTTTGTTCTCATTTCAACTGCACAAGAGGACAATAATTCCATTGGCATCAAAATTTGGTCCTAATCAGCTCTGAATAAAGTATTTTAAAGTGGGCGTAATTGCTATTGTTGTGACTGAGAGGAACCTGACCTGAGCTTGGGGCTTGCTCCTTGATCTTGGAATTGTTTTCCTACAGTTTTTTGCAGATTGATCTATGGATTTTAACATAGGAAATAAATGTATTTAATTATGCATGAGAACAAAAATGATACAGAAAACATCTGGGGATAAGTAAAGCAGGGTGGGTCTGGTTAAGACAGGGCTTTGAGGGAGCATCTCAATGACAGCCTGTACTGAACTCGTCCCTGTCAGCACACCAAGCCATGGAAAAAGATCTCTATAGATCAGATTTGTGAGGAGCCAAAACTAAACCAACAAAATTCTGCAGTAAAACAACCTTCATCTTTCGGTTAAAGCAAAGCAAAAAGATCTGAAAACAATTCTGTCCTTTGTATCCAGGTACCAGGCCAAGCAAGAAAATTTAGAGTCCCCCAAGAAAAAAAAAAATTTTATTCTCCTCATTACCTCTGATTTTGTAATTCAGAAATGCACACATTAAATAAATATATGGGTTTTTTCTCCTCAGCTGACCTGTTGCACTGACTGTAAAATTGCCTGTTCAATGCACAGGTTAACCTTGTAACCCACACAATTTTTTGCTTGTTGATTTTGCAGCATGAGAGGAATAAAAAAATAAAAAATTTGCAAATTCAGCTTTGAAATAGGAGGACTACTGCAGAGTACAGCTATTGTTTTTGCCCCAGTTTCAGTCTGATAAAAAGTTTCCATGTAGACATGATCTAATTGCTGTCCTCTGGTACTTCAGAGTAACACTGCAGGCATCCAAGCAGGAAAAGCTGAGATTCACTTCTGAGGCAGAGGATGAAAAGGAGGAACTAGGAAAGACTCCTGTGGAAAAATAATAGTCCTTTGTGTAAAGAAATATGAATTCTTCATTTTAATTTTAGTTGCACGGGTCTTAGTGACACCTTGCAAGGAAACCTGGGGCTCATAAAGGAGTTTATGCCTTCTTTCTACACATGTATTCACTCGAACGAGTCTGAGGTAGATGCTGCCAGACAATGCAAACTACTGTCTATTGCCTTTCCTTGAATTCCCATGTGTTTTCTCCTGAAGTAGGTCAAAGCAGACTTGGATATTAACAAGGGTTGGCCTGCTAATCTCTTAAATCCTTGGGATTTTCGTCATAGTATGTTCATAGCTGAGAATCTCCTAGAAGAAGCAGGTCTTTGGCAAACTATTTGTACAATGGAAAAGACTTCTTAAAAGCACCAATGACACAAGCTTTTCTCTTCATTGTTATGTGCTGTGGGACTCTGGACATCGGAATGGGCCTCTAGGGAGCTTAGCTGCATACTCCTTCCCTCACTTTCTAGACAGAATTCAATCAATTTATGCCATTAAAATAGTGGTGCAGATCTGAAATATGAACGTCATATTATTGAAAAAAGAGACAAATTGTCATAAGTAATCTTGTTTCCAGAATGCATTTAGTTCCACTTTTAAACCCTGGAGCTGCTTTCAGGAAAATGGATGTTCTGACAAATGATGTTGTACCTGCAGGAAAATTCATTGATTGATGACACCCTGTATGTGTTTCTGTATTCCCAGGCCTCATGTTGAAGACCTTCGCTTGTTTCACAAACGTACCATTTCAGACTGATTGGATGCCCAAAGACAGTACGTCATTGTGCTTTCAGATTTGACATTGATTGACTGAAGAAGTCAGGAAGAAACCGTCAGACGCAGCAGGTACCACCAAAGTATCCATGGCTGCCAGGAACCAAACTGCTCAGAAGTCATGTGATTTGGGGGATGGGGGCAGGGATGTGGATGCAATTAACATATCCAAACAATTTTTATTTTTTTTTTCCTGCATCTTGTAGCTGCTACAGAAATTTACAGAACTCTCTCGCGACAGTAGGGTGCATCCCTCTATGGTCTACTCTTGTGATATGAAAAAGTGGTCAGATATTTGGATATGTAGAAATACCACTACACCCTGAGACGTGTTTTCTTAATGCTATTTACCGTAGCAAGAAAAAGAATGTTTCTCATTAACTTGTGCACCCCACCACATGAGGGCATACAAACTAATGCATTGAGAATAGATTGAGGATAGGGTGCAGAAAAGCTGATATCTGTCAGGATGTAAGAACATCTTTCTAGTATTCTCTGGCTGTATCTCAGTGAAGTATAGCAAACTGTATTGTGTTTGCCAACTGCTGGCCAGACATTTGAGTAGACTCATTGGATAACCAATGTCTGGAATTAGTAGGTCAGAAGAGTTGCCTAGGTATAAGTTGGACAGAATTTTTCCACTGCACAAATACAGATTTGATCTGATGCAGGGAATAATTCCTGCCTGTAATTCATGTGCCAGAGGAGTCTCCCTATAGCTATGCCAGCAATAACACTGCTACAAATGCTGTTCTTCAATGATGTGAAGAACTCCTATAAATGGCTTGCAAAATCTAAACCTGTTGTGATAGAGCTGTCCCATTTTAGCCTTCTGAAATTCAAACCTCAGAAATCCAAAAAATTTGACAAATGCATTTTGTTGCACAAATACACTTGTACAAGTTTGGTCCAGGGAAATATTTCTGTAACCTTCCACAGCCTGCTGAGTATTTGGTCATAGACTCTTACAGGCATGTCAGCTGTATTACACACAACACAGCTAATCTTTTAAGTTCTTAGTGTATTAAGGAACCAAAACCTTACACAGGCAAAAAGCAAAAGGGTGTGACATTTAATGAGGTCAAAATCCAAATCCTCATGTACAATAGGTAGGCTTCTGGTACTATGCACTTGGAAAGTTTGAGTCCTCAGAAAGGCAGCTCACATTCCAAGGAGAGATCCACACAAACATAATCAAAAAGAGGGAGTTACGCATGCTCTAGCTGTGTTCATGCTCCTTTCTTCCAAGGACTGTGTCACCCAATTAAATCCAGATAGAACATAGCTTCATTCTTTATCTGTTTTACAGAACAGACCCAAGCACCCTATACTAAGGGAATTATTTTTCAGTATTTTCTTTAAAACTTCTTTTTATTCCACTGTGCTCACAGCAAATGAGTTGCATATTTAACAAAATGGATCTCAGTTCATCTACAACAGCCTAGCTGTGCTGATACCAAATTTAGTAAAGGAGGCACCGAGGTAAATGATCTGCCTATACTCCATTAAGGAGTCAGTGAGACAGATTAAGTCCGATTCTAAGTTAAGTTCTAAGTGAACCTAAGTAAGGCATGTTTTTACAGGTCATGCTACCAACATTGTCTCCTTATGTTTATGTTTTTGACAGATAAATATCAGGCCAGTGCCATACAGGTGCCTGGCCTGATGCTGGAGTGATGGGTTTGGTTTAGGATCTTCTGGAAGTTACAGGATAGGTGTGTTCAGAAAGAGCTGCTAATTTAGGCATAGCATCAACACAAGCCTTGTAGCTATATCTAAGTCATCTGTTTGCAATGAATGGAAAACCTTAGGGTGGAGTTAGGGTTCAGATGAACAGCACATATTGGCTCTATTTTAAATGGGTTGTACACAGCCCCTGGACAGGACAAACTCTACCCTCTATAATGATAGAGCTAATGATAGAAGGGTCTTGTGGTAGTAGAGTAAGTCAATACATGTAAATAAGCTAAAATAAGCTGTGGTTTGGAAAGGGCAGCAGAACTAAGTTTGAAGTGTGGTAGCATTACTACATGTTAAGTAGGGGCTGCTGGTAAATGCTGACATTAGATTTGTGTTCTGCTTGGTAGGGACAAATAATCTAATCTAGAATGCAAAATTTGTTTTGGTACTGCCAAGTTGACTTATGGGATAATACTGGTTATTTAATTGCATCTGAAGCTAGGCTGGCAAACATTTCTTATTTTGAAAGAACTGGACTGTTAATAAACTATAGTGCAGGCTTGGTCCTCAAGAGGTTCCCAGTATGGGACAGAAGTGTATGAGGCAGTCTGTACTGCTTATGTCTGAAAGGGTAGCCCAGCTCACCCAAGTGCTCTGGCAGAACTGGAAACCCACGAGTAGGTCTGCAGCATGACAGGCCAAGTAAGTTCCTCATTTAAGCTTGGGATTTCATCTTGCATGTGGAAAACCAGAAGTACCTTACCAGAATTTTCACCTCAGAGTTTCCCTTGTGGTCTGTTGTGTTTCCTTGTGTTGACACGTGCCTCTCCAAGGTAGCTAAATTGTTCTTTCAGTGTGTTTTATCAAACATACCCTAGGAATTAGGTCACTCTACGTAAAAGAAAATTTCTTCCCCTCCACTCCAGCAGGTGACTACTGCAATATTAAAATTCTACTCTTCACTGCAAAGCAAAGACCAAATAAAGCAAGGGAACAGCTGTGCCTCACTCTTTATTCAAAGCTACCAAGCACGTATGAACAACACCATCTTTTCTTTTTCCTTTTCCAAAACTTCTAAAAAAATGATTGGAGTTTCTGATTTAGTTTTGTTTCTAGTTACTTGAGCCTGCTAATCTGCTGTTTCTGTATAGTGTCTTGTGTTAAGGTGAAAAGTGTTTTATACTATAAAGTGCTCCCCTGTGGAATCTTTATGCCTCTTCAAAATAACATTGCAGTGTGTTTTCTAAATTGCCTCGAGGCACTTGGAATTAAAATAGTGGTATGTCCTTCTCTGCTTTCCTGAGTATGTAAATTTTCATCCTACAGCACTGTCCTTTATGTTACACTCTGAATTATCTAAACAAGTAAAAATTGTTTCTAATTCATCAGTTCTGGTAGCTTGGTAGCCTAGTGAAATAAATTTAGATTTATAAATATAAACTGCTCAGCACCCACGTGAGTGTACCACAAATTGAAGCAGAGCCCCATAAGATCTCATCTCAATGCAGTGGATTTTGTACATTTCTTTTCTAGCCCGGGGTATGATTTCTTCAGGCTGATGGCACTAACTCCCTGGGTATGCACATGAGGAGAGTCAGGCGTGTCATTCGTTCTAGTGAATATACAAACAAGCAGAGCTAACAGCATATCTACAAGAGAGCAGCCACCTGTGATATGTTTCTTGCTGTCAACTGGTAGAAATGAAAGAACTTGCTCCCCCTAGCTTCCCAAGGGAAAGGAGTGTTAAAAGCCTTTTGTTATTCCCTTGCCAACCACAAAATGAGAGTCTGCTTGACTTCCTCTTTTTTTTTTTTTTTTTTTTTTTTTTTTTTTTTTTTTCCCCCCACAGTTAGAAAAGGGGGAGAAGATGCCTACTTGCCTGGATCACTGAAAGAGCCTTGTAAGATATTTAATACACACTACTAGATGCTGACTCAGCGATCAAAGCATTCCTCTGTGTTAAATGAGCAACCTGGTCTTTCAGTTTCCAGTGTTCTTTTCTCACTTACCTTCATAGCTATTGGATCAACAGGGGGCAAAAACACTAGCTTATGAAATGTAGTAGCCAATTGTAAAGAGAGCTGCTAAAATCCTTGTTACATTATGTGTTCACTCAGACTCTTTTCAGGACAAAATGAACACTTAAACAGGTAGTAAAGTTGAGGATACGTGATTTTGGACATTTTTTAAGCTGTGTAATCTTCAGTTATTCTTAAGAGTAGAATGAACTATATAAACTTTCTTTTTTTGCAACTATAAAAATTTCCATCAGTTGAGAAGAGAACCTTTCTTATTCTGTGTTAGTGGCTTACAGAACATGAATAAGGTGATATATATGGCTACCATGAATTTGGTAGTTTACTCTTGAAATTGTCATCAGCTTTACTGGCTTTATGTTTACAGAGTAAATAAACTCTGTTTGTATATGACTTTAAAATAAATACATGTGCTATGGTAATGACAATGCTGTGAATAGTGACTCCTTTGGTTGGTTGGTCTCTATTCCACCTTACTTAAGTATGTGGTTCAGATGGCTGGAAAGTAATAGTTTTGGATTTGCCACAGTCACAGCAATAAAGCCTTTTTCTATCTTTTCACAGGGTTTGCTGCATGTTGTAGGTGGATTGGAAGCTCCGGAAAGAGAGCATTTTTTTCCAGTGCGTGGAGCTGTATGCTACCTGATAATATCTTACTGCAAAATGGAGGTTTGGGAGTTGAATGCTGTTACAGGGAAGCTCCATGGTCCGTTTAAGAGACAGTATGTTTCTTTCCTGGAAACAGGGAGGTGGGAAGGAGAGTAGCCAAAGGAGATTACCACTTTGACTTCGGAAATACTTCGGTGAACTATAATTGACTTTTTCTTACTGAAACTTGTGGCTCTTTGAGGACCTTCTTTTCTTCCTGAGAGAAGGTACATTTGCTTGTCAGAGAATAAGAAGTTTAAATAAGGAGTCATAAACTTTTATAGCTTATTTGGCACTTCAGAATCCAAGTATTGCCTTTTCTATTCCTGAGAATGGCTCTCATATGCAACAATAACTTTGCTCTAGCTATACTTTCTGGCAAGTCTGATTTGGATGATTAAAAAGGGGACATTTTACTATATTTTCTACTGAAGCATTTTGTCACTTTAGTGTTTCTAAAATAGCTCACATAATTTATTTTACAGTTGGGTTAACATTGACTAGGAATATAAAGCAATAACATCATGGCTTCCTGCCAGAAAAAAAAAAAAAAAAAAGATATTAGTAAAAGTAAATGCTGGAATGTAGTAAATGTAAAAGGGTTGTGGTAATAAATTCAACTACTACCTATTTTAGGGAACAAAGATGCAGTGGGTTCGGGGTTATTTTGTCTGGCTTGTTTGTTTTTGTTTTTTTTTTATAATGAATGTTGAATCTCTGCAGCCTTTATAAGATTTGATAAACTTCACTGTTGCAAATGACAGCAGCTGAATATCAGTGTAATACAAGCTTCTCTAATAAGTTTGGCATAATTCACTTGTAAGTGTTTAAAGCACTTCAGGCAGAGTTTTAGATAGGTTTCTCTCCGAGGAATAAAATGTGTTGTCAAGGTTAGAACTCCACTTAAGGTAAAAGAATTGCCTAAACTTTGGCTTGGTTGGCCTCCTTGTGTTTCAGTGGTTTAAGTGTTCTTACCTCAAATGATAAAATAATCCTTTTATGGTAAAAAAGATTAAAAAAACCCCAAACAAACGTGTTTGACTACTATTTTGAAGCAGTGACCACTTTATTTATACAAACTTAAGCCAGATTTTTCTGTATCTCATAAACTGTAAGAATGATGGACAGTCTCACTTAGGTAAGGGAAAATGGGTGTGTAAATTGCCAAGTTAAATGCTCTTTCTCAAAATACATAAGAGACTTAGTGTGAATGCTTTATGTCTTTAACTACAGAAGAACCATAATAAGGCTATTACGATTATCAAATAGAGCTGGGCAGATCCAAATAATAAGGCAAAGCTGAAGTGAAAGCAGAACACCATATCATACTACCAAATCTCTGAACCAGTGCAGAAACTTGTAATGGGGAGCAGCTTCTACAAAGCCTTTGTGTTGTGAATACCATAGTAACTAATTTTTTTTAAAGAAATTACAAAAGAAAAAAACATGTGGAGTTCAGTATTAACTTCAGACTGTATTAGCTCAGACTAAATACTGTGCATATTTTGTGATGCTGATATTGCTTCTTTCTTGAAATGTCATACTATTAAGAAGAAAAGAACAAAGTTGTGTATATGAGAGTTTCTGTCAATTTTACCCAAATGTGCCCTATAAAAAACAGGTCCTGAATATTCAATATCATTGATCTAAGTTTTGGGGCCTGTGTTTGAGCTGCTTTCCATCAAAATACACCGTCAAGTTTAGTGGACTTCATTATCTTTGGATTGTTTTTGTTAACTAATTCTTCTTAGAAAAGTACTATTTGCTTAGTAGTAGACCCTCCAGTTTAATCTGATAATGACATTTTTTCTCTTATAGTTTGAGTGATTAGTCATACTGAACGTAGTGTCTGAAATATTTTATTTACTTTTTTCTAGTTCTTAAAAACAAATGATTGTACTTTTTTTTTCATTTCAGGAACAAGGTAAAAGTCAGACTTTAATCAGGCAGTCCAACTGTTGGAATTGGAAACATTCTTCTCATAAATCCATATTTTACAGTTTTACTAGACATTTTAAGGAAGCATCTGTATGCCTATGCAAGCTATTTCCATTAATTTTTCACCTACTTCTCAGTTTTCTCTAATTTTTCTTGAGTATTAATTTCCATCACAAAAAAGTCTATGAGGAAATACCATTGTCAACATAATACTTCAGAAAATAAGTTGGTTTTCTAATTAAAATTATCCATCTAAACTCGAGGGAATATGAAGGGAAAATCTTATTTGTTAAAGTAGTATTGATCTAAGATGGATTTAGGGATCATCAATTTTTTTTAATGCTGTTTTACCATATTGGATTTCTGTTACTGACGTGCCAATTCTGAATTCAGTCATATGGGTATAGAATCATAGAATCATAGAATCATTTACATTGGAAAAGACCCTTGGGATCATTGAGTCCAACCATCAACTCCACTCTACAAAGTTCTCCCCTACACCATATCCCCTAACACCACATCTAAACGACTCTTAAACACAGTCAGGGATGGTGACTCCACCACCTCCCTGGGCAACCTATTCCAGTGTCTGACCACTCTTTCTGTGAAGAATTTTTTCCTAATGTAGTGTCATTTAATTAAATAAGCCTGATGTTTCTAAAGTTACAGCACTATCTTAAGAGTCATAACTATTTACAAGATCAGAGCTTAAGAAACAGCGATTACTAGTTGCTGATGACATGTGGAGACACCATATGAGATTACAGAATTTTATTACAAGCTGGTACAAATGTTTTTTACAACCAAATGTGCTTGGGTACGGAAAAGACTTTTGAGGGCTATTTCTGTCCTCTTTCATATGATGACTCAAAATGCTGGAAGTTAGTCAAATTCAACGGAGAAGTTAGATGAGCTTAATTAGAAGAAAAGATACTTGAACTGACCTTGCAATTCCTTGTAGTCACTCAATTTATCATTCTAAGAGCTAGTTTACTCTGTCTTCCCAGAGAAATTGTGGCTCCTGGGGAAATGGTGAAATTAAGTAATCACTGTGAGCTCTTGTGGTCTTTGTGATGAACCTGCATATCTTCCAGATCACTCCCTTCTTAAGAGCTGCACAGGCCTGCAATGTAGCTGTCAGTCTCTAAAAGAGCCAGAGCTGCAAAACCCACATGTGGTGGTGTTGTTTCTAAACTGTGATGCTCAGACAAGTTCTATAAGTTGTTTCCTCACACTTTTTTGTATAGCAAATGTATGATGTATCTGCTACAGAACTAGAAGCAGCAGCTATACCTGGCTGGTGTGTCTTGTTCGGGTAAAGCTGGTGAATGTATTGAAGTTCTGTAAAGAGTTTCTCTCCATGTAGAGTGACAGGGATCTTGAGGAATTTAATTCCTTTTGCAGTGCTGAGTGAAGATAAGCTGCTGGACTTGTGGGCACAGACATTGTCCATTGGTTTCTTTACAGTTGTGCACTGGTGACACTTGGTATGTCCTGTTATTTCTCTTCGGCTCGCATTTTTAAGTCTCCAAAGCACTGAAGTGCTATAGCATAACTGAAGTATTCTGTCTGGGTAGACTTATTGGCCTGATTTACCCAGGGGCCAAAGCCTGGTGGTCTTCAGACTTTTGGCTGTATAGTCTATGGCCATAGCTATAGTATTCACAGTTCATGTGATACTTCTAAAGGGTGGAGGAAGTTCTTGGGTTTTATACATTCACAATGTTAAATTTTTAACAATTTTTGCATATTTATTTCTATATCAAGAAAAATGGGAGCAGAAACAAGGTTTGGGAAGGCATATAATTACCTTGTTCAAGGGTTTTTTGAATATCAGCCTTCTTAATACGTGCAAGGTCAACATGCAAATTATGAGTAGAAAGCTTAAATGGCTGGTTGTTGTTATACAGCCATCTAATGGAACATTGTATTCTCTAGTCACAGAAAGGAATATTAAAAAAAGAGTATTACCACTCAGCCTGTTATGCATATAAGTGTAGTGCATTAAAAGCCATTTATTAAGCAGACCAGTGATTTTGTCCTACATTTAATACTTGTCATGTTGGTTTACCTGCTTTTTCATGTGCCAATGCCTGCATGACATTAGCATAGTACAGTTCAGCTATAATGCAACTCAAATTAAGGCAGTTCTGGTCATGGGTCACTGCAATTTGCAGCTCTTAATTTGCATCTGTACTATGTCTTATTGATGTAGTCTTTGTCATCTAATTCCAATTTTACCAGACTATTGTGATTATCCTTAAAGTCTGTTAATCACTAGATTTTAGAGTACAGCTGGAAAAAGACTTAAAGAGAAATAAAGTGGTGCATTTAGTACATTGTTAATACTGTTAAATCCAATGCATAAAATTTGGAAAACCAGCAAATGTAAATGCTTTGAAATGCACATTGTACTGGCATATTTGGCAGAGGAAAGCTGGACAACAGTTAATTCTGTACTATATGACTTGTAAGAAATACTGGATGTCTTGAAAAGGGATCGAAAATGCTTATTACATTATATTATAGCTTTGATTTTGCTCAGAAAAGTTTTCCTTCTGAATTTGTGTATATGGGAAGAAATTTATCCATTGCATACCAAATACTATTATTCAGTCAGTTTGTATAGCAGATAATGGTAGGCACTGCAGAAATTGCTGGATGTGTAGGAAACACATGCAGACTTCCCCTGCACCTAGCTACTTTGGTTTAACGCCACGCAGAGCTGAGTTACGTGATAATAACAGCTTAACCTGCCTCTTCAGTGATTTATTTTATCACAGCTCTTCCAAAGTCTGAAGAGACAGAATATACAAGGAGAAATAAATGGAGAGTCACAAACAGTGTGGAAAATACCTTTATATATAAGGTAACATTAGTGAGAAGGAACCGGGACATGCTTTCAAATTGAAAAGAATTCAAAGGACTGAAGGAAAGAAGGAATATATAGAAGAAAAAGCTGGGCAGGGGACCACAGGAAAAATAAGCAAATTGTAAACCCGAGGCTAAGAGTAATTTTGGACTGAAATGAATTTCTGTATCTACAGTTCAAACAGATGTCTTTTTTCCTTCTGGGACTTTTTTTTCCACCTTCGTACTCCTGAATTCTGTTGTTTTGTTGCAATTCTTTAAGAGCTCTATTCATATTTAACTTGCATGGACAGTTGACTGGGTATATCTGGAGCCAACAGTCACCCTGTGTGTCATGCAGTGGATTTTCATGTACCAGCCTAGTACAGCCATATTGTCAAAGTTCCTCACAGAGAAGGGTTTTAAACAGTAGCTTTCTAGACAGCTTTGGGTTATATAAGGTTTTGTTATGCAGTGGGTTTTTGACAGTGCTGCGCTTTGGGGAGGTCGTGATTGGCTACAACTTGTACATCTGTATGGCTGGTTTGACAGCAACCCATCTCATGATGAACCAGCAGTGGCACAGAGCTGACCAAGCACAGGTGACAAAGGTACTTGGGCCGAGCTGGTGGCAAAGTGATTGAACAGTGCATGACTGTGCATGAAGGCCAAATATCATGGAACTAAGTTGTCTGGCAGCAGGCAGGTTTCTGCTCCAGTCTAACGGCTAGTGGTACCTTCAGCTAAGTGAGGTTTCTATTGAAATGAAGTGTGCACCCCACTGTGGCTCAGGCAGATTTGTTATTTGAAAATGCAATGGCATCAATGTTCAGTACTAGCTCTCCACAACTGTAGTTAGCGACTGAGTTTTCTTGTTGTGCCACAGCAGAAAATGTGGTGCTTTCAGAGCTTTTAGGAACACTGGTTAAGATCTGTGATATCTTGAAAGAGAAGGTCAGAAAACTGATTATCTTAGTAACTATGAAACGCCTTTCAATCTTGTTTAATTCTTTTGTGAAACAAAGCTAAGATTTGAGGGTAGAACACTATTGTTCCAAAAGGAAAAAAATTATGGATATATACTGGAAATTAACAGAGAGATTGTCAAGCTCTTTAAAAATCTTTTGTTTAAAGACCAAATGGAGATGGTTTGTAATGAATCATTCTGAAGGCATTTCACACTTACAGTGGACAGGGAATTGGGAAAGGCGTTGTGTCACAGCTTTGTAGAAATAGCTTCAGATTAATATAGTCTAACACATTCTGTTTGAGATTATATTAAGCCATATTTTCAGTATTTTATCTATACCGATGATCTTATCACAGATGGTAAAGAGGGAAACGGATCTCACAGGAATGAAAGAGAGTATACAGTGATTATTTTGTATCATTAAATAACTGTACGACAAAATGACTATGGTTATCTACAAGACCAGATTTATAAAACACAGTTCTGTATCTCTTTTTCCAGTCCCTCAGCAGTTTAACTTGGAATGACATGTGAAAAAGTACAGATTCATATTTATGTTTCACAAAAATGTGAAAGCTAAATTCCTGATGTGTTGTTTCACTACATTAATATTAATTAATATTAACATTCTTACTTTTGCAAAACTTTCACAGTTCTTATTTCTTGTGATTTTTAACTAGGTGTACCATGAGAGTGGCTCTTGTCTCTCAGATGCTCACTTCTAAGGACTAGATCTTACAAATACTCATTGCATATGGGTACTCAAGTAGGTACTGCACTTATTCCCAGGAATAGTCCAATTAAGTTAAAGTGCACCTTGGATCAAATCCAAGACCCATTAAATCAATTGAAGTGTTTCCATTTACTTCAATGGAAGCTGGATTCAAGCCATCATGTCTGCAGCTCTCCAAAAGTACCATCGTTTATCTCAAATACACCTACCTAAATTCAATTAAGAGTAGAATAAAATCTCCCAATATTTTACAAGACTTTAAAGTGTTTCTTCATACAGCAGTAAGAAAGAAAATGTGATGATACTCTGCACCTTAGAATATACTTGAATGGTATTTTATAAGGTCTAATGTTAAAAAAGTACTGTAGCAAATGTGATGACAGAGGCAGAGAGATCAAGAAATGAATGAAATTTTTCAGAATTGTTAACATTCAGGTCTTACTTATTTGCCTCGTTTGTTCATAAGCCTTTCATTTACATATATACTGAAATGTGGATACATTCTGTTAAAAGTTTCAAAGGAATTCGCCTGAATTGATCATAAGAAGGGCTAGTTACTTTTGCAGTCTTGAATTCAGCATAATAAGTATGACCTGAATTGAGTTATTCCTAAATTCTAGTTGTTGTACATGGCTAAAAAGTAGTTTCATATCTTTTCCTAAGGATTTTTTGTATACTGAACTATTGTATGTGAGTGGAAAAGGAGTATGGATAAAATCACAGTTATCTGCAGGTGCAGAGTTCTTCAGAGCTTTCACAGTAAGATCAATGACAATACCTTTAAGGTTCAATTTATGGCTGCCTAAATGAGGTCACTGTGTGTTACTGAAAAGATTTAAAAAAAAAAAAAAGAAATTAATTGGCCATTGTGGATTGCTAGGCCACTTACTTGCTGTTGTGTCATTAAGTCAGAAACACAGAACTCAGTCATTCCTTTCCAATAATTCCCCTGAAAAACTAAGCAAAACAACTAATTCTCTTCTATCCCTAAATAATTTAGGCTACAGCCACTTAGTCACTTAGTCACTATGTGACTCCTTTTCTCCCATTGCAACCAAAAAGAACTTAAACTGCTTTTCTGGATCAATTTACCTCTGGAAATTAACTCTAAGTGAAGAGTTACTCCATTATGGGTAGTAAGTGTCATCTGAAGAAACCACCTTTATGAGGTATGATATATAATTACCTGCAATAAAATTAATGGGGCCATGGAACTAAATTTTTCAGTCTTTTTACTAGAACATGTAGTCGTGCATTTCAGGACAGATGAATAACTTTTCTGACATGCACTTGAATGCAACAGCTTCATCTAATCTATTTATTTCAGAGATGAGTGGGATCAGTGTGACAAAGTGCAGGTATGGTGCTGTCAGCAGTGTCATAAAATCATCCTAATTATAAGGACTCACACTGTGAGCTCCACAAATTGTTCAGCAAAACATTTACCAGTGAAGCGCTACAGTTCAAAAGGAATGGAAGGAAAGAGATTTTGCCAGCTGTTTCAAACTAGCACTGTGCAGTTCTGGGTTAGGAGTAAATGCCTCCAAATGCAGTATTGGTGACAGCTGTTGAGAATATAGTTGATTTTAATACTACTCTTGCAGTTATATTGTGGTTACTGAGTATCACATACTTCCAGTATGTGCTATGAGTTTCAGCATCTCTTTCTGTTTTCAAAGCACCCAGGGGTTGTTTTGAAAGTTATAGTAAAGGAGCTCAAAAAGCTACATATAAATAGGAGAATGATAAATGAAAGAGGTGAAGGGGTTGTTTTGAAAGTTATAGTAAAGGAGCTCAAAAAGCTACACATAAATTAGGAGAATGATAAATGAAAGAGGTGAAGCCCTTTTCTGGATTGTGTCCAGTTCTGATGCAGCTGCTGCCCACAAAGTCTAGAACTTCTGTTTAACATAACATTCAAATTTTATGAAGTTTCTCCTGAATAATTTATTTTCTTGAAACATAGCTCTTAATTTAGTTATATTTAGTGAATGCCTCTAGCAAAATCCACACTACCAATATATGGAAAACATTATTGTAACATATAATGTCTCTACTCTCAGACTTCTAAAAAAAGTCTTTGCAACCATAGCAAAGGTTGTATTTCCTCTTATTAACATTTAACAAATAAAATAATGCTCAGAATGTCAGCCTAATGGAATACATCGGCCAGAATGTTTACAGTATGACAACTTATGACAAGGTGAAACAGCCTTCAACTACAGCTTTTCTGTCTGGCCATCTGTAATATGCTCTTATTCCTACTTATATGTAATAATGAGGAAGTATGAAAAGAGAAAGATCGAAGTAGTTCGTAATAAGAGTATCCCCATCCTGCAATATCCTTACAAAAACTCCCAAGCTACAAATCATAAATACTTTATTTAATTGTGCTGAGTGTCCTTTACTAGAGGTGACAGTGTCCTGGTACAAACTAAAAAAGCCAAGATAAGCTCAGATTCTAATACGTGAACTAACTGTTGAAATGTTTAATGCATTGAACAGTATGAATACAGTCAGACCAAAAACTTTCAAGGCATTGAAATATTTCCTGAATAAGAATGAAAACCAAATTATTTGACACCAAATGTTCCTTTGTTAATAGCAAATGGAGAAAACAGGTATGATAGATTTAATTCAGCAAGTCCAGCAAAATCCAGTATTCAAATTTCACGTTAAGATCACAGCTTCCATCCATTTTTATGTACCTTGTAACATACTCCATAGTGGGCTTATTCCAAATGCTGGATTTGAATTTAAATTTTGAGGAACTGAAGTGAAGTTCAAAGGTTGTTCCTATGGTTTTCTTTCTCTCTCCTTACCCCTATTCTAAACAGAGGCCCATTTTACACATTCCCTATTGTAAAAGGAGAACTAGGATGGCAAAGCAACTCTTAACCTAGCCAAAAAGACCTGATCCCCTTCTGTGTGTCTCCATTTATACTCCTTCTGTTTCTGCTCAGCAATAGCTTTAATAATAGCATTAGCTCTTTTAAATATTCCTGGCCATTTCTGTACAAGCGCAGAACTGACAATGCTCAAAAACAGTGTATGTCACTTCTGAAAGCGGACTCCATTTCTGTATTTTGCATGCTTATCTGAGGAAAGGAGAGAGAAAAAACAAACTTCCCTTCAAAAATTCTGTCCTCTAAAAGCAAAAAAACCAACCCTCTGTTAAATGAATGTCAGAGAGATAGCTTCAAGAGCGTTTGTTTTTCCTGCATTAACATACCCTTGTCACTTCATATTAATGCACAGGCAATGGGCAGAAGTGATAATTAGAAGACATATGAGAATACCATATATACATGGAAAAATTACTCTTATCGGAGGGTGGGCCTGGAACACTAGGCACAGCCTCCTTTCTAATAGGTGGAGTTTGTTCTATTTGTTGTTAGGAATCTTGCTCTTCATCCTAGAAAGTGCAAAAATTCTATTTATAATACCAAATACCTCAGTACTTTTGTGTCTCATTTTAACTCTTCATTTCAAGGACAGTTATTTGGGCTGTCCATTCTTTGTGTAATACACTGCATTCACTCTCCTTGTAGGAAATTTAGATATATTTTTCGCCTGACTCAATTAACAGGATAAGAGAAAAGACAGCAGCATGTAGATGGTTTTTCTATTGTAGTCTGATTTTATAAAACACTATAGCACTGATTGCTACTGTATTTTTTCCCATGGTTAAAATTTTGAAAATTATATTGTAATTTGAGAAGGCTAGACCAATTGAACAAGTAAAAGTCACTATTATTTAAAGTGAAATTTTCACCCTGCCTCCTCTAGGTGACTTTACTTTTCCTGTGTGTCAGTTCGACAGTAGAGGAAGAAGAAATCTTCCATTTGTTCAGAGCACACATATGGACAGTGGCAGGGCTGGCTTCAACATCCTATATCATATCCTTACAGAATAATAAGAAACACGAAGCACATCTCATAATCTTAGCTAGTTTATGAAAGCCGTACTGTAAGCAAGGCTGAAGTGGTTTATAGCAGCACATCTGCTACCCTGAATTATTGTTGCTGCTAGCCTTTAGGAGCACTGTCATTCAGCCATAACATGTGCAATATTTGTAAGTGAAGTCATTGTAGCGGTAGAAGTCCCCCCCTGCCCCGCCTTTTGGCCACTCAGTACTTGGTGCAATTCCCCAGCCCTGGGACACGTACCTACCTAGAGGATGTCAGGCATGAATTGTGAAAGATAAAGGACCAGAACATTAAGGCACTCCCTTAATGCGCCTGGCTACTTCTTCCTCTATCGCTTGGGACTATCACTCCCTGACAACCTAGTGCATCTGTACCTGCATCATGCCCCAATGGGAGATGATACCAGAACTTGCAGATCTAGCAAGTTCTGGACTTGAACAACTGGTGGAAAATATCAGAATATTCCATCGTCTAAGTTGGGCTGGAGCGGAAAATATCTGATGAAAGTCAATTATCTCCAGTCCAATAAGTACCGATTATAGTGAGACCCTTTGAGCTCTCCTGGATCGTGGCAGGCTGTGACCAGCAAACTCTTCTGAGTCAGAACACCACTCAGGCAAACATGTTGAGGAACTGAAAGGCCAAGGGGAGTCAGCTCCCCATTCAGTCCCTGTTATCATCTGCTGAGGAATGCTGATACATTTTGAGTATTTGCTCTAAATTCAAAAAGCAAAATTTTAACTATAGGCTAGCCTCTCTTTCATCCACCTCTCTATATGCAGATTAGGTCTTACAAGTGTGGATTTTCTTATATTTTACTGGATCTAAATATTTGTCCAAAGGTAAAAGAAGGACCCTGAATTTTAGGAAAGCAAACCTCCAGCTCTTCAAGGAGTTAGTCAATAGGAGTCCCTGAGAAACAGTCCTCAGGGACAAGGGGGCAGAACAGAGCTGGCAGATCTTCAAGGACACTTTCCATAGAGCACAAGAGCTCTCGATCCCCAGGTGTAAGAAATCAAGCAAGCAAGGGAGGAGACTGGCACGGCTGAGTTGGGACCTGCTGGTCAAACTAAAAGGCAAGAAGGAACTGCACAGGCAGTTCAAGCAGGATCAGGTATCCTGGGAAGAGTATACGGATGCTGTCCAGTTATATAGGGATGAGGTCAGGAAGGCCAAGGCATGGCTGGAGCTGAACTTGGCAAGGGATGCTAAGAATAACAAGAAGGGTTTCTACGGGTATGTCAACCAGAAAAAGACAGTTAAAGAAAGCATACCCTCCCTGATGAGCAAAAATGGCAAACTGGTAACAACAGACGAGGAGAAGGCTGAGGTTCTCAACAACTTTTTTGCCTTGGTCTTCACTGACAGCCTCTCTCCTCACACCTCCCAAGGGCCGCAAGATGGGGACCTGTGGGACTAAGTCCCTCCCACTGTAAGTGAAGACAAGTTTTGTGACCACCTGAGGAATCTGAACATACACAAGTCTGTGGGACCTGATGAGATGCATCCCAGAGTCCTGAGGGAACTGGCTGATGTAGTTGCCAAGCCATTCTCCATGATATCTGAAAAGTCGTGGCACCAGGTTATGTCCCTGGTGACTGGAAAAAGGGAAACATCGCACCCATTTTTAAAAAGGGTAGATAGGAGGACACTGGGAACTACTGCTGTGTCAGCCTCACCTCTGTGCCTGGGAAGATCATGGAACAGATCCTCCTACAATCTATACCAAAGCACATGGAGGACAGGGAGGTGATTCAAGATGGCCAGCATGGCTTTACCAGGGGCAAGTCCTGCCTGACCAACCTAGTTGCTTTCTACAATGGAGTGATTGCATCAGTGGACAAGGGAAGAGCAACGGATATCAACTATCTGGACTTCTGCAAGGCCTTTGACACAGTCTCCCACAACATCCTTCTCTGTAAGCTGGAGAGATAGAGATTTGATGGGTGGACTGTTTGGTGAATAAGGCACTGGCCAGATGGTCGCATCCAGAGGGTAGTGGTCAATGGCTCGATGTCCAGATGGAGAGCGGTGACAAGTGGTGTCCCTCAGGGATCCATACTGGGACCGGTGCTGTTCAATATCTTCATCAGTGATTTAGACAGTGGGATCAAGTGCACCCTCAGCAAGTTTGCCAGTGACACCAAGCTGAGTGGTGCGGTTGACATGCCAGAGGGACGGGATATCATCCAGAGGGACCTGGACGAGCTAGAGAGGTCGCCCGTGCAAACCTCATGAAGTTCAGCCAGGCCAAGTGCAAGGTTCTGCACTTGGGTCAGGACAATCCTCATTATCAATACAGTCTGGGAGATGATGTGACAGAGGGCAGCCCTGCGGAAAAGGACTTGGGGGTACTGGTGGACGAAAAGCTGGACATGAGCCAACAATGTGCATTTGCAGCCCAGAAGGTCAATTGCATCCTGGGTTGCATCAGAAGAACTGTGGCAAGCAGAATGAGAGAGGTGATTCTGCCCCTCTGCTCTTGTGAGACCCCACCTGGAGTACTGCATGAAGCTCTGGAGCCCTCAGCACAAGAAGGACATGGACCTGTTGGAGAGAAGGGCCATGAAGATGATCAGAGGACTGGAGCACCTCTCCTATGGAGACAGGCTTAGAGAGTTGGGGTTGTTCAACCTGGAGAAGAGAAGGCTCCAGGGAGACCTTATAGCAGCCTTCCAGTAACTGAAGGGGGTCTACAGGAAAGCTGGGGAGGGGCTGTTTGCAAGGGCATGTAGCGATAGGATGAGGGGCAGTGGTTTTAAACTAGAGCAGGGTAGGTTTAGATTGGACATTAGGAAGAAGTTCTTTTCAATGAGGGTGGTGAAACACTGGAACAAGTTGCCCAGGGAGGTGGTGGAGGCCTCATCCCTGGGAACATTCAACGCCAGGCTTTACGAGACTCTGAGCAATCTGATCTACTTAAAGATGTCCCTGCTTACTGCAGGGGGGTTGGACTAGATAACCTTTAAAGGTCCCTTCCAACCCAACACATTCTATGATTCTATGACCTGTTGACTCATTGTAGTCACATATTGTGAAGGGACTTTTAGTCCTAATAGTTAAAAGTCAGGTGTAGGTGTGTGTGTGATCCCTTAGTTATTGTGTTTGTATGTTCTTGCTTATATATATATGTATAGATGTAGGATAACCTTATAGTAAGTTAGTGTGATTCTTGCCATTTTCGAATCGGTAACTAAGTCACTGTCCAATTATTTTGTTCAATCACCTTGTAAATCCTTAAGTTAGCTAATGATTAAGTGCTGCTAAAACTTAACACTTGATCTGCCTCGAATCATTAGTACATTTTAAATTGCCATTAAATCGCTACCGTATCAAATATTTCCAGTGGCATAGGAGAATCTATTTCAGCAGAACAACAAAATCTCCCTTTTCCGTTTTCTACTCTTTTTCTGTGTTGGAGTGGTTTTGTTTTCAGCCTTAGGTAAAGGTATTTTTCACTAGCACATTGAAAAGTCACCAAAAGAATGCCCTCTCTCCTGCACAACGATCAATATCCTACATCATCAAAGACAGTCTAACAAAGCTTCTGTTGTTTTGCTTATAAATAGATATAGTGATGAAGGTAGAAGAGACATTGCAGCTGTCAGCCATCAGGTGAATGGTTTTAGATTTTACTTCTAGTCACTTGAATCTTTAAAAGCGTTTTTTCTTGCCTGATTCTTTGCTTTATTTATCATTTCATTATTTCTGATTTATCCACTGCTAAATAGAATCCCATTCAAAAACCATCACCTTGCAGGGATGTGATAATTTTCAAATATGACTTGTTTTTGGAAGTGCCAATGCTCGGTCACGC
The DNA here is from genome assembly GCF_028500815.1 of Rissa tridactyla. Taxonomy (NCBI): domain Eukaryota; kingdom Metazoa; phylum Chordata; class Aves; order Charadriiformes; family Laridae; genus Rissa; species Rissa tridactyla. The sequence continues at coordinate 36,261,997 of NC_071497.1, forward strand.
TTACAGTAAAAGTGTTGCCTGATATTCACACCTCCTACACATCCGTTTTGTGATCAGCCTATATTGCCACATACACACCCTTGAACTTGGGGATAGCCAGCAAAACCCATGTAGAGGGCTACTAGGCAGGAACACAATTGCCCTGGAGATCTGTAATACACAGAAGTGCAACTTACAAAAAAATATCAATGGACACCTGCCCACCCCTCTAGGGAGCCCCTGACCTGCACCAAAATCATGTAATTTCAGCAGAATCCAGTATATTGCTACCTATCTTCTTTGTCTTAGCATCCAGAGAACCCCAGTTCTTCAACTCACATGTGTGCGCACTCACAGAAGAGCTAAGGTTAGAAGACACTTTTGGAGCTCATCTGGTCCAACCTGCTGAGCTGAGCAGGAGGTTGTAGCAGATGGACCTAGAGTTGGTTGCCCAGGACCACGTTCCGATGGCTTTTGAAGATCTCCAACGATGGAGACTACCTTATCTCTCTGGGAAACCTGTGTCACTGTTCAGTCACCCTTCTAGTAAAAAAGTGTTTCCCAATGGTCATATAGAATTTCTTGTGTTTCAGTTTGTGCCCATTGCCTCTGGTCTTGTCATGGGGTAGCACTGGAAAGAGCCTAGCTCTGTCTTTGTGCCATCCCTTCGGGTATGTATACACATTGATAAGAACCCCTCCCAAGCCTTCTCTTCTACAGGCTGAACAGTCCCAGCTCCCTCAGCCTTTCTTCATGAGAGAGATACTCCACTGCTTTCATCATCTTAGTGGCCCTTTGCTGGACTCTCTCCAGTAGCTCCATCTCTCTCTTGTACTGGGAAGCCCAGAACTGGGCACAGTACTGCCCATGAGGCCTCACCAGTGCTGAATAAATGGAAAGGATCACCTCCCTCAATCTGCTGGCAACACTTCTCCTCATGCAGCCTGGGACACTGGCAGCTTTCTTTGCTGCCAGAGCATAGTGCTGGCCTCTGTTCTACTTGGTGTCTACCAGAACCCCCAGGGCTTTTCTGCAAAGCTGATTTGCAGCCTGTTGGCCCCAGCATATACAGGTGCATGGGGTTGTTCCTTCCCAGAGGCAGGGCTTTGCACTTCTCCTTGTTAAACTTCATGAGGTTCCTGCCAGACCATCTCTCCAGCCTGTCAAAGCCCAACTCGATGGCAACATCATCTTTTGGATCATCAGCAAACTTGCTGCAGGTATACTGTGCCCCACCATCCAGATCATTAACGAAGTTGTTGAAGAGGATTGGATCCAGTAGCAAGCCCTGATGTACACTGCTAGTTACTAGACTTTGTGCCAGTAATCACCAGCCTCTTGAACCTGGCCATTCAGCCAGTTTTCAGTTTTGCTTACTGTTTGCCCATAATTCAACAGTCTTTCCATGGGGATGTCAACTCTCTAAGGGGAGATAGTTTCAAAAATTTTAATGAAGTCAGGGGAGACAACGTTACACAGAATGGTTCAGGTTGGAAGGGACCTTAAAGATCATCTAGTTCCAACCCCCAACATTCCCCCAACATTCACTGCTCCTCCCTCGCAAACCAGTCATTTCATCATGGAAGGTTATCAAGTTGGTCAAGCAAGACTTCCCCTTGATGAATCCATGCTGACTACACCTGATCACCTTCTCTTCCTTCAAGTACCTGTAAAGTGTTCCCAGGATTAACTGCTCCATCACCTCTCCAGTGATCGAGATGAGGTTGACTGACCTGTAGTTTCCGAGATCCTCCTTCATGCCGTTCTTGAAGAGAGAAATGGCATTTAATTTCCTCCAGTCCTCAGACACTTCTTTCGTCACCATGATTGTTCAAAGGTTATTGAGAGAGATTTTGCAATGACACTAGCCAGCTCCCTCAGCACTTGTGGGTTCATCCCATCAGAGCCCATGCATTTGTCTGCCCAGTTTGCTCAAGCACTCCCTGATCTGACCTTCTTCCACCAAAGTAAGTCTTTTTTGGCCCAGGCTTTACCACTGCCCTCTGAGACCTGGGATTCACGAAGGAATGTCTTGCATTCAGTACTTCAGCCTTTTCCATGTCCTGTGTCCTCTGCCCTATTCAGCAGTGGACCCATATTTTCCCTAGTCTTCCTTTCGTCACCTATGTATTTATAGAAGCCCTTCTTCTTGCCTTTTATGTCCCTCACCAAATTCAATTCTGGTTGGGCTTTGGCTTTCCTAAATGTCATGTCTGCATGCTCAGACTGTCACTGTATTTCTGTCACCTTACCTGCCCTGGATTCCACCTTCTGAACGCTTCCTTTTTGTGATAGAGTTTGACCAGGAGCTTCTTGTTCATCCACATAGGCCTCCTGGCATTTTTGCCTGACTACCTCTTCAGTGAGCTTAGAGAACATGATCCTTAAGTATTAACCAGCTTTCCTAGACGTCTCTTCTCTCCAGGGTTTCATCCTGTGGCACTCTTCCAAGCACATCTCTGAAGAGGCCAAAATCTGTTTTCCTGCAGTCCAAGGTTCTCATCATGCATTTTGACCTGTTCAGTCCCTCCTCTCCAGGTCCTGAACTTGACCATCTCATGCTCACTGCAGCCAATGCTGCCTTCAACCTTCACATCCCCAATGAAACCCTCCTTGCTTTTGAGTATGAGGTAATTTCCTCATTGGTTTCTCTGTCCATTAGGTCAGGAAGTTGTCATTGATGCCTTCCATTTATGTCCTTGATTGTTTATGTCCTGCTGGTTTTTCTTTCCAGTAAACATTAGGGTAGTTGAAGTCCCCCAGGGCCTGTAGACATGAGATTGCTTCTATCTGTTTGTAGGAGGCCTCATCCACTTTTATCCCTAGTAAAGTTTTTTAGCCTAATACTGCAAATGGAAGAGGTTTCTAACCTAAAAAGCCATTGTACGGGATCTTCAAAGTTTACCAGACCAGGTAACTTGAAGTTTATCAGACTTTACTTTGTGGGATGTCTGGCAGGGTCTGTCTTTTATTCTTGTCTATTGAACTGATAAGATTAAGTGCTGTGACTTTTGCCTTTAGAGATCCTTGTATTCAGAGATTGACAGCATTGTGGATCAAAAATTATCTTCTAAGAGCCATAAGATCTCAGTGGTGATGTTTGTCCCTGGATGCTGACAGGGTGCTTATTTGTATGAATTAGAATTAGATTTAACTTCCCTTGTAAAGAAGAGAGACTGATACATTTCCTAGTGCTGCACATCTGCAAGTGCGTTGTAGCTTCCAAAATTGTCAATCACTCAACTTCTGATTGACTCACTTTGAAGTTGATATGCCTAAAGGGACTTGTTCTACCCTTGTATAATAGGAATTTCGCTGCTGGGTTGGTGTCTCATTTGTCAGAATCAATGCTGTATGGTTCATAACTCATTGTGATCAGTCTGACTTAAAGAGTAAACACCATGTAACCGCTTTCATCCTTATCTCTGTATTGCAATAGTCCCAATCTTGTGATTTATTTCACAACACAGAAAGTTTTGTGACCAAGCATTTTGTGGATTCTGAAAAGCTGTTGAGGTGACAGGCAACAGACCTACAAAGGTAACTTTAACACCAGTTCAGTGTACTACCTAGATATGCCTCATTTGGTAATTTGTTACTCCTTTTCTGAACTGATCCCAAATTAGAGCTAAAGTTAATGAAAGTGGTTTACGTAAGAATGTTATAAATACTGTGCAAGGCCCCCGGGCTGCTTAAAGTTTCAAAAGCCTTCATCAATTCACTTATTCCAGGTTTCTTTTGCTGCTTTGTGTCTTGGAATTACATCAGTTTGTATGTTGAAACACCAAATTGCTGGCTGTTGTGGTTACAGAACTCATTTTTCTCTGTCCCTCTGTTGTCCTTTCAATGACAGGCAGAGCTTTGATTTCTTTCTAGGTAGAATTTCTTGAATTTTTTCACTCTGAGTGGTCCTTTATACACTCCATAAAAGAACTTCTATTCAAGCATGCTGACTTGAATTGGCACCTGTTTATCTGTCTGGAACTGCAGTCATCCTCCTCAGGCAAAATCCTGTGATATCTCAACAATAAGAACAGAATGTAAAATGTTTTTACGCAGCAAAAGGTCAGATTTCTTGTGCCAACTCCATGCAAAGAAATGTTTTAAGAGAGTCAATTGTCAAGCAAGGTGTTGAACAAGTGTGTACACTAACCAGCCCTGTTCTTGAACTTTTCATACACTTGCTGGTCAGTACATTGTGGATTTATTGTGTTCACTGCATGTGCCTGAGTACCACTTCTATACATGTACTATTTGTCTGAGGGGACTGGCAGTGAGGCATTGCAGTTCCAATGGTCAGAACAATCAAAGTTGCAGATACAACTTTCTAACATCTACAAATCCCAGCAAAACTTAGACAGAAAAAAAAATAAAATTGTTTGTATTGCTCTGTTTACAGCTTCCTATTCAGTGAGGTATTGAAAGCAAGTAGTAAAAAATACTGGGAAAAAGAATTGATACAATACTAAAAAAAACATACCTCACAGTCTTGGACCTAGTCTATGGTACTAGTTAATGCACAGATTTGCAAATAAAAAGGCAGCATCCCAAAGACCTTAAGGTTAAATGTAAGCTATCAATAAATAACTGTGTTCTCTCCTTGCGCTGTCTTGTCTGGTCAGATACAGTATCATATAATGGCTCAACTTCATTCATGTAGGAATACCTGAGGTCTTTATTTGCATTTGCAATTATACTTACAAGGACAAAACTAGTGTTTAGTGAGACAAATGGCAGCTCCTTTGATGAATGCAGTAGTCTTTAAAAATGTTGATAGTTCATGGCAATGTCATTATGAAATTGCATTCAACATAGACTTGTCCATAGCTAGAGACTGATGTCATGATGAATATTTTCTTGTTAGTGACTTTATACCAAAGGAGTGAGCTGGTAGTGCATCTGTGATCCCTGCTTCATAATACCTAAATATAACTTAGGCAAACTTTCAGGTACACAATGTAAGCCAAGACACTGGTCACCTTTTACAGAGGATTATTCAGTGTTCAAATTTCAGCCATTTGCAATGTGGAGTGAAACTTAGCATGACAACTCTACTATATAGTAAAGTTATATTTGTGGCCTACAGGGGCAGATTTACTGAGACATATTGAAGACTTTTTCTGTTCTATAACAAAGATCCTTTGAGACAATTATTCTTGCCTAACCTGATTTGTAATACAGTTATTGATATGCAGAGTTGCATTGCAAATATCTTCACTTGACATTTCTCCAATAGCCAGGTCACCTTGCTTTCAGAAAGTTTCAGTAGCCCCTCGAGGCCCATTTTATTAGTTACAAGATGTTAATCTTGGGCACAGGCAGCGATAGCTGACTCCCAGCTGATACTATTGAATTTAGTGAGAAGCACCACACGCCTTAAATGTCAAGAATAATTTCAAAGACATCCTTGAAGTTATTGGTTTCTCTAAAATCATTGCTTGGCTATGAAAATAAATGCCTACATTTTATAATGGTGACTACTCTCCATATCTTCTGACTCCAGAAGGAATGACTGGCAGTGTGATCTGTGAAATAGGTAGTCCTATCATGGCAAGTGTCAGTCAGAATGTGTGGAGTAGGAAGACATGGTGACCAGAATCTTCCAGCCTAGAGCTGACATTCTTCTTTGCAAAATCAGAATGTGCAGGGAACTTGGGGAGATATCTACCTCTGCAACTTGGCGGTTACTTTGTTATGGTGGGAAAGTTGCATCAGAAATATGAAGTCGTGTGAGTGGAAGAAGAACTCAGTGAAAAAAATGCCCTTGCTTTCAGTACAGACTACTGCAAAAGCTGCATTTCTGGATTATGTTCTTTCCAGTGCATGATAGATCCTACCTAAAGGTTAATTCACATCTTTATTGGAATTTTCCAAGAAATATTTCAGCAGGAAAATACCCTCCTGATCTTTTTTTAGGGTGCAAAACAATAGTCTCTGACTATGGCTGTTCTGGAATTTTAGCCCTACTTGTGCTGAAATCCTTTTTCTTCTGTGGTGCCATGATGCTGAGATCTGCCAGTCAGCATCATTATGGACATAAAAAGAAAGTTCTGAACTGAAAGATCTGCTCAAATGGCAATCGTTTATTTGCTAAGCACTTAAAAAATGAGGCTTGAAGTTTTAATACCAAACTGTATTTTTTGGTTTTGGTTTTGTTTTTTTTTCTTTTTTTTTCAGGAAAGACTGCTTCAAAATAGCAGCTTAAGTTATCTTGAGGACCATAAACTGAGTGATGTGGCTGTCGCAGTAAGTATGTATGAAACTCAGTGAAACTTAGCAGGAACATTAGCTCTCTTTCCTCAAGCTCCCTTTCTCTCTTTAGGAACTTGGAGTACAATATAGGTATATAAAGCTGTATTTGGGACACTGAATAGTAAGTAAGATGAAATTATATGTGAATGTGAGACTTTTTTTCTGCACAGTTGTGTCTTATAATATTTAGAGGCTATACTTTTAGGTTTTTTATTTTTTAAGACAGTATGTATGTGCAATCTGCACAATGGAAACAAATCATAAATATCTCCTGTGACAAGAATAAGCAGTTTGTTTCTTAACAAACAGATTAAAATTTTCTAAACTCATGACTGCTGGTGACTGCAGAACATGTTAATAATGCACACTGGGAACTATAATTTCATATACTGTACCTCAATGAGTCTTTCAGCAGGTGCAGGTACGACGAGCAGACCAAAGCCAGACTAGAACTGTTTACTTTACTTTGCTGACTGTTTGGACTGGATTGCAGCCATCAAACCATACGTCATCATCCTCTCCCTCTTACTGACCTCATTGTAAAAATTAGGCCTTTTAGCTGCTGGATCTAAACTCATTATTACATAATTTTAGCTAAGACTTATAAAGAGACTTTATGAAAGTGGTGTTTGCTAGGCTAGAATAAGGTTTCCAAAACTAGGTGAATTCAACCAGAAATATTTTTGAATAAGGACTCTATTCATGGAAAAAAATGACAGTTGTCCTGGTTGGCTTGGATGAATTGTACAGTTTGTCTGTGTGTAGTGTGGAGGAGGGATCCTGCAGTACGTGCTGTTTAAAAAAAGCTCTGTGTGCCATTAGGGAGTGGAGGCACACTCTGAAGAATTGCTCTGCCACTGGCATCCATCTCCATGCTGATTCTCTCCTCTTTCTACTCTTGACTTACCATCTTCTTGCTTGCTCCTCTGTGGAGATTGAAAAGCCCTAGCTCAGTGCTTTTACATGTTTTATGACACCTTCTTCTCTCTTCTATGTTCCAGTTCACAATAAAGCAATTCAAAACACTGTCTCCAATAAATGTAGCAGATAGGTTCGGTCAGAAGATTCAGTGAAAAATCCAAAGAGATTTCATTTTGTCCTGAGAATTTTTAAGCTATTATTGCTTGGCTGATTGTATTTTAGTCCTTAGTTAATGACAGAATTTGCAAACAAATTGTGTAACTGTTGTTGGACCTCTTAAAGGAAGTTAAAGAGGTTCAATGCTAAATTTTTCATATGTGGTGCAGAGATAAGCAATAGGCATGGTAGATGCGAGTACTGGATCTATCGAAAATGTTAGTGTGAGTCCAAAAATGGGACTAATATTATTTCAAAACAGAGGGAAAGACTAGGCTGATTTAGACTAAGTAACAATGTGGCAATGATTTAAGATCAGGCTCATTCATAAAAATAGCTGATTGGACTATACTAGAACTGGCTTAATGTTTTTCAGGACTACATCCTGTCTAAGCTGTATGGTGTAAGAAGTGAGTTTTCAAATGGCCATCTGCCTTTTGTGCCTCTGGCCTCTGTGCTCATATTTCCCTCACAAAGGGAGCAAACCCAAACATATTGGAAGGCTCTTCATGTAAATTTCCGTGAAGATTTTGTATTCTCAGAACCTAAATTCACAATATCACAGTGTGAATTTAAGGAATTAAGATCTAAATGTAAATAACTGTTAGTTTTGTCTTTCTAGAGTCAACCTCCCACATTTAAGCATGGAATGAGTAGTAATGAAACAAAAAAAAAATAATCAACTATGTTTACTTTGTTTTCTGATTTCTGTGCCCTTAGGATGCTCATCATTCAGGTTTTTATGATTTAATTTACAACCAGCAGATTGACACTCTTTGCAAATGCTAGAAAACTCTAAATCTTGTAACTTTGTTCTTGCTTCCAGAAGGCTTTAAGTATTCTTCTGTCTGTACCTTTCATATATAAATATGCACACATCCATATATAAAAAGAGGTTTTTTGAGACCACATTCTCTGACACTTCTGAGACTCTTACAAGGGCTATAATAAAGTGCAGAACTGAAGGCAGTGAGATAAAGTGAATGGAAAGATGAAAAGTGTGTGACGTCAGGTTTTGAGGGTCCTTATAGCACAGACCAATCTGAATCTCAGAATTCAAAGTCGGGTCTGATTTTGATAATATTGTGGGCACAATGCACCACGGCACTGTTCCGAACAAGGACTGTAAAGTCTGACTCCTGTTGTTTAAATATCTCACGTAGTGTGCTTCAGTACAATCTGCCTAAAGCTGACTAGAGCTATATGTATTATTCTCAGTGGAAAAAATCTTGAAATTTATGGCAAATGTAGAAGAGGTTGGCGATGTACCTTCAAAGGTGGATTAGGGAGATGTTTCCCTTCTGGTCTGATTGTTACATCCAAAGCGAAAGTTATTGGACATCTTCTTGAAGCAGCTAGTACCAAATCCTGCAAGAGAGAAAGAGGCAGAGAGAAACAGACCACTTGTATAGCCGGCACATCACTCTAACTTGCTACAACAAGTGGTATTTTCTTATACTAGATTTTAAGAATGGGGGCGTATAAATAGGTTAACTTCAAAGGAAGCAACACAAGCAAGCTTGGAGATCACTGCCATGCTTCTAGGCTCCTCAGGATCTTCAGCTATGTGAAAGTCCCCCCTTCGGCTGCTGCATCAAAACATAATATCCTTAGAAGTAAGGGCAATCCTGTTCCAGGGAAAGGATGTTGCTGCAGGCTGCTAGTGACAGCACTTGCATTATGCAGATTAAGACAGCTTGGTGATGGACTTATTGAATATGCTTGGCTTTTTCTCTGTTCACAGAATGTCTGTGAGCGGAAAAAAAACATCCAGCTTGGCTTGGTATTCACAATTATTATTTCAAAGGCTTGAGGGCCACCAACTCTCCCTGTCACCTTCAGCTGTCAGGTAAGGTTCTATGAGCTCACTGTGAGACTGATCTTTCTTCACCTCTCAGACTACCAGGCTTATAACAATGACAAGTACAAATAAAACTTTGTGTAACCTGAAAACCACAACTCTAAAACTTCTTTTCATGGGTGGTCAATTGTAATATTTCACTTCCATATTGAAATCTTTTTTGTTACTGCTGGTTTTGGCCACTTTTTATGGTAGCTAATAGATAACTGTAAAAGTCTCAGGCTCTGGAAGTGCTTATTTTCCTGTTAAACTTCTTATTTGAGCATTTCTCTAAAAATTTAATATGAGAAATGTGGGGCAAATAGAAATGGGTTTAGATTTTGTATTTCACAAGAACACATCAGAGGCTTGGGTTTTTTCCTGTATTCCATGCAAAAACGTATTTTTTCTTTTGCCAGTTTAACAGTGCTAGTAGCATATGCAGTTTGTGAAACAACATAATTTTTTGGAGGTGCATGTCTATATGTTTAAGAGTCAGTAACTAGCTACCAAACCACCATATAATTACATTAAAACTGCAGCCATCTGGAAATAGTATTACTTATCACTACCTCTGTATGAAGAACACATGGGTAAATATCCGCCAAAGATTAAATCTGATAGTAATATCTGGTACAGTTTTTTTTTCACCTATCCCTTCCTAAAGCAGTTTCATGGCTTAGGCTTTTACTTTTAACTTTTCTAAAATATTATTATGTTGCTGCTTGTAAAGTAAAGAAGATGATGAAATGGTGGGTAAAAAGAAGCATGTTTCTTTTTTATTGAAGGTATGAGGAATAATTCACATACCGGTATGCTGTAACTGTAAAGCTGAAATGTGTTTTCCACATTTCCTCCCATCCATTCATGTTCCCTCTCATGTAAGATGTGAAAAAACAAATATTTAAAAACAAATATTTGTTGAAATATATAGTGAAAGGCTACAGGCAGATTTACCATGGAAAAAGACACTTAAAAAGGTGGAAGAAGCTTGAGATGGTCTCTGTAAGCAAGTTGGTCGGGAGAAGGTGGTGTATATTCCTAGTAAGAAAAATCAATGATAAAACCACAATAATTGTATTGAAAAAAATTATTTTTGTTGAAGTTTTTTTGACATTGGCCTGTAAGTCAGTTATGGAAGTCATTAAGCAAAATATGTATACTGGCATAGTATAAGGAAAAGAATAAACTGCATACTTAACTGATTTTTGTAAAGCTAGTTATGTAAATAAATTAAAATAACCCACTTAATTAATTATGTTTTATTTTTAAATTAATGTCTTATATCTTCAAAAAATTCATACCCATTGACATATCAAGTTTCTGCTATTAAAAAGAGCAGAAACTGCTGTTTTCCTAATTAGTAGTAATTTTCCCCCCTCTAAACCATAACAGCAAATTTAAGGCAATATATAAAAAGTTAAATATATAGCCTAAAAAAAAAGGATGTTTCATGCATTCCTTACACATTGGGCTTTTTTAGAAGTATCTACTGACAGCATATAATCATAACTCATGGAAGTGGAGGCAATAGGCATCTTTATTTTTGTCACTTTTTAAGAAAATGTACCACTGCTTCTTAAAAACTGGAGTGTTTGGAGTACTTTTTTCCAGGACTGAAGTGGAAAATGCAACATTTTTAGCAATGTCTTCCATCTGTTGGAGGGATTTAGACTCAGGATTTTAAGTTAGACTGTATGTTAACTTCAGCATAGATCACTATCTAACTTCTGTCTTCAGTCAATGCAGAGTGCAGTTCATTTTATTCTAAGACAAGTGTTTTGTATTCTATGAATTTTTCATTTAGCTTCAGTGACTACCCTAGCTTGGTGCAAATCTTTAATTTCCTTTAAAGGAGCTAATAGCTTCTGAAGGCAATCTGACTTCACAGACTTTGAATAAATGACGTGTTCCTCCTGGTACATTCTTTGGTAGTTATTAATAATCAGAGCTCCAACTTAAACTTAACTACAAATGTTTATAATAGTAAATAAGTTAGCTAATAGCTATTTGCTACTGCTACTATTTATTTACTAGCTATTAAGGACTATATGACAGCATTTCATGAGAGATGTTTCCTGTCTGTATTTCAGCACAACTTTGGGTCATAATGACTTGCTTAAACATCTGTTAGGTTATGTGATTAAAGGCTTACCTCCAGCCAGACAGAGGAGCCCAGCATGCCGCTGGCAGGTGGGTTGACACAGTAGCCTCATGAGGGACCTGAGCGCCTGCCCCAGTAAAATGTGAGCCCCACTGCCCAGGGGTGGCACCAGAGAGTCACCCCATCACCTCACAGTCTGAAAGGTGTGATACCTATTGCAGTACAGGACTTACTATGGGACGCAGGGAACAGCATTTTAGGATATGGAAAACTTATTAGAGGATGCTTAGGGGTGGACCACAGGCAGCAAATGGAAGAATTAAGGTGGTTTGGGGAGGAACAAGTGTGAAAAAATAGAGGAATAAGAGCCTAAGTGTTGGCTGCAGATAAAGAGTTTGCTGGTCACTATGTGTGTCTGGCTGTGCTCTGAGACTGATCATTGCAGTCTGTCCTATCTTCCCATTAAACTCCACTTCTGAATATTTTCCTATATACTCTCTGAAATATTCACTTTTCTGTGTGCAGAAATATAAGTGCCAGCCACTGGATTTGGACTGTGAATCAGAGCAGGCCTTTGTGCATGGGATGCCAGCAACCCATGAGGCTGGGTCCTGTGCCTACTGTGCACATGCTGCTACTATATCGTGTGTTATCACTAGCGTAAGCCAAGCCACAATTGACAGTGAGTAAGAAAAATACCAGAAAGCCAGGTAGACCACAGAGGTTTGTGAGTTTGCTACTGGAGGAACCAAGGGATCCAAGCCAGCTACTGGGGACACTGTGGGGTCTGGGGGTTGGTTGGGAAATCCATTTACATGCATGTTCTGTCATGTATGAGGCAATTGCAGACTGGGGATCTGTGAGCCATTTACTGGGCAGACTGGGTGTCTGAGGCCAGTTACTGGAGGGATCCTCAGCATGTGTGTCTCTGCGTGTGTGTTTCCATGTGTGTGCAAGGGGGTTCTCTATCAGCAGCCTTGGGGTGTTGAGTGCCCAAATGCCAGCAGCTGGGAAGACCAGGGATTCAGGGGCAGCTGCTGGCTAGACTGAGAGTCTCAGCCCAGGTTCTGGATGGATCCATACTATCTCTCTGTATATACATTTTCCACTAATGGACTTCATCCTGACCCTGACCAGCCAGCCAGGGGAACAGGGTAAGGCTGTTGGTGTTGGTTTTGTTTGTTTGAGCACTGAGTGTGTCTGTGTGTGTTGAGATATATATATATGTGTGTGTGTGTGTGTGTCTGTGTGTGTATATGTATATATATATACATATATACATATATATGTGTTGTACAACTATGCTTGGGGTGTGTGTGCCTACTGCAAATAAGTGTTCAGCCTCACACCTGGTCAGACCCGGGGCCATGGAACTGCAGCAACCTCTCCTGTATCAGACTACTTATTTCGGCAGCCCCTAACACCTTCTACCTCCCAGCAGCGGGCAGAGAGCAGATGTAATAACAGATAGAGTTATTTGGGTCACATTAGCCTATAGGTCCAATTTTAGGTGGCAACAATCAGATAAACAACTCCTGAAATACCCATGATCCACCTAATTTTATATATCTATACTGACAGGATAATAGGATAATTTTTTATTCCTTTCACTCCTTTTTTCTCCACTTTCTCCTCTGACTCTTCAGTTTGCTTATTCCATTAACAGTGAACAGAAAATACAGCAAATTATAAGCAAGATGGTTAACTTCATCATTGATATACATGCTTTAAAAGGAAGATATTTTCAAGATAGAACTACAGAATTCACTCCAGGAATTAAAAAAAAAAAAAAAAACAAAAACAAAACTCAATAAAGAAAAAGAAAACAATACAAAACTCTTGAAAGGAGTTGTTTTTCCTTGGAGTTGCTTTGTTCCAGACATTAGGGTTATAAGAGCTTTGGCTCCTCAGACAAGGCCTGGTCTCCTCTTCCCATGACTCTATATTATAATATTATACAACTCAGCATATGATGGGTCTGCCTGCAAAAGAAAAGCATATAAAGGGAGGCATTTTCCTTTGTCCTTAAAAATTCTACAATATTACTCTGCCTAGGAAATATTGATACAAAGATACAATATTAAACACTTATTCTATACCTATTTGGAAAATTGCAGGTAGTTATGCTTTTCCATCAGACAGACCCATTCATGAATGTAAGCAATGAATTTAATTGTAAAACTGAAAAAAAAATTATTTAGGCATGGAAATAGAAATCAGTAGTGTACTTGGAAGAAATGCAGGCTAGGATTTTCATAGTTCATAACAAAACAAGATATTGTCTAAAGAGTCTTTCTCCCTTCCTGGAAAGCAGGGTTGGATCTGCATTGTAAAGTCATATGAGAATGTTTTAGTGAAAAGATATGATTTCCATTTTTTAATATTGATTAATCTATTTTTGGTTTTGTTGCATAAAGTCACTTTGTCAGAATATATAATCTGAACAACTAAGTTGTTGGGAAAACCCACAATGTTCATACATGTCCGTATCCTGGATAGGTAAACTGTTTTTATTAAGTCGGCACCTATGCAGTCACAGAGACTTGTGTAACAAAAATACTTGCAAATCATACAAAAATAAGTATAAACATATGAAGAAGGCATAAGGGTAAATTGACTGAAAATGCCTGGCAGAAAGTTTTCCTGGCATCAGGAAACTCCTCCTGCAGATAAAGTACTGGTTCCACTGGTCCTATCAGACCTGGTGGAAAAGGAATAAAACAGTGAAAGGAAGACTACTCTAATGAACAGGCATTCCTTTGTTTGTTTTCTTTTCCTTGGCTTTCTCATAGCAAGAGCTCTTGTGCAAAACATGATGGTCGTCATCAACCCCAACAGTAATAACCTACTAGGAGGCTCTCAAAGTACACTACGAATTTTTGGTCATAGGCAACTTCAGTTTTATTTAGTATTTCATGTATTTTTAAGATGAATGAATTTGTGAAACTAGTAAATTCGAATGAACTAATTACAGTGTCCTCTTCAAACCCTCTGTCTACTGACACTATGAAAGTAATCTCCCTATCTCAAAGGATAGTCCAATGATTACTAAGGCAGCTATTGCATCCTTTAGGACTCTTATTTGACATTTAGATCATGCCTGCCAGGATCAGCTCACCTTAAGGGAAATATGGTTGGGAACTCATAATGTTCTGTGTAGGCTTTCTTTACCTATTTCAGGTCAACTTTTTAAACTCTGGAGAACATAATCTAGTGCTTACATAAAAAAGGTATAAAAATAAAATAGCTTTCTTGTGTATCACTACAAATGTTAGATTAGACTGAAATGAAAATTCATACAAGCATTTGAAGTTGTTCGCTGTAAATAAGTTTATCTGGATTTAATTATTGTGTGATCGTTATCCAGGATTGGAATAGCACACAGTTTTCACCATAAATATATTGGCTCATTGACGTTTGTTTTCCAGTGTTTGGACCCCTGACAGTGAAGTTCCAGTGTTCATATTGACCACAAGTGTATGTTTAATACCTATAACATTATGCATCTGTGGGGAGGAAATAGCCATTTTGAATTGTCAACTTTATTTTTTTTTCTAATTATGTTGGCTATGTACAGTGTTCACTGGATCTAAATATATCTTTTGCTGAACAATCAAAGTGCTAAAGGTTTTCCTCTCAAGTTTTGAGATAAGTGAGCAAAATTATTAAAGGGAGTCTTTAAAGTCTATGGGGATGTAAAGAAATCTTTCAGTGTTAAGAAATTCTTAATTAAGAAGATTTTTTAAAGAAATATTAAAAAGCCATTAGACACATGATTATACCTAATTGCTAATAGTGGCTATAAATTCAAATTGTTTCTGTGACAGTATTATCCAAGACATCATTAGAATTGACATTCCCTAGTATTATTGTCAGCAATCCTGGCATGGAAAATAAGTGTCAGGGAGCATTGAGTGAGGTGGGGGGGGGGCCACGAAAGAGTGAGAAAGGTCATGCCCACCCCAGTGGATCTGAGCAGGGGTCAGAGCTGGGGCCTGCAGCATCCATGGCATGGCAAGGTGATGGGGGAGCAGGAATTGGAGCTGAGATGTGGGTCTGAGGAGTCCACCAAGAGATGGGGCTGAAGATCACCATCCTACAGCATAGATTCAGTGTCCCTCCAGAGAAGACCTAGGTCCATAGTGGAGCTTGTGAAGCGCAGTAGAAAATAGCATTGAGAGGAATCTGTTATCACATTAAAGCCTGGCTTCAGTTGTCTCCATTTATTCTGGTGCAGGCAAGTTTCTGCCAGAGTAACAAAGAGGTCTGACAGGGAAGCCGCAAAGGCAGAGAATAACCTTACTTCAAGAACATGAAGATAGAGTGGAGTTAAGAAAACAATGAGTCAGACACTTCACCAGATCAGATAAGTCTCATGCAACTATGTTAAAGCGAAGCCAGGAAACCCACCACTGTGTTGTGGGTTAATAAACTATTCCTGTTCTCAGAGCACTCTGGCTGAAGCCAGGTATCAAAATACAAATAGCACATACATTATATGAAACCTACCTTGTTCTTGTACAGTATGTTCTGGCTGTAGCCAAGGGATGCCGTTCAGTGTGTGGTTTTTGTGGGTGGGGATGCACTGTCTTCACACTCAAGACATAGAAGAACCCTCCCCTTCACTTCCTTTTCTTCTTCCCCATCCCTCCAACTTTTTTTAAACTTTGAAAACAGTCAAGTTGAGGAGAGGGGAGACCTTCTGGTTTCCCTGCAATGGTACCAAAACCACTGATTTTGGTACCATTGCACTATCTGTGCACTTTTCTGGGGGAGAAAATAAAGTTTGGGAAAGTCATGTCTTTGCAATGTAGATGTTTTCTTATTGTGAGAAGCCACTCTAAATCTGGGAATCTGTAGTGCGCCTGTCTCATTAGCTGTCCTGCTGATCAACGTTATTTGTTGTTAATGCTAAGCAATCAATCTGTCTCTGGCTGCATGCTCTTAAAAATTACAGTTCTTCATCTCTCTCCTCCCAGCCAAATGTAGCAAACAGCTAATAATCGTCAACAGTATATAATAAATTTCAGACTTGTTGCCAGAGAGCAAGACTGAAGTGCTATATGTGAAGTGCTCTGTAGATCTCAAAATATTGTTTAGGTCTGTTTAAACTGTTGCTTTTAGCTGTGGCATGTCCTGGGACTTTGCCATTAATGCCTGCTGTAGTCATTGCCTCTATGAGGGTGTCTTGAACAAATATTTCAACAGCTTAATTCTTTGCCTGCTGGTATCTGCAGACACCACTTAGCCGTTGTAGGTGTCCATTTATGTCTGGCTATCACCTGCTTCTGCTGTTAGTGACAGCTATTTCCCATCAGAAATGGATACCACCTTGTTTTCACAAAATGTTGGTAATTTCTGGAACTTCATATTCTGAATATATTGTTTCACCTTCTTTATCCATACATACTATCAGGTCCCTAGCTACTCTGATGTTAATTTCTAATGCAGTCTTTAAAAAGTCAGTGCTGACAAGCTATGTTTCACCAGTGCTGTTCAATTTTTTAACATAACTAAATACGCATCAGAGCCTGACTGCATCATTTTGGTAGGACATATCTTATTATTTTCCCACTGTTTTTCCATTAAGACATTTTGCATGGGAATAATGGGAAACAGTATTTCACCCGTATTTTTTTTTTAAATATGGTTGTTTCTCAGGTATTTTTATAACATGCTTCATCTAAAAATTAAACACTCGATATGCATAGTCTCCTATGTACTTGCATTTTAGTAAGACAGTCTCAGGGAACTTAAGAGATAATTAATTTTTTTCTGCCAGAAGGACCTCTGCCTCTTCCAAGGGGTATGGTTTTTCACAGTGTTGGCAATGTCATCTATAGTGCTTGCCTTGGCTTATCATTTGCTATATGCATTTCTCAGTGCCTCTGTTCATTTGAAACTAGAAAAAAAATTACTTTTTTTCCCTTTTTTTTTCATATCCCAGATGATTTTCATGTCCGCTCAAAAAGATATTTCTTCTATGTCAAGCTGAGGAATTGCCATTCTGATATCTTTAAACAAAGTCTCATCTTGTTTGAAAGCTCCCTCTCTTAACCGATAGTAGGGTATCAGCACATACTATTTGTCACATACGGGGTCCCAGTTGCTTTTAAAAAGGCTCATCTTTAACAACATCTTTGATATTCCTTGATGGTGCAAAGGCTTTTTGAATATGTACCTGTCTCCTTGTCTTGTATGAAAATTCAGGATCTTGCTCTGCTTACATTAAGGGTTTATCAAATGCAGTAAAAAATTGTTTGAATTCAAGTATTAATTGAGCTTGCAATTCTGATGTTTGTAACCATTTTATTCTTGGGTATGGCTAAGCATGCTTTTGCTTAGCAATGAAAAGAAATGTTTATTTTATGTAATCTTGGCTAGTTACTTGAAAAAGAAAAAAGCAAGCAAACAAATTCTCCACCTCTAGTTTCACACCAACTTCCTCCAATTTCCTGTATTCAAGAGGATGACAGGTTTTCACTAGTACCATAACATACAAGAGTACAATATGACTATTCTTAAGATAATTATGCCAATGTCTTTCTTGCGTGTATATTGCATGTATGATACTCTCCCGTCTTAACACCCTGAGGGTTTTTTTTTTAGTGAAATCTTCAAATTCATTTCACTTTTTATTTAGAATGAAATTTCATCTCTATTGGATACCCCTTCCCAATAGTCTTCATGTGCTGGTCTACACAATTAGAATGGTAGCATGTTCTTTGCAATGCTGGCCACTTTGCAACTCTTTCCATCCCTTGCTAGGGATACGCTATGGCCATGTGTTTTGAACTTGGAGACGCTCTTAATGTATCTTACTATCTTTATTTCTGCTTTATAGCTCCTAATCTAGAGCCTCGTGGCTTTGGCTCTTTTAATATTCTTGTGAAGCACTGTATCTGATGAATGTAGTCCAAATAGCAAATGACAAGTGAACAGTGCTTTTTTGTTGACTGCACATCTGTTCTGCTTTGATCTACTTTACTAATTACACCTACTATTAATCAGCCAAACATCTAGCAAGGTATCAGACATTCCTCAAAGAGTCTCTGCCTGGTAGATTGCACAACATATGTCCTTTTTTTTTTTTTTTTTATTTTTAATTATTTTTTTTTAATTTTACTTGTTGATTATGGGATTTCATACCTAGGTAACAACTTTGTCTTTTTGAAAAAGTTTAGCAGCTTTCACACTAACTTGCACTCAGGCAAAATATTCTGTATTGCAGTACTTCTAAAGAAATACATAGCACTTGTAATAATTATTTTCGAAAAAACTGTAGTGAGAGACAGTGACACTAAGAAAGTATTTTACTGTCATGCAACTGGAACTATATCTTTCATAATCTTGTTAATGGCTCATTAGTAAATACATAAGGCATCAAGATATATCTTGTTAAACAGGAAGGGTAAGGTCTATCAATTTTTGTTAGGTAAAGAAAATAGTCAGAAACTTATTTTCTTCCTGCATCACTCTTTAGCAATATCCAGACATCAAAATTTTTCAGTGATGTGAAGGCAGAAAGTTTCACCTTGATCCAAACTTTTGTGAAATTTCCTTATGTTCTGATTTTGGAATAAAATTTGGCTTGCAATAACTTCAATCACAGACCTGTGAGTGCAGGCAGGAAAAGACAATCTAGGCACTTCCTGTGTGCATCTGGATTTCTGAGTGAGATCTATGGTGGGTAGTAGATTTTACTTACATCATTAGTAGCTACATAGAAGATACATGAAAGGTAGATGTTTTCTCACTAGGTGGAAATACAATATTCAGTATAGAAACATTGCTGATCTCTAGCATCCTTGAATCAATCTAGGGTGACAAACTATTTTCCTGCTTCTATGGATTTTTGATCAACTTGTGTCCATGCACAATGCTTTATGTAGCTACTGTAGAGGCCAGTGCTGCACTTGAGAATTATTTTAGAAAGGAAACTTTGCAGAAAAGCCTTTGAATTGTAAGCTTGCAAGACATTCAAGTTGAAGAGAGAAGAGAATGACTCAGTGACTTTAAACCAACAGGAATTTAAATAATTGCTTGCATTTTCAAAGAAAGCAGAAGAACAAAATTTGTCCAAAGATATGCTGATTTGAAAATTATTTAAAAGTACTATCCTATTTAAACCTTGATATATATACAAAATCACTATATAGTACTAAAGAAAATAAGCAGAGTTTTATTTAAAGAATAGCTTTAGATCAAGGTTAACAGCTAAAATGTACTTCATAATTTTTATCTTGCAGAGAAAATCACTCTTTCATTCTTAAGTGGTTTTAGTACAGCTTTGTCGGTTTGATGTGAATCTCCTGACAAGTTAGTCTCAGTCCACTGCCTGCTTTCCCTTGCTTATGTATTTTCATGACAAAAATATGACTTCTCATTTATCTGGAAATTTACAAGCATATCTTTAGGCCACAGTTTCCTTGTAGGTTACAAAGGCAATACTTGGCATTTCAGCTTCCAGTGATTCTGGTAATCTATAAGTCTTTACCAGAATTTACATTTAAAGATTTACAGAGGAATTTTTAAAATTACTAAACCTATTTGGACTGCACTTTCATAATCTATTAGATTAATTGAAATTACGTGAGTCCAATACCAAAACTATGCTATTTTGAGAATCCCATGGTAGAGAGAAAACAGTGGGATTTTATCTGATAATGTAAGGCAGGTTTGGAATTATTATATAGGCAGTTACGAAAAGAAAGGCAAGGACATGTCTGACGAGCATCTATAGAAAATGACAAAGGAGTTAAATCTTGACAATATCAGGAAACTTTTCCAGATGTCTTACATTAAAAAAGGGGTCTCTATAGCTACAATTATGTCACACAGGAATCTTAATCAGTATTAACAAAATTTCAAACCCAGAAACCATGAGCATTTAAGCTTATGGTACAATGACATATCATAATATTGATCATATGGTCATTGGGTACCTTATTTTTGTATAATTTCTTTTTGAAGATAAAGTTCTAGAACAACAGCTGACTGGGAAATGTTGTACTCTAAAAAAATGTTACAGAATTGCATGAAACCCTAATGATCCACAAGGGAGAAAAAAAAAAAGGACCCTAAAATAAATCAAACTCATATTATCAAAATAAGCAATAAGATTAAGGTAAAAAAAATGAAGCTGATCTGTACTAGTCATGGTATGCATGCTACTTTTCAGTATAGATACTAGTCATACCAGGAAAATAGTACCTACAAATTCAATTGTAAGACAAATGAGGTGGGATTTATTTCAGCAACTGATGCTGTAAAACAAAGCAGTAAATATTTGAGCAATTTTTTCAAAATCTCTATTTTATAGCTACTTATTGATCTATTTATTTAGATATTACTGACTTTTTAAAAGCTTCTTCAGCTGTGCTTGTTCAGATGATAGAGGACACTGGTCAAGGATGGAAATCTTTCGGGAGGGTACCAAGGAAGGACATAGATGGAGATGAGTCCCCAATTATATGTGTTCTTGGCTTCCTTTATGCACAACAGCAAAAGCAAAGGCTTATGATCTGTAGCACTGAGAGCAGAGTGGTGCTTCAGTGCTTTCTATACCACACTTTAGTCATGACTTCTTTCACTTTAAATTCTTGAAATGCACTTTAAACATTTCTACTTACTTGGCCTTTCCTCAGTGGCAATGACAAGGGAAAGGGTTTAGGTTAGAATTGCAATAGTGATCAAATTTGTATTTGGGGAAAAGTAAAAAACTTAGTTTTAACCTAACATTCTTTTCTGGGGAGGATACACTGTACAAATTCTACAAAACGGATGTTAGATTATCAGTTTAACAATTAAATGAACAATGTTTCTCTAACCGCCACTTTATTTTTAAGCTGTATTTATTATGACCTTCTGCTGTTGCCAACAGAGTATGAGAACCAGCAATAAATAGATCATTTCCTTAACTTTTGGTCTGGAAAATGAGGAATAAGCATATTCTTGGGGCTCCTTGTACTTGAGTATTTACTAAGTGCCATATCCTATGTGCAAAACATTAAAAGGTTCACCTTTTGATTTATTCAGTTGCTGGAATGTTTTTAAGTTGCTTTTAGATAAGCAAGTTGATGCAATGTACTAGTGAGTATATCATTCCACTGGCAATCCTGCTGGAATTACAGACCAGGAAGGCACCGGTTTCTATGGTGAGGCGCATAATCTGATGAGTGTGTTTAAAACATTTTGTTGTTTCAGAGAGATTCTTACTTCTAACCGCAGCACTCATTTTAGGCAGAAAGAATACCTCTGACATTGGAAACCTTCAGCAAAGAGTTTTCCAGCTGCAGCATGCAATCCCCATGAAAGCAGTTGAATAAACAGACAGATGCCCGAATTTGACTGGAGAGGGAATGCTCTCACATGAAGAATGACTACTCAAGTTCATAGAAGGTTGTAACATCCAGCCCACGCTATGTGCCAGCTGAGGGCCTTTTGTGGCAAGACGTAACAGTTCAGCATTGCATGCAATGCCATGCACAGTCATCACACCTTGTCTGGAAGGCTACACAGAAGAGCAGAGAGGTTTTATGTAGGCAGGTAGCTACTGTAATTCAGTTTTACAGCTGAGGAAACAGGCTTTCGAAATCTAAGGGCTCTGCAGTTCAGTGAGTGCAGCTCACACTTAATACACCCACAATATTAGTTAAAAAATTGCTTTGGAGGTGACAATAGAAATCTTCTCTGGCTTTAACTATGAATTGAACCTTAAAAGACCTTCTATTATTCTATATGATTTGAAAGGCATTTACATTCCATTATTTTAAAAGCTTGGTGATAGATGTGCATTTTACTCTTAAACTTGTCATTTAGCTCCAATCTGCACTGTGTGATCCCTCCTCCTTTCCCTTCCACCCCACAAACAAACTTGAGAAAGGCTCTGATCCTGTCAGTTTGTTCTGCTACTGAGTTGAAAATTAAAGCTTGTCTAGTCAAAGCATTGGCACCTCCAATGATTTTGCCTTTTCAGAAGGTATTTTATTCTCCTTTTCTTGCATTGAAACACCTTTCATGCATTGACATGCCTTTCAGGTGCTCTTCAATTACAGCTCTGTGCACTTGCATTGATAAACTCAAGCAAAATTGACTATCAAAGGGAAAAAAGATCAGTAACAAGACATTTCCTATGGAAAACGAAATATACAAGAAAAAAAAGAGACAATCAAATATTTTTAAAAATAAGACAAACCAATGCAAATATTTTCTCAAGTAGACAATAGCACTCCATAGGAAATGCAGTCATGATTATTACTTGCAGTTATAGAATAGTTTTCATCTATCAGATATTTATAATGCCCGCAGGGCATGTGGGAACTAAGTATGTTCGAATGCCTGTCTACCTATGCATAACTGGCTCTCTCATAGAGTATTTGGAACCTGTCATTCTGCAAATGGGTCATCCCAAATGCTTGCCATAGTTTACTTGGGCTGATCACCCAGACCACCCTACTTGTGCTTGTTTTCTCACTGCTTGTAGTTTCCCTAGTTTATGCAACATCACTGCTGTTTGTACTTGTGGGAGGATGCTGCTATACAGCACATCTCACTCTGAGGAATGTCATTGGAACATGTTTGACATCCTTAAAATAAGAATGCCTTCTTTTTGCTGAGTCTATGACAGTGTTTATACACTGCAGACATATCCTGCCATATGGCCAGGGCACTAGGGAAAAACACAGTTGCAAGAAACAGAGCAGCCTCTGCAGATATACAGGAGGCAGAACAAAGACTATCTCTGTCTAAATCCTTTTAGCTTTCTGCGTGGAGAGTGTTTTGTTTTGGTTTGGTTTTTTTTCCAGAGCAGCCAAGAAGAACAATAGACTGTGGGGAGCAATAAGAGGCAGTGGAGATTAGCATCTTAATTCACCTGAATGTGGCAGTGGTCAAAAGAGATGGATATAATGAGTAGCTGGATGGCTCTTAGTGTAACTTGTCAGTTTATTTGGACACAGATCTGTGGCTGGAAGAAGGAGATATTGCAGCAGCACCTGCAGTCTTCCATGATGACTTCCGAGGGCCAAAATCCTGAGACCTAGTATAAGGCACTTCGCTGGTTATTTTTTAAACAGTATCTGTTCAGAGCTGCTAATTAAAATAGGTCATGGGATAGATTAAGATAGGGTAGGAGACAAAGTACAGGTGAAGTAGCCAAAGCTGTATGATAAAGTTATTACAGATATGCAAATTTTTTTACTGGCTTTGACAACTTGCTATGTGGTCAAATTTAGTCCCCAGCAATCTTCTCACCCTCCAGATTCAGACCAGGTGATTGTGGTGATGTTGCATTGAGCTAGTTGGTGGAAGTTAACTACACCAAGCTATGTTCCTTGACTTGGTCTTGTTAAGAACTTGAAGTGTTCAGTCTTTGCCAGTAGGGAGTTCTGCTGGTGTTTATTTCAGTGATCTGGCAAAAGAGCCCATGGTGAAGTGTTTGCACTTCAGTGTTTAATTTTGCCTTATGGTGTGAGGGACTGAATACTACGGTGAAAAAACAGCTGGGGAGGAACAGGGAATCAAGCAGCTGCTGGTGCATGGCATTTACAAAGGATCAAAGGATTGAGGCACCAGTGTCAGCTAAGCAGTTTGATGGTGGTAGAGCATGTGTTGGGGCTGTTGCCAGAGAGGTTGATGTCTATTCAGAGGCTGGTGATGTCCAGAGTCAAAAGGAAGGCAGTGAGAGGGTGAGTTATAGATGGTTTTACACAGATGTGTACCTCAGACTGTATTAATTGGACACAACTTGCTCTAAGCTAGATGTAGTCACTATTTGGTAGGGTGAAAGGCATGGATGTACAGCACTGAACATCTGCCTCATGATGTAGTATGTGCCATGTCAGACAGTACTAATGAAAGGTCCCATCGTTCCCTCGGGGAATTGACACATTTTCCTCATCTTGTCTATTTATCTCCCAGACCAAGGCAAAAACATTATTTTGATCTGCGTAAGCATATTTCGTATCATGCTGTGGTGTTTTTTCTGCCAGATTTCCCTGTGTTAACACTGTAATGATCAATATCTGTAATACCAGACTTCCTAAAGACCCCCGTTGCCTTTGGTGAGTCAAGGAAGAAAGGGGCTGTTCATCAAGCACCTTTCAGCTCTTTAGCAAAATATGATTGCTTGCATTACTCTGGAATAATTCCTTCTAGTAAATGCTTGATCAAAGAAAAAGGGGAGAAGTTTACGTAGAGCAGTTACATTGGAATGTGCTTCAGGAATGAGAAAATAAATGGGATTCTCTTATGAACAGGCTGCACTCTTTTCTCATCATGCACCTTCAAGTAGAAAATTAAGAAGCTTGTAGGAGTGTTCACTATCCTTGCATTAATTCTGTTATTAAAATAATTGAACTTGTAATGGTTTTCCTATACTTGTGAGCTTGTAGAAAGCCAGAGAGAAACGCTTTGTTTAAAAATACAATTAAAAAAGGATCCTCACAGTTTATATCCTCTGAATTGTGATATTCTGTCCCTTACACCCTCCACTTCATTTTCTAAAGTGTTTTCAATAAGCTGTTCAGTTGCATTCCTGTCTTAATGGAATTCTAATGGGATGAATTCAGTTACAGAGAAGACCTATTCTAGTTGTGACTGCTACTTTAATTTTTTTTCTTTTGGCAAGACTCACCGTAACTGTAGGCATCTGGTACATAAAAAAGTTGATCAAGAAATACCTGTATTCCAGATCATAAAAGGCCCTCAAACCTTGCACTAATTTTGAGATGAACTCTCTCTCCATGGAAGATCATTTTAGGGATCATCCCCAGTCCATGGCTGCTCTAGAAAATGGTGCTGAAATTGTTCATTAAAGCCTTTTGGGTGGTTGTTTCTTCACCTTATTCCATTCTCCTGGTGCTGACTATGGTGTGCTGTCTTTGGTACTTTGGTAGTAGATTTGGTAGTAGAATGACTTGCAAAAGTAGTGCTCTAATTCCTCAGGCTATAGGCATTTGACACCAATAAGGGTGTGGCTTTAGACCCTTCTGTTTAGATAACTAACAAAGAACTTCTGTCCAAATACCTGATTTGGAAATATTTTCATCTGGTCAATTACATTATGGGACCAAACTGAACACAGATCCCTAAAAAGGAGAAGAGTCCAGTATCCTGGAAGGACTCTATGCCCCTCTGCTTGACATATATGAGTAAACTCACATCTACTCAAAACGGAAACTTCTTGCTGTAGAAAATTACCAAATTCTAATCTGAAAAACTGTGTCTACAGGCACATCAGGACTAGCATACAAGATCTGCTCTGTAACACACACCAGCTTTCTAGTCAGTTGCTTCAGTTCTCACATCTGCTGAGCAGGGTCATACAAGGCAAGGAAATGCAGATGGAAAACAATACAATTCTTATTACCAGTGGGAAAGAGGCCTGCTGTGATGCTCAAATAATGAGAAACAAGTTAACAATACACCAGCTTCTTCAATTGCCTTAAGTTGTCATTAACCCACAGTACCATTAAAAAAAGTCAGAGGAAAATCAACTTCCACTACTGACAGAAAGCTGAAGGCAAATAATCTAATACCAAAACCATCCCCTTGGAAAAGAAAAAAAAAAATCCTATAAGCACTAACAAAGATCTTCAATAAATAAAATTAAAAGTAATACTAATTACGTCTTTGAGTAAACAACTGAGATTTCCAGTGACTTTAATGATGTTTCATTGTGTCTATATTTATTTCTTAGCAAAGAGGGAAGAATTTCATATGAAACTCCAGAGGAAGAAAATTGCTAAAACTTCATTTTGTCACTAAAACTTTGCAGTATATCTCTAACTGTTCTAGGTTATTGTAGAGTTTTGAGACTTGATCATCAATCCTCATTTATAAGGCCACTGCTTATTAAAAGAAAGCACTGCATGTCAAATGCTTTAGAACACAAAATTAAAGATTAATTGTGATGTGCTTTGGTCCTGAACTGAGAGATAAGCTTTCAGACAAAAGTACATGTACAATTTTTGCTAGGGAGACCACAATTTTCATGCTTCTGTTCAGTCAGGTAACTGTTAGTGTAAGCACCAGAGCTCCAGGGAGGTAAGTGGCATCCAGGCTCATGGTCCATTTCCCCTCAATATACTCTGCGAACTCCTTCAAGCCTCTTCCCTCTACGTATGCTACTTACTCTGAAGACTATTGTTATAGCAGCAGCATCTGCAGCCTTGGTACAGCAGGAACTGAGTGTCCTCCAACCCAGCCTTTTCCTTGACCCTGCCAAAGACAACTTTTCCTAATTTATGTTTGAACACTTGGAGCCAGTATCTTAGTTGCTTTCATCTTTGCAGCAACTGGGTCTGTGGAAAGAAATAGGATAACATCTGAAAATGGCTCTTGGTGAATACAGAATTGTCACAGCTCATGAAGGCCATGGTTTACATTTGAGGGGATGGAGGTGAAGGCTATGTACCATAGCTCTTCCTCTCTGGCTAGGTCCATGCCAGCAACCCAGAAACCACTCTAGTCTGCTCTGGTGATCAGGAAAGAATAGCTATGTCCTGAAAGCATTGAGCTTTAATGCACTTTTCCATGACGCCCCTTCTCTGCTGCATCAGACTGCATCTCAACACAGCAGAGCATCTGAGCTACAGGCAGTAAGTGCCAAATATTCCTATTTTCCGCTCTATGCCATTTTTCAAATGTCACTGACATCCTTAAAACCCTCATCAAGGTGTTACTAAACTGTTAAATTCTATTTTATGCCAGCAGGTCCTAGTCTAAGTGCTAATGCCATCCCACAGCTAATGAGCTGCTAAGAACTATACCTGACGTTTGAAATCCCAGAGGTGCTGTATCCCAGAGTTTAGAGCCTGAGTCCAATGCAGTCCAAACAAAAAAGATACATCTCCAAAAGGATAATAAGGGCCTTAGTTCCCATGGTGTTCACTTGACCAAAATCTAATTCTTCAAGTATATTCAAAGTTTTGTGTATACTATGGACTTAGTATACATTGAAAAGAGCTCAAAAAATTACAGTTGTGAAATTCATTTTATAATGATGATCAGTTAAAATTACATGTCAGTACAGTTAGGGATATGTCTGATTTGTGGAATATATGGCCTGAGTTAGGTCACTTTCCCAAACTCTTGTGTTTTAAAGACAGAGCAGGACTTTCCAGCTCTACATCTGAAGAAGGAAGGAACTGCTGTGATCTGGCATACACTTAGTTAAATCAATTATGAATTCTCCAATTCAACAATTACAGTTTTTCTACAATGTACATCACTAAAACCTAGAAAAATATGGAGTCATGTATGATGGTACATTAATTAATGTTATGTTTAAAATCAATTCTAATGATTCTGAGTGGAAACACCAAAGGAATGTGTTTTAATATTTACTTTTACAAAGACTAAGATGAATTAATGGTATGAAATATAGAAGACAGTCATTAGAGAGAATTGTAGTAGCATAAAAATCATCACAGGTGAAAAATGAACCTGCAATTGACTTCTCTGAGAAGATCAAAGTAGTATGTTTAGAGTCCACTGATGACTCCTCTCCTATTCCTGCCTGGTGCTTTTCTCAGCCGGGGGATACGGGGTGGATGGTTGTGTGTGTGTGGAGTGGTGTAGGTTTTAAGGGGTTTCTTTATCTAAGGTGTAACTTAGAAGTTAATAATAAAGGCATATTCTGCCCCCATCTCCACCCCCATAAACTGAACTTCTCTGAGATATATATGCTGCCAAATTTTCCAACTGATTCCTATTTTCTGGACTGTGGAGTGTTCCAAATACGTGGTGTAGTTGATGGAAGTGACCACTACTGGAAAGTGGTTGTAGGCTGCCTGGTAAGTAGTGATCTCAGATATGTTGCTTGCCAACCTGGTTATTTAGAAGTTGGTTAGAGTTGCCTGTCCAGCATCAACACTCTTTGGTACTGAGATGAATTCGGCATCTCAGCCCTGGACGGAATACAGCTGGTAAAAGTGCACAGAGCTGCTCAGGGTGAACTCCACACAGCATGCGACTATTACAGTTATTCACCAGGAAATGCTGGGGACATAGGAAGAGCTGAAATCACACTTCTCTAAAATTTGAATGTATTTACATCAGCATATATGCCTCTTTCTAAGGCGCATCTGCAGTCTTTCTTTAGGACAGGCAAATGGAGTATCTAATTCAGTGTAATGTCTTTGTGTTTCCCAGGTTCAAAGGTATAGGTAATAAATTCAGCTGAAAGCAGAGTAAATGCCTTTTGCTGACTGTCTCAACCTTTAAAATGCTAGAGCTATACCAGTGTGAAGTACTGTGATATGTTGCCCATGTTCTTGCACAGTTCCTTAGACATCTTCTTGAAAAGCAAATACAGGCTAGGTGGACTGTATCTGACCTGGTCAAACCATCTTGTCAAGAAGTTGGGAAGATTATTGGGATCCTTGCCAGTCTGACAGTACTTGAACAGACAGCTCTTATTTCCTAGCAATATGTCTTAATCCCCCTGAACCATTGGGAAAAGCAAAAGCATTTTGTAATTGGAGATGGGGGAGAAATTAAACAAGAGACAATTTGGCTCTACTGCCAATGACAAGAAATCTTCCTTGGGGAGAAAGGTGGGTTGGGGAATCCCAAATTAACTTTCTTCCAGAGTTATTTGATGTAACAAGAGTTTTATTAGGAGCAGAGACCAGAATTTGGGGTTCTCTGTGCTTACTGGCAGTGGGCCAGGATGCTCATGCCAGTTTTTTTGGGGGGAATATGAATTTTTCATTCCTTTTACGCTTCTTTTTCACAGTGGCTCAAGCTTACAACAGGATGAAGGTTAGCTCTGTCATGGCATGCCAATGGCTAAAGCACGTCCTGTGAAGTTAGAGGGCTGAGTTCAAACTACAGTCCAAAGCTCCCAGACTGTATATAACCCATAAGCTATGCAAGTACTATAAACAGTGTACCGTTATGCAAAAAGCTGGCTATTGCTCCTTCCTTCCTGCCTCTATTCAATATGTTGGGTGGATTTTTTCTGTGCAGGATCAGGGCTCAGTACCACCTTCTTTTCATGTTTACAAGTCCCCATTATTCTTCTTAAAAATCAAAAGTAAAGTCATTAGTCAGTTAGTAGAATTTCTAATGTCTTTTTTCTCCCTGGATGACTGGATTAATATCCCACATCCTCAACACCTCCATTGCATAGTGATACTTCACATGCACAGAGACAAAACTATTCAGTGTACAACGATTCTGATGATGAGTGCTCCAGCAGTAACAGACTTCTATAGATACAAGAACAAATTTACTTGCTTGTTTATCTTTTGTAGCAGCATACGAAAATTGAAGTATTTCATGCCCTAACTCCCTCCTACCCACTCAGAAGTTTCATGTACATGTTTGATCCTACTGTATTTCTTGGCTGCCATGCATGAAGTCTATGTTAACTCTGATTTGCTTCCTGGGTGTTTCTGTACACATGTTTTTTAGCAAGTGAAAAAAACCCCAGTGTTTCTCACAGTCAGCTGGAACTGAGGAATCCACAAAGTATAACAGACATAGCCCCCTTCATTTAGCAGGAGTATTAACGTATAGCTATATCAAAGAAAAAGACAGTTAAATGCAACAAAATAATTTCAAAAGTGAACTTCTTGATTTTATCAAATCTGCAATTTCATCAGCCTTTCATATTTTCTGTCTCAAAAGGACTACCCCTTTGCTTCATGACAATGTGTAACAGAACAATTTTGAAATTTTAAATGTATCATGTTGTACATTTATCAAGAACTAACTTTTACTTACAGTACCCATCAGAAAATCTCTCTGAAACTATGGTTTCCTTTTGACTTTTTCCTCTCACAGCAGCAAGCTGATCACTTCTTAACAGTGATTTACAAACATCTTCAGACATCCAAATTCTTATAAAAAAAGAAACCACTCCTTCCCCTCAAAAAAAAGCTCATCAATTTTTGATAGTACTAAATTAGTGTTTCTCCTCTGTGAGCAATACATACACGTATTCCTATGATATAGGCTATGAAAATAAGAATCTTACACCAGGATTCTAGCTATAAAGGATATTCAGAGGAATATGGAGACTGCAATTCACTTTAAATTCAGAATTAGTCTGTGTCCCTCAAGTTAAAGCATGCTAAATAAGTCCATAACATGCTCAGAAACTAAACTAGTTTCCACCTGTAAGTTGTCTAAATTTAATGTGTGGTTTCTTCAGTTTTTCAAGTATAATAAGAGTATCCTTTTAGGGCATGCATCTTAAAAATTTTATCCTGTCTTGCCTTGTTGTTCCCACTGTACTCTTTCAGACAATATTGCTACGAAGGAGAATAAGGTAATTCAATACATTACTTGAAAGCATTTTCCCATGTACACTAAATCAAAAAAGATTGCTCAGCAGTTAAAAAAAAATACAATAAAGTACTTTGATCTACCATATGTCTGGAGAAAACCTAAGCTGATTCAGTGCAGTTATTACTCTTGTTTAGGGAGTGCTGATGCTGTGCTTCACAGTGTTGAAAAAGTCTTGTAATTTTGTGAATCGCAGTAGAATTAGACCTACAAATGACAGGCCTTTATAAGGTGGAACAGGTTATTTGAGAATTTCTACCAACAAATTTTCTTGCGCAAGCCAAGGATGGTCTTTGGCCCTCACAAAACAGAGGCACAAATCTCTATTGCTCTGCCAAGTTCATTTTAATACAGAAGACTACCTGCCATTTGATATCCCTGTACCCAGCTGGGGGGCTGGGGAAGATTTGGGGTTAATTAGCAAGGAGAGGTCACCAGAGGCCTGGTTCACTTACGTGTTGATGTCCGTGAGTTAATAAAAAGGAAACTGCTTTTCTTGGTCTCCCCACTACCATCTGGTGTGTATCCGTCTCGGAGAGGGAGCTTCACAGGGAGCTGTGTGCCCAGTGCAAGTGATGTAGTAGATGACCCACAGTTTTCAGTGTAATGTACCTACATTTTGAAGACCAGAA
This sequence comes from Rissa tridactyla, assembly GCF_028500815.1. Lineage (NCBI taxonomy): Eukaryota > Metazoa > Chordata > Aves > Charadriiformes > Laridae > Rissa > Rissa tridactyla. The sequence goes on from NC_071497.1 coordinate 36,293,180, forward strand.
TGTAATGTTGACTACAGGAATTAGGACTGAAACAGATCCATTATTTCACTCGTATTCAAATTGCATTGCAAATTAAAATGCAAGTTTAGCTTTTGTGTTTCAATCAAATTCTTAAATAGGTCACTTTGCAGATTTTCTTGGAATTTAATTTTACAGCCAAGCTGCGCAATGCAGAAAATATTGCCTGATATTCCACCAAAGCATTGTCTTCCTTTAAGCTTTTCTTCTGGTTCCTGGTAATGACAGGAATAGGAAGAACAAATTATAGTAAGCTGAGAGTTTACTTCTTTTAAGGGTTTGGGACATGGAATGGTAAATCGTACCTACAAAAGTTTTACAATTAAGTGCCATTTAAAGTCACAGATTTTTTTCAAACTAGACCATTAAACCTTCTAATATTAACTTCTCTCCTAGGCTATTAAATCTTATTAGCAAGCTTTGTAATGTGTTTCTCTAAGTCATATCTCAAGAAAAAAAGCATCCAACTGAGTTAAAACCACCACAATGAGAACCCATTGCTCCCCTTGGCAGAAAAAGAGAGTGACTTGACTTTCATTGATGCCACTTGAGATGCCAATGACTTCTGAGAGAGAGAGATATCAAAGAGGGTAGGGAGAATTTTAAATAGCTTTGTAATCTTCTTTGTAACTCACTGTGATCAAGTGAAAGTTATCAAAATACCATTTTGCAGCTGCAAATTTTCTCATATGGAAGACATTTAGGGAAGAACAGAAACAAACTCCAGTGTGCTAGTGTGCTGGCTATGACTGCAGCACACCTGCTCCATGGCTGATGCACTGTACTGTATCTTCTCAGCTGCCAAGCTACAACTGGGGATGGTTATTAGTACAAAAATTGAATTATTCCCAGTGCTTTCAAATGCTATGTAGAAAGCCTACTCCATTGCTTGCAAGGCAAAAAGGGGGAGGGAGAACATTTCCTCAGGTCTTTTCAGACCTGTAGCATTTCTGTGCAATATTGAGCCTCTGCTAGTCCTGCAAAAGAACTATGAATTTCTGTATTCTCCATGTGAATCTCTTATTAATCCAAAAGAATATCAGTGTCAACTGCCATCAGTGTCAACTGTCAACACCAGTTTCAAACATCTGTAAAACCAATGAAGGTGTCTTTCTGTATGAGAATTACAAACCAAAATTGTACCTGTTTATACAAGGAGTTATAAACGGAAAGTTTGACATGAGATTTTGTGAAGTGTCACTTCAAATAATCTCATCTGTTCCAGAATAAAAGTTACTAAATTTAGTCAAAATTAAACTCTAAGCCAGGTATGTGTTTGCCTCACTCTATTTTTGACTCATGCAATCAGGCTTTTTAAATAACCAGATAACATTGGTTAGGAAAGATAAGATTAATTAGAAAGATATTTAACACTTATTAAAGTAAAAATGACTGCAAGGTCAAAATAGCTCTTCAGGTTTCAATCAGTATCTGTCATTTAGATGGGTAGCTACTTCTGGGTTTGAAAACATTATAGATGATCAATAAATTCCCACGAATGTTCAGTAAAACTACAGGCTGATGTTTCATTATTGTTTGGAAGCCATACAAACACTAATATAGACAGCTTGTGAAATTGCCTTTCTGCAAAATGGACTGATTATCAAAAATATCTCACAGGTTGACCAAGAAGTATGGTGTAGTTTCTTTCTCTGTTCATGACTAAATAATTGAAATTCTGATAGATTCCTACTTGCAAATAATTTTCTTATCATGGCACTGATGTTGTACAATTCTCAAGGAATATTTCGTAAATGTATCAGTAGTTGCAACTCTGCTAATTTGCAGGAAACAAATTAGTAAAAAAAAAAAAATCCCTTTGTTTAGGACTGCACTCATTTGCAACACTGTCACACAATCCAGCAAAGCCTGCCAAAGGTCATCCAGAAGAGCATATATCATAAGGGAAGCAAATGTTTCTTTACATCACTTTAAATAGAGACAGTTACTGTTTCAGCTGAGCTACAATTTCAATTCCCTGCAGTAATTTAGCATAAATTTCTTTAGAAATCCTCATATATCCTTCTAGGTCAATTTGGTTTTTAGCACCAATTGAACAGAAATGCTTTTTGGGGACTAACACCTCGGCATCTTTAAGGAGGCAGTGTATCCACTTATATCTTTAGAGATTATATTAAAATCAGTATGTTAGGATCAGTAGAAGAAAATGGAAAAAATATAAAACATCCTGCCAAGTGTGTGGAAAGCCATGATTTGCTCCCTGAGGACTGAAAGTTACAAATCTAGTAGTCCCTATTATAATGAACTGGCCCTTGACCACTGAGGTGATGGCAATCATAATTTGTAAATCCAAAAGTCAGAGTTTTCAGGCTCTCCTTAGCCCTCCAAGGTGGATTTCACTTCCAAATGCAGAAAGCAATCCTTTTCTGCTGGGAATGTGACTAGAGGTAGGTTTGGAATGGAAACCACATTGGCCAGGAAGTGTTTTAAAATGAAAAGAATGTGTTTCCTGTGTGGATCAATGTAACTATGCTTTTTAACTTTGTCTGGCAGGGAAAGCATGCACATACAAGCTTTCTGAAAGGTGATTTAAAGGGGAAGAGATGAGGTGGGATCTCAGCAAACTTGGTGGCATGGCTGGAAATGAAGAGAGCAAAAGAGTGGTGGTATCTGTCTGCCCTCGGCTCAGCAGCCTAACCTCCCGCTGGGAGGGCAGTGGGTGCTTTTTTGGGTCCCTCGCTTCCAGTTCAGTAACTCCAGCTTACAGAGAAGAGGTTTCTCAGCATGTGTAGAAATAAACAAAACCATCTGTCCCTTTGTCTCACAAATTAACTGTCCCTTGTATGTCCCGTAATTGGTTCCCTTGCAGGTTGCTAGCCAGCAGCTAAAGTTATTTTCTTTCAAAGCCTGCATCGTGTCTTTTTGTCCTTTCATCTGGGACAAAGAAAGGTTAATAAATTACCAGACAACTTTCAGAAAAAATACTCTCTATTCTGAGCCAACAGCAATACAAAAAAAGAGTAACACACTACAAGCCCCACCCCATAAAGCAGTGAAAAGTTTAACCAACTGCTGTTCCACTTTTAGCAGGCAGACAACCAGCTTCTGCATGGTGCTTGCACCAGCCCAAGCAGAGGTACCTTCACTCAGGGGACATGTCTGTTCTCAGATTGAGTTTTAGTGATCACTCTTTCCTTCCATCTGGGCTGTTGTTACTAACTCAGATAGCAGAATAACAGAATTCAGTGCCAAGTATTACTCTTCTTTGTTAATATTAATATATGGTACCGGTTGTACATTCTCACAAAACAAACTATCTGAAGATTTCCACTTCCTTTCCTCCCTCCTTCCTCACTGTACAAGCATAAGTGCCGTGGCAATTACTGCAACCACATTGGAAAACACTTTTTTGTGAAAACTCTCTGGAAATTAATTCAAATAGCTTGGATGAAAGTTATATCATCTGTTACTCTATTAAATGCCATTAGTGTCAGTGCTGTTCCTGCAGGCATGATGCAGCTTAGAAAACCTATTTTATCAATGTCCCATACTAACCCTATTATATGTATGTTTCAGCAATCTTTTTGTCTCTATGAGATCAGACTTTCACTGCCTCACACAGAAAATGGAAGCATTAGCTTCTTGTGCAGCTATGTAAATAAGTTGTACATACTTTTCTCCCGATTAAAAATATTATTGGATCTTCTGAGGTATAACATTAATAATGATGATGAAGACATGACAAAAAGAACAAAAATATAGGTTGGTAGAAGAAAGGCATTGAAATTGTAGCAAAAACTATCATTATTTCTTTACTGCAAGGCAGTGCTTAACAACATTACCACTAAAAATAATTTAAAGAAAGCTTCTAGGCTTCAGCTACACCCTTGTGCACAATAGAAAAAGCTTTCATTGCTCAGCTATTTGCCTTTCAAATACTATCCATTCTAGAGAAATATATGAGATATTCTTTATAACAAAGGAATGACAGGAAGAGAAAATTCCACCACAGCAACAAACTGCCTAATAAAAGATAAGCAAAGCACACACCAATTAAGTTAAGAGCATGAGATAAAAATAGAGCAGAAATTAAGTCCTTCAGATTGACACTTCCATTTAGCATATTCCTGTAGTTTCCGTGACCTAGCTTTGCTTTATGTATAGTTAGCAAAAAAATAAAAAAAATAAAAAAAAATTAGCTTGATATGATCTTGTTTTCTTTTAACTTTTTTATCTTTTTAAAAATGCTAAATTTCTCAGTGTGTTGCAAATACAAATGGTACTTGCTTTAAATTACTGTGAGATGGATTTTTCAGTAGGAGATCAGTATTTGGTATTTTCTTGTTTAAAAACATGATATATTACTGTGCATTCCTGGCCTTGTGTTGGAATTTGTTTTTACTGTAACTTACCTAACAATTATCTGAAATTAATAATATAAATAAGATCTTTTTGCTACCTCCTCTTTGTTGTTTTCAGGTTGGTTTATTAGTTATCAAAAGGGTTGTAATCAGGAAGTTAGATAGGGAGGAGGATACATCAGGTCAGCATACAGAACATATTCCTTCGCTACATTTAAATAAAAAAACCAAAGATGGTAGTTTCATCATATGAATCCATTTTGTCTTTATGAATGTATATATGTGCATGGAGAGACTCTATGGGATTCATCTGGAATCTGAAAACTCTTAGCACTATCATGCTGGGTTTTTTTAATCTGACGATATTAGAAATGAAAATGTTGGGTTTTGGGTTTTTTTCCCCAAAATGACTGATATCAAATCCAAATCAGCAGGTAAATATACAATTGTGTATTTTTATGTTTATGTCCCATTGATTCCCCCTATCTGTCATGCATTTCATACATGCTAATTGCCTCAAAAAAATGTCACTTATTTTGATTTTATTAGTGGGTGTGGCTGAATAACTGAGTACTTATTTGAATAAACATGTCCTTCTGTTTATTAGAAGGCACAGCAGGATTTTAAGTGTCCTGGGATAGATTCTCAGCTGGCAAAAGCACCTGTGAAATCTAGTTTACACTAGCTGAGTTGCTTCCTGCCTGCTTTTTGTGTGCAGCTGGAATTGCGTTAGCAGGCCACATAAGCATGACTGTTTGAACTTCATTATCTAGGAAGCTGCCTGAGAGTGAGAGGGAGTACAGCAGTGGTGGTTCATGCTGCATAGGAAAAGTCAGCCAAGAAGCAATTACTAGAGATTAGGACCGTCTTCCAAAGCATAGTGTTCAGGCTGCATTGGAAAAACGCCACTCTCACGTTAAAAAAGGAAAAGTGCAAGGAGGATTGTTTTGTAGAGGGTTAGTCAATTAGTATGGCAAGCTTGTTCTACAGGGTGCAGCTGACATGTGGCCTATGCTAGACATTTCTAGTCTGCCTTTTGCAATGTGACCTTCGATGGAAAGAATAAAAAATGAACTGTGCTGGGACTGTTCTAACAGCATTGAAACATTCCCTTCACTATTTAGAGGACTACACAAGGCATATATTCCTCCGGTGTTTTTAGCTGAGTTTGTGGTAAATAATAAATATTGATCTGATCCAATGCATGTATTATATGGCTGTAGATATAAACAGAGATTCTATTGGCGTGTGACTTGTTTGTGATGAAATGCATGTGCCTTTTTAAAGCCAATTGACTTGGAAAACGTGGTAGAGCTGAAAACAGAATCATCTTCCCCTTTTTTACCTTTGGAAGGATTAAATGATACAAACGCTAGGTCAGAAGAAAACAGCTATATCACAGTTCAGTCAGTGTCTCTATTCTCTGAGCTTCAACCTACTTGAAATTCTGGAAGTAGGGATTGTTGTTTGTTTGGTGTTTTTTTCCCTTTTTGTTCACTTGTCCTCCATTTGATTTATATCAGATTTTTTGTTCAGGAGTTCAAACCCAAGGAGAAGAGAATGTATGAAGCAGCAGACTTTTGGGAAAGTACACTTGAAGTTGTTTTTAGAGTAGAAAATTTATTTAAACAGCCCTAGTGACCTACATACAGAAAAAAAAGATCACTATGGAAGCTAAAAGGGGGAAACATGAGACGGGTCTCAATGTTTAAACAGAGCTCTTAGGGCACTCAACTTCATGGTGGACTCAGCCCATAACTCATAAAATTCTTCTTTTACTATCCTTCAGAAATGCATCTTTTGCTGTGCTGTGGCTTATGGAGGAAGTATCTCCATTCTTTTTGTTCATGCCTCTCTTCAACGAGCTCTGCACAGGAAGGCTTTTGTGCCTCCTGCCAATGCTTGACTCCGGAGCGAAGGATGAGGGTAGGCTCTGAGAGCAGTGTCTCCTCTGAGTTTTGCTCACTGAGGAATTGTGCAGGGCTGATCAGACCATCAGAAAGAGCCTACACCATGCTCTTAATTTCTAGGTCCATGACTGAGTTGAATAAACACAGCATCAATTCAAGAGGAACACAGTCCATTGTGCTGAAGCAAATAACTGTTTTTTCACTGCGGAAAGCAGTGAAGAAAAAGAACAGCAGGGCCTACTTGAAGAGGTGAGAATAATTATAACTCCAAGTTTGAGAACACTTATTAAATATGTAACTAGTCATATATAAAGAAATATCATGAACCCAAAAGAAACATAAAAGCTTAATAATACCATGATGCAAGTATCCATTAGGATCCTACTTCATGAGGAGCATCGCAAGGATAGTTCCAGTAGCAAAGGAGTACAGGGTAGGGCAGATTTAGACAAAATATTTAGATAAAATACTGTATCAAAGTTAAGCCTTGAGAAATTTGCTCACAATCCACAGTCACATTCATTGGCTCAAAAATTTATTTTTGGTCAGCTTTGCTCCAGGTAGCAAAGTTTTGGGTTATTCAGACGATTGTTTATTAATCATTCACAGACACATACAGTAATAGGGTTTTACTGACCTTTTCCAGAGCATTCTGAATGTCTTCAATGTGTTGACCTCACACTGAGCATCAGTTGTTGCAGTGACATTTTTTTAAATTAACTCTATATGTCACTAGTTATGGGGCACTAAAGATAGTGCTAATACTACTGTGGGAATAATTTTATTTACAGGCTTCTGTACCAGATCAATATTCATGTGGAATATTTAGCTGAGAACACTGTGGTTTCAGCTTCTTTTTTTTTTTTTTTTTCTTTTTCTGCAGAATAAAATTCCCATATGCTGATGAAGCTTTTCTTCAATCCAGAGCAGTTTTTGATGAAGTCACAAATAAACTGTTTAGTAACTTTACCAAATGCTAAAAACAAAACTTGTAGCTTTTGATTTATTTAGAACCATTAACTTAAGCTCAGTGTTATACAGGCACAGAAAACCAGAAAGCTAATACAGTTTTATATTATTGATTAAGGCCTCAAAATACCAAAGGGCTCAATGGAAAATGAATAATTTGCCATGGTGTCCTGAGACAAAGCCATTTCAGCTTTTTCATCGCAAAAGTGTAGGGGACATTTAAAGTGGCTACACACAAATTATCTTCAGATAATCTATCAAAGACACCATCTGACTCCATCAAAAAAAGATCACGAAGAATTATGTATGTTACCCCTTGGAAGCAGAATGTTCTAGGAATTTGGCATTTTTATCCAATGTTTCATCACTTACATATAACGATTTTCTGTGCTGCTGTATCTATATAATAAATTCCATAGCAGAAAGAGCTTCAAAGGTCAGGGAAAGCTGTATGCTAACCCATTTGCTCTCTCCCTGCCCTTCTTTACAGAAGCAAGGCCAATGAACTTGACAGAAAACAGTCAGTGAAACAACCAATGAAAAATGAAAAAGAGCTAGAGCCAAGGAAAATCAACTCATTAAAGCAAGAAAATTGTCTCATTACATGACTAACATGATATTTCCATGAAAACTGAAAATAAGAAATAAGTCAGGTAGAATAAGAACTTGAAATTTTTTCACAAGGAGCAGTGTTCTTCAGAGATAAACCTCATAAAGTCATAGAAGGAAAAACTAAGAAAGTAACTGTATTTAAATGGTATTGGCTTTTGATACTGGAATAACATGAGCTTTTGAGAGAAATATATGCTTTCTCAATGATATAGAGAGCTTGCATAACATTGAATACATTTGCTACTAGCTTTGATAGCATTCCAGACCTAGTGAATAAAATCTTATATACCAGATTGTTCATTAAGTGTAAACTTGCACTTAAATCTGGAGCTCCCTCAAAAACTTTCAACTAGTAACTATGTTTCATGTTATAGCCTGCGTAGTCTCAGTTTCCAACAAAAATAAAGTATTCATACACTTGTATAAGGCATATTGTATTTGACTTATTACCTAGTGAGGGTTGATAGAATTAAAAATGCTGAGAAGCACTCACGGCTTTTTGCAACTTTTAATGCTATGCTAACAGGAAAGGGGGAAAAAAAAGCACATTTTTGCAAATTTTCATATATTCTGATGAATAGGACCATTGAAAGTAATGTCTCTAGTAACAGAAGAGTGCTAGGGGCATGCCAGTATTTAGGACATACAAAATGGGATAATCTGGCACAAAACATTTTTAGGCATATACCTGCTGACGTGAAGACAGAGCAATGTGATTTGTTTTTTCAAGCTGGACTAATTGAAATAAAAAGCATTTTGATATGTCTAGGCATAAAGTTACAGGTATAATAAAAAAGAATTCAGAATAGGGAAAGGGAACTCACAAAATTTAAGATTCCTTTGCAATGGTATAGCTAAAAAAGCCAATGTAGTCCTTTGCTATATTAATGGCTACAGGAGATGGAAGTAGCAGAAAGATTTTTCCCTCTCTATATGACATTAAGACGTCAAGCTTGGAGATCTGCAAAGACTTTTGATCCTCTTATCTTTTAAAAAAAATATACTGAAAAACTGGAAGTATTGCAGACGGGCCATAAAAAATAAGTCAAAGAATGAAGAAAAAGCCTTACACAGATTTAAAGAGCTTGAACTGTTCAACTTCTCAAAAAATTGATAGATCAGTTAGTTGTTTACAATGTTGAAGATCTTTCACACAATTGTGCTCTCCAAGTAGGCTATATAGCCACAATAACAACAACAACAATAATAATAAGTAGTAGCAACAGCAGCAGCAGCAGAAGTAGTAGTAGTAGTATGTCTAGCAACTGTGTCTAAGCCCTGTGGAAGGACAAATTCTGAGACCACTTGCAGTCCTGGTCTCCTGACTGCGCAGACCCTTCCTGCTGCTGAAAGGACCCTTTCTGTGCAGGGGAAAGCTCTCACTGACATGCAGCCATGATGGGGCCAGGGTGTGTCCAGCCAGGGGTGGGAAGATGTTCTCAGGCAGCACAGCTACTGAAAGCAGGACCAATTCGAAACAGACAGTTGCTAAAAATGTGTTTTAATGAGATGGACATATCTCCAAGCATAGTAGTGAGTTCAGAAGATCAAGGCTGAGCACTCTTCTTCAGTACATGTTCAGCCAAGTCCAATGGGATGGGTTCAGTACTATGTGGAGTATCTCTGTGGCTGCCTGAATTTGAGCTGAGCAATCCACTTACATACGTGTTGTGGATAATCTGATGGTTGCTTTTGGACTTAAACACTACAAATTTATGCACAGATGTTGAGAAAGTTATAATTAGGAAGCAACTGTATTGCAAAACATAGGTGAGAAACCAATCAGATCAACACATCCTGTGTTACTGGTACAAGCAGATAAAATAGGAATTAAGCCTAATTTCCTAGGGCTAAAATGTGCATATGTGAGGAAACGACCTGTCTTACAAAGGAAGCACACTTTATGTGCATGCAAAGTGAGGATCATTTCTAATTTTCATGGTTAGTGGTGTCACAATTTTAATTGTTTATGGCATGCTAACAATACACTTTAATAGTTGCAGTAGCCAGCTGCATTTAGCCTGCATATTGTGTACAAATTTGTTGTAATCTGGCAATCCACTGCCATAACTGTTTATAAGCATATTTTCAGTCCATTTTTCATACAGTATTACACTTCAATCGTGATGTTAGACATGAATGATTGGGTTACATCTAGACAAAATGATGTGTTTTGTTTCTGTCTAAGCCCAGGCATTCTGTGGCAACAGCATAGTTGGCATGGGCTATGTGAAAATCACCAGTGAAGTACGAGTTATTTATCCAGGGTAGTCTAAGAATAAGACTCCCATATATACCTTGGTTCCCCACCTTAGCAGATGTTCCCAACATCTGCCAAGTGTAGGTGGGCAGCTTAATCATCAGTAGACATGTTCAGCATTAGAAGGAGTGCACAGATTTTATGGGAACCAGGGCTGTTACAAAGCATTTGGTATGGTCTGGTGTTTCCCTCTTCCAAAAACAAGCTGTTGCCACGGTTGCCACAAATAAACCAGATTGCTTTAACATTGTATCTTAAAACAGTTTTTTAATCCTAAGAAAGTGTAGAATCTATACACGGCTTTAACCCATAAAAGTAGAGTTATTTTGAATATGAAATGAAACAAAAGGTGTATTCTTGTGCTTTGAGTCTGATTTGAACAGTCCTGTAACCAACCTGTTTGAAAAGAAAACCAAGCAGAAAAAAGCCCTCTAGTAAGAGCAGTGATAATCCAAGAAACTGCTATGGAACAGCCTGTTCTTTTTATAATACATGATATAGATATAGATGATATAGATATCGATACCGATATTGATATAGATATTAATTTTCTTATGAAGCTCTGCTAGCACATGGCACATGAGCCTTATAGTTCCTATGCACATGTAATTTTCTTCTTAAATTATTTCAAATGAAGTTGTCCATATTTATCCTCCCCAGTTCTGTGAACCACAGGCCAAGTACAGCTCAGAAATTGATGCACGTTTTCTCCTGCTGCTGGACATTTTACTGCAGCACTTAAGAAAATATCTCTCATACAGTGAAAGAAAACAACTCATCTTGAAAGACTTGTAGCTTAAGCACACAGATCCAGGAAAGACCTGCTAATTTCCACACATTTACACCCATATCTGGACTGACACTGGTGAACTCATTAAGTCTTGCCATCATTGGCTTGCAGTTTGTGTACACTTTGTCTATGGCTTGAGTCTTAGGTCACACTAGTTTATATATGCATATTGTTCATTTATTCATTTTTACTATTTAAACAGCCAGAGGGCAGAACATTACCAGTTTTTCTGTCTGATGCATGAATGTATGACCTCAGGCACTTTCTCCTAGCAGACAAGTAGAAAATGTATTACTCTTTGCTCTTTGTTCTGTCCCAGCAGCTGTTGTTTCTCTATATTTAGAAACCATTTGAAAGAAGAGAGAAATGCACGCAAAGGAGCAAGTGTCACATCAGTAGGGTCCTGGAACAGGAGCGGCCAAAGTGGTCTCTGTGTGAGATGCCACCACTCCGTCTCAGAGCTGAACCAACTGACCAGTATCTGCTTATTCAGAAACCATAGTCAACTTACTTTACAGCTGTTACAGGACACTAGCAGGACCTTTCTTGTCTCGGGACAAGTCTCAGAGCTCTGTATTTTACTCTATTTTCTGTTATCTGTCATCTTTGACCTATAAATTGGTTTTGTCACAGCTTCATAAAAAGTACAGAAAGCAGCTGTTTCTGGAAGATACAGTATCAGGCTACAACTGTGAAGGCATACCTTTGCTTTGATGAGACTAGTGTAAAGCAACAGTGTATTGTGCAAATTGGCATGGAAAGGGCTTTTTACAAATAATTATATATGCAGAATTAAGCAAAGAATTTTTAAGTCCTCTCCCAGATAGACATTCCTGTTCATTCCTGTCAACTATACAGAAATATAACAGGAGAAAGTCCTGATTAGGCTAATGCTAGCTGCAGAGATGGCTGGATGCTTGAGAAAGAACACACCCATTTTGTGGTTTTTAGGCACCTCTCCAAATTCCCACACATTTCAAATGCCAAAATGTCTGCATCAGAACAATCTCCACTACAAACAAAACTGGAAAGGTCAATCATGTCACAGCATGTGTCAAAAATTAGCATGCCTTTCAGAACTACTTCTGCAGAGTGCTTCTCAGTAAATGGATAAAGTCACATACCACTGAGAGGAGGAAGAATAATGCATCCTTTCAGAAAAGAAAAAAAGTAAATGCTACCAATAATGTCCAGTATGTTCATATTGCTCAGCTTACTAAGGCCATTCTCAGATCTGGAACAACTTCAGCTAGTGGAAATAATCTAATAGAGGTAATTTGCCTAATACTGTAGTAGAAGTGGGTTTTTTTCCTTTTTTCCTTTTCCTTTTCCTTTTCCTTTTTGCTTTTTCTTTTCCTTTTTGCTTTTTCCTTTTACCCGTTCCTTTTTCCCTCTTTCCCTTTTTTTCTGTTTTGCTTTACCTTGCCTTCATTTTTATTTTTGAAAACAATTCTACGAAACAGAGATAAAGATTCTATTGAAATCTGAGAGATTATATTTTCTGATTTATTTATCTCCCTCTCATTGTTTTCATTTCATTAGCACTCTTTTGGCTGGTCTCACCAAGCCATGCCAAGGTAAGTTCAGGATTAAATGCCTTGTCCAGAAAGCATCTTCTCTTGGGGACAAGAAACTATCCTGAAATAGGAAATTCAGAAGTAGAGAAACTTAAGCACTGCCAGCAGAGACCAGCAATGACAGTGCTGAAATCCATGTGTTGGATGACAGTTCAGCAAAGAAGTACATAAACAGTTAAGCAAAAGGAATGAAAGAAATGAGCAAGATAAATAGCTTATTTGACTCTGTTATATTTAGGATATGCCAGAACAGAAATCCTGTGTTAATATCAAATATTTCTTCCTGTAAAAGTTTTACAGATGAAAACAACCAACACCAGCAGAGGCTTCAATAGGTAAATGGCAGTAGAAATTTAGGGCAGTGGAATCCTTTGGCAAGACCTATTGTTGGTATATTTTTATTTCATTTCTGCTGTTAACACTTCAAAAGGAAGAATCTCACCTCTAGAAAAAATGGACCACAGAACAAATTAAAAAGACTTCTGTATTGTGCCTGGCCTTCCTTTTCTACTGTAAGAACCGGGACACCAAAAAGACCTGCTATCATTATATTTGAATTTCTCCAATGTAATTAAAATCCATTTTAAACAAAGTCACAGAGGCAGAATATTCATCTGTAGTTTACAGAGACATTTGTCTCCCCTCAGGATTCAATATTGTGTAAATCTTCCTGCAAAAACAACACATTTATAGCTCCTAATTGTATTTGAAAGATGATTGCAGATTCCAATAACTTGATCTAGTTAGGGATTTCCTGGAAACGAGCAACACACCATAAACAACTTCTGAGAACACGTTTCAATGATTATAACACCTTTTGCTCATGATAGAATGATATGAAATAATTGTGATCTGTAAAATAATAAATATACTGCTGTACTATACATTAATGCCCCATTAACTTGGAAAAGTAGGTTTGCATGTCTTTTTCCATCATGGCTGAAATACTTCAGATACAGAAAACCCCCTGCACATGGTTTATTTTTCTATGTACAGCCTGTGAAAGAAATGCTTTACTCAAATGTTTGTCAAGAACCACTGGAAATATTTGCCTGTTTTACGCTTTCATTTGGTAGAAGTTCAGTTCTTCTGGTAACTAAAATTGATAAAGGACATTAGCTCTACTAGAAAACGCTTTTCTGACACTATTCAGTGCCACTTTTGTTTATATAAATGTTAAATTCTTTGCTTCTATTCAAATCAGATTACAATTTTAATTACATGATAACCAAAATTATATTAGAAGATTTTTTGCATGTCTCAGATATTCCCTGCAACTGTTCTAACCAAAGTTATCTTTCAGCATAATTCTTGTTAGCTAATAGTGCTAAAGCATGAGCATAATGACAGACAAACATACCAGAAATGTAGGTCTCTAAGACGCAATTCACACCTGGGGAAGAAGGTACCTTGAAATATTTTCTTCACGTGTGAGGTTATTTTTCAGATATACAGGCATTATTACTAGTGTTTATTTAACCAACTATGCCCTATAGTTCACCTGAGTAGAAGTATCATACACTTTTTTTTTTTCTTATATTCACCATGGGTTTGGGTATGTAATTTCCATTTGATATCTTATCAGAATTCCAAAGTTATTGACCTTGCAGTTGCATGGAAAGAAAAGCATTAAGCTGTACCACCATAAACTCAAAATGTTGCACTTTATGCCTAAAGTCTGTTCATTTTGAATTCATTACAGCCTTGTTTTTTCATGCAAATCACATAATCATAGAATGATTTGGGTTGGAAGGGACTTTAAATATCATCTATTTCCACCCCCCCTGCCATGGGCAGGGACACCTTCCACTAGAACACGTTGCTCAAAGCTCCATCCAAGATGGCCTTGAACGCTTCCAGGGATGGGGCATCCACAGCTTTCTGGACAACCAGTTCCAGGGTCTCACCGCCCTGTATAGATATATATATATACTATATAGTATAGAATTTCTTCCTAATATCTAATCTAAATCTACCCTCTGCCTGTTTAAAACCATTATCCTTGACCTATCACTGGATGCCCTTGTAAAAAATCCCACACACCAGCTTTCATGTAGGTCTCCTTTAGGTGCTGGAAGGCGGCTATAAGGTCTTCCTGGAGCCTTCTCTTCTCCAGGCTGAACAACCCCAACTCTCTCATCCTGTCTTCATAGGAGAGGTGCTCCAGTCCTACAATCATCTTTGTGGCCTTCCTCCAGACCCGCTCCAATGGTCCATGTCCTTCTTATGTTGGGGACCCCAGAGCTGGACGCAGTACTCCAGATGAGGAGTATTCCACAAGAGTGGAGTAGAGGGGGAGAATCACGGAATCACGGAATCATGGAATCTTCAGAGTTGGAAGGGACCTCTAGAGATCATCTAGTTCAACTCCCCTGCTAGAGCAGGGTTGCCTAAAGCACATCCCTCAGGGCTGCATCCAGGCGGGTCTTGAAAATCTCCAGAGAAGGGGACTCCACAACCTCCCTGGGCAGCCTGTTCCAGTGCTCTGTCACCCTCACTGTAAAGAAGTTTTTCCGTGTATTTGAACGGAACTTCCTATGTTCTAGCTTGTGCCCATTGCCCCTTGTCCTGTCACTGGGAACCATTGAAAAGAGCCTGGCTCCGTCCTCCTTAAATCCACCCTTTAGGTACTTGTAAACATTAATCAGGTCCCTCCTCAACCTTCTCTTCTCCAGGCTAAAGCGTCCCAGCTCTTTCAGCCTTTCCTCATAAGGGAGATGCTCCAGTCCCATAATCATCTTGGTTGCCCTTCGCTGGACTCGCTCCAGTAGTTCCCTGTCCCTCTTGAACTGGGAAGCCCAAAACTGGACACAGTACTCCAGTTGTGGCCTCACCAGTGCAGAGTAGAGGGGGAGAATGACCTCCCTCGACCTACTGGCCACAGTCTTCCCTATGCAGCCCAGGATGCCATTGGCCTTCTTGGCGACAAGGGCACACTGCTGGCTCATGGATAATTTGCTGTCTACCAGGACCCCCAGGTCCTTCTCCTCAGAGCTCCTTCCCAGCATGTCTGCCCCTAACCTATACTGGTGCTTAGCATTCTTCCTCCCCAGGTGCAGGACCTTGCACTTGCTTTTGTTGAACCTCATTAGGTTCTTCTCTGCCCAGCTCTCCAGCCTGTCCAGGTCACGCTGGATGGCAGCACGGTCCTCTGGAGTGTCGGCCACCCCTCCCAGCTTGGTATCATCAGCAAACTTGCTGAGGATACACTCTGTCCCCTCATCTAGGTCATTAATGAATATATTGAACAAAATTGGACCAAGTATTGCCCCCTGAGGTACACCACTGGTTACAGGCCTCCAACTGGACTCTGTGCCGCTGATCACAACCCTCTGAGTTCTGTCACTCAGCCAGCTCTCGATCCACCTCATTGTCACCTCATCTAGCCCATACTTCCTCAGCTTCCTAATGAGGATGTTATGGGAGACAGTTTAAAAACCTCCCTTTTGAGGAGGCTCCCTTGCCCTGCTGGCCACGCTTCCTTTGATCCAGCCCAGGATACAGACGGCTTCCTGGGCTACTAGTGCATATTGCGAGGTCATGTGCAGGTTTTCATCTACCAATACCCTCCAAGGCCTTCTCTCCAGAGCTACTCTCAATCCACTCATCACCCAGCCTGTATTTGTGCTTGGGATAGCCCTGACCCACGTGCAGGATCTTGCACTTGGCCTTCTTGAACTTCATGAGGTTCACATGAGCCTGTCTAGGTCTCTCTGGATGGCATCCCTTTCCTTCAGTATGTCAACTGCACCACACAGCTTGGTGTTGTCCAAATAAGATTTGATCAGGAGGTTAGGTACAATGTGGAGTAACAAACAACCAAAGTCAACATGTCAGAACAATCTTTGTCTCAACTGACCAGCCCAGCAGAAAGAAAATGTTCCTGTTAGTTTCAAGACAGAAAAGAGACTTATTTATTCTCTTCCATTGATACTTTCTCCAGGTTTGACAGCCTTAACATTTCAGGGCATTTCACAATAGCATTAGTGTGGCATGTTTCTGCAATGCATTTAGCACAACACAAAGAACTTCATGGTATGGCAAAAATTATTCAAACACCCATATCTGTCATGCATTTCTATGGTGGATTTGTATCAAATCTTTCACCTGGATTTATAATCAAGTGCTTGTGGTATTTATTCATTGTCTTTCACTCATGACTAACTTTTAGCAATAAGTGCTTTAACTTACTACTTTCCTTATGGCTCTAATTCCTTTTGTTTTGAAATTTCTGAGAGCATCTGTCACCTCTGATTTTCATGATTTTTGTGATTTCAAGTCTTTAGGTATCAAACACACATGATTATATAGTCACCAAAGTTAAGGATGTGGGAAGGATAAATTTGCTAAGAAAGTTCTCAAAGACCCTACTAAGGGTAATATCAATAGGGGCTGTCAGTATCTTAAAGATATTAAAGACCCATGAGGTCCTTGACCAACACTCACTCAAGTCAGAAAAAAATACCTGTATAGATTTTCTTCATAGAACAATATACAATTTATTTCTAGGCTTTACAAACCTTGGTTGTTGTTCCTTATAGTTGACAAGATCAAGAAGACTGTCTAAGAAGCACATCCAGAGCCTGAAGGGCAGCAAGGAACAAACAGTGAAGGGAAAACAATTTATTCTAGTTTGTGAACTTTATTTTGCATAAGGAGTAACTTGGGGTGGCTGAGGGGGAGGCATAAGAGAATTTCTCTTCCTCTTTTTTGACAACTCTTACCCTTTTCCATTTTCATTCTACCTCATTGCTTATATCACATTTGAATTCTTGGTATCAAACAGGTATCTTGAGCAGACAAAAAGTTCACAGAAGGGATTCTACCTCTGAGGAATCTCTTGACTTTCTAGAGGGACTTCTCTGTCCAAGATAGAGAATGGTGTCAGTAGACACCCTTCTTCTCCTGCCCTAGGTCCCATATGGAGACCACTGCCTCTCATTTTTTCAGCCTTTTGTAATCTGCAAGTAAGCATTTATCCTAAAAATAAATCACAGTGGCACAGCCAAATAATCACTCAGTGATCATTCTCTGACTCTGAAAAAAAAAAAGAAGATATAATACCTGTACAGTAAACAGTTTCACTGTACTAGTGCAGTATGTTGTTGATGTGTTAGGAACGGTGTTGATTTCTACTCCTGTTGTTAGATGCTCTTAGTCCCAATAAAGAAAAAATAGGCAAAGCAGGCCTCTAGTTCTGTAGCTTCATTGTTCTGTAGTCTGTCTGAGATTGTTTAAAAGTAATTGGTGAAGTAAAATGAGAATTCATCCCATCATAATTTGGTTTGATTTTAAATTGTTCTGGACTAAGCAATCCCAAGGAGCCTCTCAGTTAAACAGAGTGATCTGGAGACTTGTAGCCCAGCTCTTTCCATTCTGCCTTTGGCTCAAAGCATCCCTCTCCCATGCTGAGGGACATTGAGGGCAGACTTACCACAGCCATGTTTTTATTTTACCCTAAATCTTGCATTCAAAGTCAAAAAGAATCTCTGTGACTTCTGAAAACAACTACATACTTGGTATATACATTCACCAGCTTGCCTGCTGATATTCCAGAAGTATCTCGGAGACTAGCTGTCATGAATCAACAGAGACGCTTTTGGGGTCTTA
Organism: Rissa tridactyla; assembly: GCF_028500815.1. NCBI lineage: Eukaryota > Metazoa > Chordata > Aves > Charadriiformes > Laridae > Rissa > Rissa tridactyla. The sequence continues at coordinate 36,311,248 of NC_071497.1, forward strand.
ACACTTTACATGTTAAAAGACAACCAGAATAGGCTAGCCTGAATGATTAACTATCTTTATCACTGTACTGAAAGACAATTGTATGAGTTGAGCAGTCCCCAAAAGTGGACTATTCTAATGATTCATTAACTGTAGGGTGAACTCAAAGAATCTCAAAATGGTTGAGGTTGGAGGGGGCTTCTGGAGATCATCAAGTCCAACTCCTGCTCAAGCAAGGACATATAAAGCAGGCTGCCTGGGACTACGTCCAGTTGGCTTTTGAATATCTCCAGGGATGCAGCCTCCACCAGTTCCCTGGGCAACCTATGGCAGTGCTTAGTCATCCTCACAGTAAAAAACTGTTTCTTGATGTTCATACAGAACCTCCTGTGTTTCAGTTTGTACGCATTGCCTCTGGTCCTGTCACTGGGCACCACTGGAAAGAGCTTAGCAGCACCTTCTTTGCACCCTCCCTTCAGAGTTTTATATACACTGATAAGATCCCCACCCCACCCTTCTCCAGGCTAACCAGTCCCAAATGTATGCAATAGTCTTAGAAATTCTTGCCCTCTGTGTTTAGAGCAGAAGATTGGGTTGATATGTCTTTGCAGCCAAGTCAAGAACAGCCAGCCTCCAGCCTACGATCTACATCCATAACAATCAACACAGCCTGTGGCTTGCTTATGGGTTTCCTTGTCCCAGAGGGCTTTTTGCATATACTTTGTGTCTAGCCAGATGCGATGAAAGTTTACATTACATACTCACCTATATGACTTGAAAGGCACTTGCAGAAACACATGAATTGAAAAAGGCATCCTTGTAGGTAAGATATGTATGGGCATTGACCAAATAACAGTTACAGGACAAGAAGGAATTACAACTCTCAAGTAACATATATTAGATCCATACCATTCTAAAAGCTGATTCCTATTGGACTATTTGATGAATTTGTATTGCTGCAGTAAATAACCAGCAAGGTATTGTCCAGTAGCCCCTTTAGCTATATGTCATCATGAAATATGTCTTTCAAGGAAAGGTAAGAGTAGCATACCTAAATGCAGCTAGGTGGTCTGATAAAAGACAAAAGAGCAATTATATACCTTCTCAGGGAGCTGCAGGGCTGGTAGAGAATTGATTCTCAAACCCAAAGGAAAGAAATATTGACATGGATTCAGAATGATGAATGATGCAAAATACTGAAATAAAACTTGATGGATTCATAGCTCTTGTCAGTGCACAGCTTCAAAGCAATCAAACTGAAATGAGATAAAAATATCCCATATATTAACTGCCTTTTGATTTATGTGAGAATGGGCGGGAGAAAAAAACACAACTGATCAGAGATTTGAAATTAGCCTTTTGTTAGAGCAATCAAACTGGCCTCTTTTTCTTTGCACTTGAAGCAGAATGGGGTCATATTACTAAAAAAGCTGTTTCAGCACTTTTGGCTTTATCAGACTCCTAGAAACACAAGAAATAAAGGGAGTGGTTCTTATACTAGTAGAACTACTGGAGTCATTACACTAAAGGAGACTTTAAAAAAAAAAAAAAGGAGAAAGGAAATAGAATATTGGTACCAGAAAGAACCTAATTTACCACTGCAAAGACAAATTACTTCCTGTGAAAAAAAAAAGCAGCTGAAAGAATGCAGAGTTATGTCCATCCATACCTATGTTAAACTTGCATGTGCCCAAAGTTTAGGTCCATATACTTCTCTTGCAGCCAACAGGCCATTCAGGTCAATGAATATTTAAATTGGTTCTCTGATACTTCACAACAGTAAATTTTGATCTGACCAAAATCTTCACTGTATGAGGAGAGTCATCACCCACATCTGCAGACATACTCATTCGTACATGTATGCAGGACTAAAACCAAAGTTATCTAGGACAAGCTTTTCGCGTCAGTTTACAAAACACAGTAACAATTTTTAAAAAAAAAATATTCTGCTGTTGGAAAGCCTGGAATGGTACAAAGGACAGTATAAAAGAAACCACTGTACCTCCAGAGGCAAGGATTTTTCTTTTACATGCTCTGCACTACACTATTAGTAAGTGGGAAAAATTAGCAAGTTGTAGAACAAGTATGATTAGTCAAGGCCAAACAACATTCTCAGAGGCACATCCTCCCAATGACTTCATATGAGCAGTCTGAGTCTTGTTAACTAAGGTCATTTCACACCAGTTGTCGTAGTAACTTTGTTACAAACCACATTTTCCCATAGCAAGCATTTTAACCAAATGCAGCAACCTTTTTTTTTTTCCGTTTTTAATGTACACAGATTATATAGATTAGAGGAGGGAAAAGGAAAAAAAAAGGAGAATGCCCCTCAGTTATTAATGCCCTGCATTCACAGCCTTGCAATTCTTATTAAATATGTTTTGAATGCGAATTCCTACAAAAAAATATGAGCACCTGTTTTTACATAGAATTGGCAACGGGTTATTTAGCCTCAGGATAAGCCTCCTTTTATTTCATTTGATGCTGTTAGCCATAAATGCTGCTCAACATCTTCTTGAATACTTTTTTCTCAGTTTAATAAATAGTGGATGCTTGCTTTCATTGCAAAAATAAACTACTGCAGTAATGGCATGAGATGAAAAGGTGCTATGAGCTTATGTATAAACTCCCTTGTAATGCTAAAGGTGGTTAACTCAGGATAGGGAAAGGTATAGCATAAAAACAGGTGTAAAACATGAGGGACAACAGCCTTTATTCCTTAGAAAAAAGATAGTAGATAAAAAATATTCCTCATGGAATATTGGTTTATGAGGTTTATTGAAGGGGAAATTAACATTTTTTTTTCGTATTCATACATTTAAATCCTGTTTTTCATACCTCTACCCACCCTATAAAAGTTTTGCAATTGATTTTTATTGGGTAAGGATTTACTCTAAGAATTTACTGCAGCTAAATGAAACCTGAAATTGACCTAGAAGAATTATGTAAGCATGTCAAGTGGTGTGGAAATCCCTAGGGAAGGAAATCCTGACAGTAGCATTAAAAGAAGTTTGAACTCAGAAAACTAGAATTCTTTCTAACATCCTTCTCTTCTTTCAAGATTATGAGACATCAGTAGAGAATAAGGAAAAGCTCTCATCTTAAAACAAATTGAGACTGATTTATGCTTTTCAAATATCCTACTAAACTTGTTATCTCATCTCCTCATCAGACATATTTCTGGCAATCTAAAAGATGCATTGGAGTTTGTGAAATCCAGATGAGCTGGAGGTTATTAGGAGTAGGTCCCTGAACCTACGGCTGTGCTGAGTGATAACAATTAATTCCATTACATTGCTTGTAATACCACTGCATTCTACATAAAAGCCAACAGTCAAAGCCTAGCGATGATTCAGACCCAAACATCTCTTTGACACGTGTCCATTTTTTCGTGGGTATTAGCATGTCTACACAATTATTCAAAAATGTATGAGTTTACTAATTTTGCTTCTTAATCCACTAAAAAGCAACATAAATATTCTGGGGAAATTAGGCTGTATAAAATTTATCCTTCTCTTTCCTGGGTTTAATATATCTGGCGGCATATTACTGACATATGCCAAGAAGTGGGTGGCAGTAGCTCTATTGGAGCTCTCTCTCCATCCTCAAAGTCTGCCTGCACAGAAAAATAGTAGATAAAAAGCAACTGCAAGGCTAGCTGCTTTGCAGATATGGACCTCAGCAGGTCCATGGCAGCTGGATCTGTAATCAGTGGGACACAACTACAGCTATTCTTTAGAAATTGCTTCTCCAGCCCATAGTGTGGACATCAAGTTGCTAGCAATTTTTCTTTAAAATCCATTCCTGTTAGGTCTTATTTCTTGTTATCGTAGCTTAACCTAAGGGTTTTCTCCTTTCTGAGAAAAAAAAAAAGAACTTAGAAGTAACTTTTTTCTTCTTGCTGCTTTAGCGGGATGACTTGGTTTTGGAAGTAGAGATTGTGCTATGTGTCTGCTTCTAGCTTTGACAGGAAGATAGAATCATAGAATCAGAATGGTTTCAGTTGCAAAGGTCCTTAAAGATTATCTAGTTCCAACCCCCCTGCCATGGGCAGGGACACCTCCCACTAGAACAGATTGCTGTCGTGGTTTGGGCCTGGTTGGCCAATGACAAGATGACAGATGCTCTCCCCCACTTCTCTAAGGAGAGGAAAAAAAGAGCTAAAGAGATTTGTGAGTTTAGAAAAAACCGAACTACTTTAATGAAATATTAATAATAAATGTTTTTTAAAAAAGGAAATAATGAAATAGATAAAATATAAATAAATATATACAAAACCAGACCCAGTTCCTAGGAAGATGTCACTGGCAGAAAGTTCCAGACTGGACTCAGTGACAAATGGGAACTGGAACACACGGACTGGGATCAAAGGTAGATGAGCTGAGAGGGTCCCCTTCAGATGTCATTCATTGAAGAAAGACAGCCATTGAAGAAGCAGTCCATTGAAGAAGCAGTCCATTGAAGAAGCAGTCCATTGAAGAAGATCCAAATAAGAAAAGCCTTTGGAAAAAAGACCTTAAAGAGAAGCCAACCTCATCCCTTTTATCCCCCAGCTTCTACATCGAGCATGGCAGATGGGATGGAATACCCCATTGGCCAGCATGGGTCACCTGACCTGTCCACAGAGGTAACCCTTCCACAGAGTAAACAACCAAGTCAGCTGACCCTGGTTGCCACAGCAACAAGTGTAAGCAAGAGCCTCTCTCACTGAACAGAAAGTTGGCTCTGCTTCACCCCAAACCAGGACAGTTGCTCAAAGCCCCATCCAAGATGGCCTTGAAGACTTCCAGGGATGGGGCATCCACAGCTTGCTGGACAACCAGTTCTAGGGTCTCACCGCCCTCACAGTATAGAATTTCTTCCTGATATCTGATCTAAATCTGCCCTCTTCCTGTTTAAAACCATTACCCATCATCTTATCACTACATTCCCTGATAAAGAGTACCTCCCTGTCTTTCCTATAGGCCTCCTTTAGGTGCTGGAAGGCGGCTATAAGGTCTTCCTGGAGCCTTCTCTTCTCCAGGCTGAACAACCCCAACTCTCTCATCCTGTCTTCATAGGAGAGGTGCTCCAGTCCTACAATCATCTTTGTGGCCTTCCTCCGGACCCGCTCCAATGGTCCATGTCCTTCTTATGTTGGGGACCCCAGAGCTGGACGCAGTACTCCAGGTGAGGAGTGTTCCACAAGAGTGGAGTAGAGGGGGAGAATCACCTCCCTTGCCCTGCTGGCCACGCTTCCTTTGATCCAGCCCAGGAAACAGATAGCTTTCCAGGCTACTAGTGCATATTGTGAGGTCATATGCAGGTTTTCATCTACCAATACCCCCCAAGGCCTTCTCTCCAGAGCTACTCTCAATCCACTCATCACCCAGCCTGTATTTGTGCTTGGGATAGCCCCGACCTACGTGCAGGACCTTGCACTTGGCCTTCTTGAACTTCATGAGGTTCACATGGGGCTACCTCTCAAGCCTGTCTAGGTCTCTCTGGATGGCATCCCTTCCCTCCAGTGTATCAACTGCTCCACACAGCTTGGTGTCATTGGCAAACTTGCTGAGGGTGTACTCAATCCCACCATCTATGTCTCCAGCAAGGATGTTAAATAGTACTTGTCCCAATACCAACCACTGGGGAACATTACTTGTCATGGTTCACCGCTTGGACATTAAGCCATCAAGCAACTCTTTGAGTGCGCCCATCCAGCCAATTCCTTATCCACTAAGTGGATACACCACCTGTCAGATTCATGTCTCTCCATTTTAGAAACCAGGATGTTGTGCAGGACTGTGTCAAATGCTTTGCAGAAGTCCAGATAGATGATGTCAGTCACTCCTCCTTTATAGACCAATGCTGTAATCCCGTCATAGAAGGCCACCAAATTTGCCAGGTACGATTTGCCCTAAATGAAGCTGTGTTGGTTGTCACCAATCACCTCTCTGTTTTCCATGTACCTTAGCATAGTCTCCAGAATGATCTGTTTCATGATCTTTCTGGGCAGAGAAATGAGACTGACTGGTCTGTAATTCCCTGGGGTCTTCCTTTTTTCCTCTTATACAAATGGGGGTTACGCTTCTCCTTTTTCCAGTCAGTGGGAACTTGACCAGTCTGTCATGAATTTTCAAATATGTTGCATAGTGGCTTGGCAACTTCATCTGCCAGTTCCCTCAGGACCCTTGGAAGCATCTCATCAGGTCACAGGGACTTATGCACATTCAGGTTCCTTAGATGGTCTCGAACCTGATCTTCTCCTACACTGTCCATTTCTTCATTATCCTAGTCCCTGCCTTTCCCTGCTGTGACTTGGGTGGCGTGGGTAGAACCCTCACAGGTGAGGGCCGAGGCAAAAAAAGGCATTGAGTATCTCAACCTTGTCCATGTCCCAGGTTACCAGATCTTCCATTTCCTTCCTGAGTGGGCCCACATTTTCCCTACTTTTCCTTTTCTCAGTGATGTACCTGTAGAAGCTCTTCTTGTTGCCTTTGACGTCCCTGGCCAGACTTATCCCCCTGGCCCTCTATCTGGGCTTTCGCTTTCCTAACCTGATCCCTGGCTGCTCAGACAATTTCTCTGTATTCCTTCCAGGCTACCTGTCCTTGCTTCCACCCTCTGTAGGCTTTCTCTTCCTGTTTGAGATTGTCCAGGAGCAACTTGTTCATCGATGCAGGCTTTCTGACATTTTTGCCTCACTTCCTCTTAGTTAGGATGCATTGCTCCTGAGCTTGAAGGATGTGGTGCTTGAATATTAGCCAGCTTTCTTGGGCCCTTCTTCCCTCCAGGGCTTTTTTCTGTCAAGCCAATCCCTGAGGAGGCCAATGTATGTGCTCCTAAAGTCCAGGGTAGCAAGCTTACTGTGTGCCTTCCATGCTGGCCTAAAGATCCTGAACTCCACCATCTCATGGTCACTGCAGCCAAGGCTGCCCTTGAACTTCTCACTCCCCACCAGCCCCTCCTTGTTGGTGAGGACAAGGTCCAGCATGGCACCTCTCCTTGTTGTTTTTTCTGTCACTTGGACAAGAAAGTTATCATCGACACATTCCAGGAACCTCCTGGATTGCTTATGCCCTGCTGTGTTGTTCCTGCAACAGATATCAGGGTGATTGAAGTCCCCCTGAGGACCAGGGCTTGTGAATGTGAGGCTGCTCCTGTCTGTCTATAGAGGGCCTTGTCTGCTTGGTCTTTGTGGTCAGGTGGCCTGTAGCAGACCCCTACTGTAAGATCACCTGTCCCTGCCCTCCCTTTCATCCTGACCCATAAGCTCTCCGTTAACTCCTCGTGTGTCCCCAGGCAGACCTCCATGCACTCTAGCTGGTCCTTGACATAGAGGGTGACACCCCTTCATCTTCTTCCCTGCCTGTCCTTCCTAAAAAGCCTGTATCCTTCCATTACAACACTCCAGTCATAGGAGCCATGTCACCATGTCTTTGTGATGCCAATAAGATCATAGCCCTGCAAGTGTTCATGCATCTCTAACTCTGCTTATTTATTCTCCATGCTACATGCATTTACTTGGAGGCATTTAAATTGGGCCCTCGATGAAGGTAACTTACTGGCTGGAGTGGCTAGTTTTCCTTTATGCGGCTCTCCAGGTGCTCTCCTGCTGACCTGCAACCCTTCTCCAGGCTCTGACTATCCATTACTGGTACTGGCATCATGTTAATAGGAGTGGGATGGATTGCAGTTCCCGTCCCCCAGCAACTCCAGTTTAAAGCCCTCTTCACCAGATTGGCAAGCCTCTGATCAAAGATGCTCTTCCCTTCTCTGACACGCGCACTCCATCAGGCCCCAGCAGACCAGATTTCTCAAAGCAAGTTCCATGATCTAAGAAGCCAAACCCCTGGCTGTGGCACCACATCTCCAGAGTTCCCTTCCAACCCTATAATTCTATGATTCTATGATCCTATGTGCTGCTTCTCTGTGAGTCGGGCCCGCTCCAGAGCAACTCCCCTTGGCGACTGACCAATCATATGCCTCCAACATTTGGAAGAAGAAAGGAGATTTTGCTGAGACCAATTTTCTTTTCAGTTGCTATAGTAATGTCCAACGAAAATACAGCATCAGAAATCTCCTTCACAGTTTGGGAGACAGTCTTTACTTTACTTAATTACTTCTTTGGTAATGTTTCTTGGATCTTACTTTGACTTGGTGTCAGTTTTATGGCAAAACAACCCTAACAATTGAGTGCAATTACAAGCCCTAAAATTATCTTGCAGAGCAGCTCAGGGCACCCAGTATGCATAAGGGAGAAGTGAGCATTTCAGGGTACAATTTTCTGCAAGCTTCATCTGATTACCATTTTTTACCTTGCTCACTGCTTTGGCCCACACATCCCTGTCTGCTCTCTCATGCCAGCTCTAGGATTCATGAGACTTGGCGGCAAGGCTGATCAATTACTTCATTTTTCCTCCTCTCCTAAGAGTTAGTTTCTGACAGTTTAGGTTACTGATCCAGCTTACCATGAAGCCACAGCAATTCTAACCATGGCACAAGGAATAGAGTTGAATCCTATGGAAAGACTAGGAAATAGATACAGAGGGAGAAAACCCTTTGTTGGCAGCAGATATTTGCATCTTCTAAAGTCACATAACTGCAGCTTTTGGACAGTCCTCTGGATCCCAGAATATGGAAGTTTACTCCACAGGTGCACAATGCCTGTAACAACAGTGCAGAATCCTACATGCTATGTGTAATGAAATCAGGTCTTAATAATTCTTTATGCACACATACGTCCTGAAAGATAGCGTCTCAGAGATCTAAAGAGCTTATGGGTTGAAACTATAAATATAATTACAATTCAGTCATTGCCAGCCTCGTTGAAGCATTAAACATGGAATTGAAGAAAGTAGTAAATAGGTGTAAGATTAGAATGCCCTGAGACACTAACACCTGTTCTCTGTGTTTGTGTTCTTGCATTAGTTAGTATTAACTCTACTACCTGGGATTCCTGCTGTTTCCATTGCAGGTATTTGCATGTCACAGAAGAGTCGTGTAATTAACTGCCCAAAAGACAAAAGAGCAAGTCAGTTATGACAATTTCTGTATTAAGAGGAGCTGCCTTAGAAAATGTTTTTTGGTTTTTTTTTTATTTGAGCATCATCATTTAATTATTCTCGTCCTCCAGTTCAGTAATCACAGTCCATTTCAAAGGCCAGATGCAAGATTTCAGGGCTTAATCATAAAAAGAGTAAATTTGTCCAGTCTGGACACCACAAAAATACCCCCTGAACCTTTACTGCTGGAACAGGAATGTACCTATCCACATAGAAAATACATTAACAGCCTAGAATAGTCTTCTTCCTTCATAGCTGAACCACCTCTGACTTCCAGAGTCACTAAACATCAATGTAGCAACGAAAGAGATCACCATATTAACCCCAATGCACCCCTCATTCCATCTTAGTCATTTGCCTAGATACCCCTTAACACCTTAACCCCTTATTTAATCTCACAGTAGCACATCCAGCAATAACCATTGCTTGGTTTTCCAGCTAGAAGTCTGCTAATTTTGAGGGCAGTGTATAATGGAAAACAGAAGCTCGGTCCAGCTGCTCAGTGGAAAAGTCTGAACCTTTTGACTCTGTGGCGAATTTTCCCAGCCTGAAGGAATTCAACCCATTAATGGCTTCTCCCTCTTCTGACTCAGTTTCCACGTAAGCCTCTCCTCCTCTTCTCCATCAGTCCCAGAGTGTGGCTTCAGGAGAGTGAAAATAACAATCATCAGTAACTGCCAGTCCTGTGCGATCATCTCTGCCTCTGAGTCACCCTCCCTGGTCACAGCTTGTTGCCATGGAAATCACGGTGCTGTTGTACTATAGGAATTGTCTCACTGTTGAACTATCATTTGTATCTGCAATTTCCCCATCCCTGAGGAATGCTATTCACTCTCAAATCCATGTCCTGGGCATTTAGACTCCCAAATATTCTGACCCTGGAGTCATTTCAACTTTTTACTTACTTCTTCTACCATACCAAAGAGGTGTCCCAAAACAGAATGGGTAACATTTTAACCACTTGCAGAACAGAAGCTCTGTGAACACTGGCTGAAGTTATGAGTCAGAAGTCATACTGATAATGAGCAATAAATATATATGGATTATTAAAAAGAAAGTCCAATGAATCTCAATCGTGCCTTTGGAAATCACAGTTGTTTGGTTTGGTTTGGTTTGGTTTGGTTTGGTTTGGTTTTCTAACTAGCCTGATAGAATGTATAGTAAATTGAATACATAAACATAAAAAATAAAAAAATTAAAAATCCAAGTTTTGCAAGAAGTTATTCTTATTAACCTGTTCTAAAGTACCTGTAACTGTCACATAAGAAATCTCTACTTGAACCACTCCATGCATCCCACAGGCTTCTAAATTTCTAATCCAAGCAATGATAAACCTCCCAAGTCCAAAACAGTCATTGAAAGGCCTCATGTGAAAATAAAAGCAAGATCTGCTAAAGTTTAAGAGGAATGTTGATTTACACAAACAATTAACAAATTGGCAAATTACAGTCCACTGTCACGACCACACATTCTACCCCACAACAGTGGTCTCAGGCTGCAGCAGAAGGCACATGAGTGGTGGCACTGTTTGACCTGGCCTGGGCATACAGACCACTCAGAGGGCCCCAAAATTTCCACTCTTCTTACTGTTCTTGATTTCCTCTTTCTTGCTCCTCTGGTCTCTTTAACGTAATTACACCATCTGCTTTTCCTTAAAACTGGGGGTAGCATTTTTTACCTCGTAGGTGGCAATATTCACATTTCACAAATTTCAACTTCCATGGTATTATTTGCACCATCTAGGCATCAGCTTTTTTTCAGACTGTTTAGATTATGTTATGCTTGAAATTCAAGCCAGGTAACGACCGAGTTTCAGGTGTGGAGTTAATGATGTTAAAATACAGATGAATATTTTGGTGACAAGTTCTTAAAGAGGATTAAGAACACTTCAACAGATCAGCAAATATCAAAAGACTCTTATCCTGGTAAATGTTCAGTTTTACGTGATTACCTGTTCTCAGGAAATGTTTGCCATTGCAGAAAAGCAACAGTTGCTTTTATTCATACTGACATCAGAAAAGGAGATGGGGGGTTGAGAAAAAAAAGTCTTCAGTAATGTAAAATAATCACAGTTACATATGCAATGACCCGGAGGACCGGGTCAGAGACCACTTGGCCAAGCTGGACATTCATAAATCCATGGGCCCTGACGGGATGCACCCGCGAGTGCTGAGAGAGCTGGCAGATGTTATCGCTAGACCACTCTCCATTGTCTTTGCAAGGTCATGGGGAACAGGAGAGGTGCCTGAGGACTGGAGGAAGGCTAACGTCACTCCAATCTTCAAAAAAGGCAAGAAAGAGGACCCAGGGAACTACAGGCCGGTTAGTCTCACCTCTGTCCCTGGGAAGGTAATGGAGCGACTCATTCTGGATGTCGTCTCCAAACACATAGAGGAACAGGAAGTTATTGGAAGTGGTCAGCATGGATTTACCAAGGGCAAATCATGCCTGACCAATCTGATAGCTTTCTATGATGTTATAACGGGTTGGCTGGATGAGGGGAGAGCCGTAGATGTCATCTACCTTGACCTTAGCAAGGCTTTTGACACTGTCTCCCATAACATCCTCATTAGGAAGCTGAGGAAGTATGGGCTAGACGAGGTGACAGTGAGGTGGATCGAGAGCTGGCTGAGTGACAGAACCCAGAGGGTTGTGATCAGCGGCACAGAGTCCAGTTGGAGGCCTGTAACCAGTGGTGTCCCTCAGGGGTCAATACTTGGACCAATTTTGTTCAATATATTCATTAATGACCTAGATGAGGGGACAGAGTGTATCCTCAGCAAGTTTGCTGATGATACCAAGCTGGGAGGCGTGGCCGACACTCCAGAGGACCGTGCTGCCATCCAGCGTGACCTGGACAGGCTGGAGAGCTGGGCAGAGAAGAACCTAATGAGGTTCAACAAAAGCAAGTGTAGGGTCCTGCACCTGGGAAGGAAGAATGCCAAACACCAGTATAGGTTAGAGGCGGACATGCTGGGAAGCAGCTCTGAGGAGAAGGACCTGGGGGTCCTGGTAGACAGCAAATTATCCATGAGCCAGCAGTGTGCCCTTGTCGCCAAGAAGGCCAATGGCATCCTGGGCTGCATAGGGAAGACTGTGGCCAGTAGGTCGAGGGAGGTCATTCTCCCCCTCTACTCTGCACTGGTGAGGCCACAACTGGAGTACTGTGTCCAGTTCTGGGCTCCCCAGTTCAAGAGGGACAGGGAACTACTGGAGTGAGTCCAGCGAAGGGCAACCAAGATGACTGTGGGACTGGAGCACCTCCCTTATGAGGAAAGGCTGAAAGAGCTGGGACTCTTTAGCCTGGAGAAGAGAAGGTTGAGGAGGGACCTGATTAATGTTTACAAGTACCTAAAGGGTGGGTTTAAGGAGGACAGAGCCAGGCTCTTTTCAATGGTTCCCAGCGACAGGACAAGGGGCAATGGGCACAAGCTAGAACATAGGAAGTTCCGTTCAAATACACGGAAAAACTTCTTTACAGTGAGGGTGACAGAGCACTGGAACAGGCTGCCCAGGGAGGTTGTGGAGTCCCCTTCTCTGGAGATTTTCAAGACCCGCCTGGATGCAGCCCTAAGGGATGTGCTTTAGGCAACCCTGCTCTAGCAGGGGAGTTGGACTAGATGATCTCTAGAGGTCCCTTCCAACTCTGAAGATTCCGTGATTCCGTGATTCCGTGACCCCATCAGAATCCAAAGTCACATGTCACCAAAGTTAAAATTTCAGTTTGTCATTTATAACGTATCTCCTTCCTCTACTTAGCTGAAATATTTTGATAATGTGCAGCACTCTTCTCTAAATTAAAGAATGTTATTCACAATTCTTCCAATGGTTGACATCACTTAATAAAGATTAGCCATCTCTCTCAAAGGCCAGTAAAAGTACTGACAGTTTAGCCTTGATGTGTCCAGCTACAAAAAAAAAGAAGAAAGTCTCAAAAAATGAGTAATAACTTTACTATCTAGAATAAATGATTTTACTTTACTACAGGAAAGTGATAATTAAGAACTTCTTTAAACTTAAAAAAAAAATTAATATAAATATAAATAAATATAAATAAACATATAAATAAACATATAAATATACATATAAATATACATATACATATAAATATACCTATACCTATACCTATACCTATACATATACATATACATATAAATATAAATGTAAATGTAAATGTAAATGTAAATGTAAATATAAATTGGAAAAAGCTGAAAAATTAAAGCCAGAGCTCCTATTTAAAATAAACAAACAAACAAACCAAACCAAACCAAACAAAAACAAAACCCCAAAGAACTAAAACTCAGCAATTGTATTTTATCTGGCAGGATTGGCTTTTTCTGGATAATATGGAGCAGGAAGCGCTATGAACGTTCAAAACTCAGGGATTTTCACACCATTTGATTTTACAATAAGACACCACACACATAAAGTTTGTCAACTCTGATTTCTTTGATCACTTGCAGTAGGGATCCACTTTTCACATATCAACACACTAATGTAACTTTTTTCCCATGTATAAATTAATTGAAAAAAACTCCAGCAAATAATTTCTGTTTGAGACTCCATGGCTTGGAGTCATTTGACAAATACTACCATTCTCATCTCAGTAAGTAAATAATGTTACTTACTAAATGTATATACTCTGTCAAACAAATTAAACAAATTTTGGTTGTAGTCTCTGCCTTAGAGAGTAGAACAGTACAAGCTGTTGAATGGTTCCTGTGTTGAGGAAGAGAGTTAGTGTTTATGCATTGATAAGAAGAACAAGGTAAAATGAAAAATAGAAATTACACATTTGGAGAAGAATAGAAATGAGTCTTAAAAAGGGCTTTCATCACCTACATGGATCAGATCTAACCTTTCTGAGAAGTCTGCCAAAGCATCAAGATGCTTAATTCATATGCTTGAATGCTGCTTTACGTCAGTTTATTTTTATACTCAGCTCTAAAGGAGTGAAGATGTCAGGTTATCTGAAAAATAATAGTTGGAGAAACAAAGTAGGGTCAGCATCACTTTGGAAAGTTTAAAGCAGCTGAGTAAAGACAGCTTTTGACTAATGAATTCCTTCCCTATGCTTTGAAGGACAGGGTTGTCTGTGAGTCACCATCTGTTTTTAAAATGTCAATGAGTAACTTATATGATGCAAGCTATAAGTGCCATATTACTTTAGATGTATATTGGACGAGTTACTGTGCTTTTCATTTCATTCAGACCATGTTCTGAAAATATCCATGATATCTTCCTGCAATTAAAATTATTACATTTATCTAAGAGAATATCTTATTATTCACTGCAAAGTGTTTCTGGTGGACAATAATAAATGTAGGAATTTAGCCAAACTATTTTTAAATAATGTAAACGTCACTGAAGGAAGTATTCAAAACTTAAAGGTTAAAACATAGTGCCCGTATTTCTCATAAAACAAGCATTTAGTAAGGATAACAGTTTGCATTGTATTTAAGATTCTATTAGAAAAGTATTTAAATAGAGGTGTTTCTGAAATAACAGTTGTTATAGTTGTTAAAAAAATGCTTCAGTTGCAAATCTAGCAGTCACTAATGAGAAGTCATTAACTCATAATCCATCCTAAAAAGGCTGTGGGGAGAAAGCAGAGGGGGAAGGAGGGAGGTGGGAAGCAGAACTGAACTGCAGCTAGAGGCAGAGTAACAAACTTTTCTAAACATCTTATGAGTTAAAAATTATGGGTAATTTTTCCTTAATTAGCCATGATACAGCCAGCATCTATATATAACTTAAAACAAATAACAGAGTTAATCAGTTTTCCAGATGAGAGACTGCTCTGTTACTTGGGAAGCAGTACATTTTAGAGTACATAGCAACTGAAACTCTGGAGCAGATGTAGAAATCCCAGGGGATGATCATAGAAAAGCAAGAGAGAGACCTGGAGAATATCAATACAGGAGGACAAATCAAGGAAAGACTTTGCTGTCAATTCTGTTAACAGAATTAGCAGGACAACACTCCCAGCAGTAAAAAACCAAAGGAAACACAACCAGAAGAAAGACAGAGAAGGGAGATCTGAAGGGAAGAGTGCGGAAAGGGAGACCTTGTTCTGGCAAGAAGGACTTGTTAGTGACCTTAGTGAGAACTGCTACAGCTGAGTGGGAAAAATAGAAATCAGGCTAAGACAGTTTAGCAGAAAGGTCAGATAAGAGCCATCATGTTGAAAACATTTTTTTTTCAGACAGCTGTTGGTTAACGATGAAGATTCAGTGAATAGGGACTGCAGAGTGCAGATTCACTTGGCAAACCAGATGAGTTTACGTCTTACCTGTGAAATGTCATTCACTTGTGTTAAGGCAATACTTTTCTTCAGAAACTAATCTAGATAATACTCTTCTTCAGAAGCTAACGTAAACACCTTAAATGAATGATGCTTCTCTTCCAGTTTTGTTTTTAATTTCACTTCACAGATCGAACACTTGACACCACCCGTTCTAATCTCTTTTTCTGAAAAGTTACCAGAATTGCTCCTTAGTATAATAAAATTTCAACATAATTCATATTGATCAGACAAATCATTCAGACTGGCAGTTCTTGTGCTGCTATCTCCAACATTAGAACTTGACACTATACACACACACAGAGTGGAGGAGCTCATTATAGCCTTAGGATTTCCATCCTTCAACAGCCTGTAAGCAAAATACTGAGCAAACAGCATACTATGGGTAGCATCATGCTTTGTGCTGTGAGTCTGGACTATTGTGGTAGTAGTGACTTCATATAGCACAAAATACTTGTTAGTCAGGGAACAATAGACACTGTTTTAAAATCATATGAAGGACATCCAAACCAAAGTTGAATCACTGGCAAAGTTATAACTTTCTTATAGGAAAAATATTTACATTTTCTAGATTTAGCTGAGGTGACAATATATGTATTGAATGACCACAAAATACCCTTTAGAAACTTCCACCACTGATCCAGGAACCATTACTAATCATTACTCACCTGTGAATTAAATCAAGTTAACACTAATACATTTCATCAAAGTAAGCCACCTTTCAAACCTGTGCCAAACTGCTCTGTTTCTCTGATCGAACTTGAACACAGTCTCCAATACAATGAGACTTCATTAAAGTACTTCAGGACATCAGCTGAAATCCCAACATCTTACACCTTCACGTAGCAAAAAATGTAGTTAACATGAATCAGAGTGAAGTTCAAAATGGTTATAATGCATCATAATTACAGAAACTTCAATTTTATTAACAGAATATTTGAAAACAGTGATAGAAAAGAATACTGATGGACTATAGTGCCCATTTTATTACTGCAATGGAACTTTTCCTTGCAACAATTTTTAGACACTGAGGATATGAGTGTACAGAAAAGAAAACTGGATGGTTTTCTATCAATTCCAAAAGAAAACTGGATGGTTTTCTATCAGTTCCTTTGAAATATTTTCTCTGTGTTTTTCTTGCTGCTCAGATTTAGTTATACTTTCCTATTCTTGCTATTTTTGCAAATAATTGTAGGTTTGCTTTGCCCCTCATCTTGCTTCTTTGCTCAATTATACCCAGAATTTACCTTTTACCCAAACTCAGACTCTTACGTACTATTTCATATTTGCTTTTAGGTGCGGGGATAGGCAAAAAAGAGCGAGAAATAGTTGAGGGAGAAGGTGCTCTGATCTCTTTTGAATTGCCTTAAAATCTGTGCCTCCTTCCTTAATGCTTTAGAAAAGCACATGGTATGCCAAGGGAAACCTAGTCTCTAGAGCAGCTAGGTGGCTGTATCAAAGGAATGGAAAACAGCACATCAGAAAGTTAACGTGTATCCAAGTAGACCTGTGCTGAGTTTAGTACCTTCTCAGCTTAATGTATTCCCCCCAATTGTAGGAAGTCTTTCATGTAGCACTAGCAATGTAACCACCATAATTCTATGTACATTGCCACACTATGGGATTTCCTCTATCCATGTGAAATAAGGGTCTTCTTTGCACTTGGGCTAAGAGTTTTACAGTAAGTGCCCTGAAGGTACCACATTCAACTTCAGAGCTGTAGTTTGATCAGCGGGAAGCCAGTGGTAACAGAATTTACGTCTTTTCTGTACCCAAAATTACCACACTTTGGGATGTAAACAGGGATCTTCCTGTCTTTCTTTGTTTAAGGATTGGGTAACCCAACTTTTTTATGGCTTTAGTTCTTTTCACAGCTGGGAGAAGAACAAGTATCAAGGCCTCAAATTATTTTGTAAAACAGCAGTCTCATTTCTGAGCCAGTACAATGAATTTTTGCAGATATAAATCCTGATGCAAAACAACTGGCCAACTTATATGGATTTGGATGCAGAAAATGGAGAAGCACTTAAAATTATGGTATCAAATTAGCACTACGAGTGAAAACAGTTTAGATCAGCCCTCCAGTGTAACTCTATGATCTGCTGCTTTTTCTGTTGCTCCTGTTTCTGATACTAAGGACAGGATCAGTTCTCCTTGTGCATATCACTGCTAGTGTATCCCTGGTGAGAGTTGCAGAACTGCCATGATGCACTCTGAATTTTGTCAGTCTTCAGCCAAAATGAACAGATGCAGGATTTATTACTTATTTTAGCTGATGAAGGTAAAATGAACATTTGTTTGAGATTCTTTAATTTGCATTTCTTTCCACACCTGCAAATACATGCTTCTGCAACAGCAGCATATTTCCATGCCTCTTGGTAGTATAACAATGCTACAAGGCAGGATTAAAGAGAGTTGTTAGTTGTTAAGCAATAAGAGAAGAGGACAATTTGAAAAAAAAAAAAAAAATTCTACTCATTAAGCTCCCTTTTCTGCATGGATTAATTTCAGTGAAAAGCTTTAATATATTGCCAGATTGGATGCTACAAGAAGCACTTAGTACTCAAACTGGCTTCTTCACTCTTTCCTGTTCCTTCCAGATCCATGACTTTGTTGTGAGGTAGGGACACTTCATTCACCCATCCACTCCATTGGACTTCCTAATGCTAGTAAGATCCAATGTTATAGGGTTAAAATTATGCTATAGAACTGCTTTAAGGTATGTTCCAACTTTTTTCTTTGTAGCAAAGGCAGGCACCCCTATAATGAAAAATTAAAGATGCATACAATTAAAAAAAAAAAGTCTTCTGCAAACTTAAGTGTTTGGTTTTTTTTAATGTCTTATCCTAAAACCAGACATATTCAAAGCTAGCAGGCCTCTGCCATTTGCTTTGAAACTGAATACAACTTAATTGCATTAGTTTACAGTATTCAAATCTTAGGGAACAACATAATATGTCAAACAAATTGCTTTGTACCTCTCCAGCCTCTCTTCTCCAGGATATTTTTGTGCACAATATCTCTTAGATCCTCTAGGTAAGAAAGCTATGCCTTTGAATGCTATTTCTCTTCACCCTGGAAAAGAATACCACAATGCATAAAACCAGTTCATTTACTTAGAAAAAAGAGAGGTGTTACTGTAATTTTCTTGTAAGTTCTTGGTGTTATTTAGTTCCAGTTTCTATATACTAGACTTAATATAGCAGTAAAAAAAACCTTACAGATAAAATTTGTGTTTAGGCAAAACTTGTTTGATAGGTGGTAGCCTTATGCTTTAATTATTTTAGACTCAAGTTGAAAAGTAGACAGAAGATGTGAATAAGTAAGAAGTCCATGCGATTATATTGTAATCTTCCTTGGACCCACAGCTTTAAAATGTTGTTATTAACTTGATTATATCAAGGTGAAGTGAATTCTTCTCTCTGGTGTACAGCATTTCCCTCTGAGTGATGGAAAATCTTTTTTTTTGCGGAGAAGGACAGGAACAGCAAAAAATACCAAGTGGAAATATAACTGTTGGGTCACCTTTATTAAAATCCCAGAGAGACACAAACTGACAGTAAACAAACCTTTGCATCTCTGCTCCATGGGCCCTATCCCAAAGTGACAGAATAAAAAGTAACTATAAAGCATGATTTCCTTCAAACAGCATATCATAATCCTTATTCAAACAGAAGCCTTATCTTTGAGACGATTTTGTATCTCTCTGCTTTATGGGATATTTCCTGACAAGAACTCTCTCCCAACAGGGATCTTGCTACCCATTGAAACAAGCACTGTATATGTTCAGCACCCTTGCCCTATACAACACATTCTGACGTGAAAAGAGTTTCTCGAAGAATTTTGCAAGATGAGGTTCTTTATTTGTATATTAAATCCTTCCAACATATAAAATTTAATCTGTCCCTCATTTGATTTATACAAAAGGTAACCTTAAAAGTGTTTGATGTATACAAATCAATTCAATACAATCAATTAAGCATTCAAGATTTGTTGAGTCTTAGGTTCTTCTTCAAATGTTCTTTTGCACAATGACTTTCTGTACCAGACTTCCCTGGCTTCTTGCAACCTTGCTGCTGTTGCCTTCGCTTTCCTACCAAAATAATTAAGATGTTACTGTATTTATATATTTCTTTTGACAATGAGGTCAAATATTTCTGAACAAAATTTCTGTAGTTAACTCACAAATAGTCAATTAAATTAAATCTTTGAAAGTATGCATACATTGAAGCAATTTAAAACTAAAGCAAATCTCCTTTCCTCTTTTTGTTTTTGCAAGACTGGCTTATTTTTCAGCAAGTGGTATTGCATTTGTCACTGTAATTTCTGCAGTGAAACTGAAAAACACGTTCTCGGTTTTGTTTCTTCATATAGAGACTTGAGCTTTTATTACCTTCTCTGTATACTGGCCACAAAAGGAAGCTATCAGAATATCATTTACCACTGTTCCTTCTCCCTGGGCCAGCCCCCTATCATACTAAGCACTATAAAAATACAAAAACTCACGTAATGAAAGCTGACCTGCTTCTGATAATTTGTCCACATGAAAGCCAAGGAAGTGATGGGATTGGTCTGTTGAAACCACACGAGCCACTGAGCCACACGAGCTCTTTCTGCTCCCAGAAGTGAAAGCCACTACTGGCTGCACACTCCAATTTTTGTTAATAAATGGTCATAAATCTTGATTATGATTTTGTCTCTGTCTTCTCAGATATAGTAGGAATGCAGATAATTTTATGTTTTCCAAGAGGTGTCAGCTTCTGGCCTCGCATTCTCATTTCCTCTTCTTCTTCTCCACATACACTAGTATGGTCTGCACGTCAAGGATGAAATGGAGAGACCTCTCTACAGATCTTTACCTCACAGGTAAATGCTAAATCAAAAATGTAACTATGGTTTTCCACTAAGTAAGTAGCAAGGAAGTATACCTTTAATGCACAAAACAGTGTACATCTAAGCACAGCTGGGAGATGGACTATCAAAATGTTTATCACATACAATAAGAAGACGGTTAAATAGCCCAGTACCCTGTAGTCACTTTGGCAGTGGGTCTATTTTACTTAAAATGTCATGGATTTAGATGAATGCTGCTTTGATTTATTTCAATTGCAAGAACTTTCACAGGCCAAAAGCAAATGCAACCCCCCATATGCACACCATCACTATGACTTTTATCATTTGAGCTACTAGTTCATTTTCTCACAAAAATCTATTTTAAATTACTTTCATCTGATTCATGAGCCCAGGAGAATTGCTCTCACCTACCATTTTCAATTAATTATTATCTCTACCACACCTCAGCAGGCTTTCCAGGGAGAGGACAGTGATTAGCCTTTGCCTGTCAGACTGATTAAAAACACAACACAACACAACAAGCTTCTTTCCAAAGAACTGGACAGTATTTGTACAACAGAAAGGTTATAGTCACAGATAGGTAGACATGAAATAAGAAAACAGTTGACAGGTCAAGATAACCCTCCACAGTACTTGAATTTCACAGACACTCACTCATAACACTCTGTGTTTACTATACTTTCCAGACTGCTGCAGTGCTGCTACATTAGGACCTGGAATCTCAACCTTTGCAAGTGGAACTGTAAATCCACATCTTTCTAAAAGGCATCCATCCCCTGTCAGCTCTGCATCTCCTAGTTCACATTCATCTTAGTTAGAGATCAGTGCAATAGTTTGCCGTTTTTCTTATCAACAAGTTTGTATCCTGAATATCCATTACAGAATATTCAACATGGCACTGCTGACTATCAAATCACAGACAGCAGAAACAAAGCTCAAATATTTTTGAATGAAGTGTAGCAAATTAATTGAAGAAATCATGATCTTGTTGAGCTGGAAAAGAAACTAAATTATGACAGAAATTGTTCAGAAATAATTATTTATGGCATTTTCTACATAAATTGTTTTCTGAGCACAAAAAGAGCTAAGAAATAGGAATATGCAAGTGGTCATTCACAGATTATTTGCAAGCTTATGCTCCAGTGAACCTGCATCAGAACACATCTAAACTGATAGAACCAAACCAAAACCAGACTATGCAGATATAAAAATATGGGTATTGGGAAAACACTGTCTAATTAAATCAATGAAACAAATAATGTTAGGACTGAAATAATAGGGATTTTTTTTAAATTTCATTAAGGTGATCAGAGAATCACACAATAAAATAGGTTGGAAAGGACATCTGGATATCAAATGCTCCAAACACCTCACTTGGACCAGGTCCAGTCAAATGGGCTGTGACCAGTCTCATTGTGGATATCTCCAAGGATGGAGAATCCCTTCCAGCATTTGATCACCCTCATGGGGAAAAGCTTTCCAGTGTTTAATCAGAATTTCCCTTATTGCAGTTTGTGTCCATTGCCTCTACTCTTACCACCATGCACCTTGAAGAGAGTCTCATTCCATCTTAGAATCATAGAATCATAGAATTATCAGGGTTGGAAGGGACCTTAAAGATCATCTAGTTCCAACCCCCCTGCCACAGGCAGGGACACCTCCCACTAGATCAGGTTGCTCAGAGCCCCATCCAGCCTGGCCTTGAACACTTCCAGGGATGGGGCTTCCACCATGTCTCTGGGCAACCTGTTCCAGTGTCTCACCACCCTCATGGTGAAGAACTTCTTCCTAATGTCCAGTTTGAATCATCCCATCTCTAGTTTTAATTCTAGTTTTAAATTATTCTTTAAATAAGATTAATTAAATAAGATTAATTAAATTAATCTTTAGTTTTAAACTAGAGGGAACCCTCTAGTCCTACCATTACCCAACAACCTAAAAAGTCCCTCACCAGCTTTCCTGTAAGCCCCCTTGATATACTAGTAGGCCACCAAGACTGGTCCCAGTACTGATCCTTGAGGCACTCCACTTGTCACTGGCCTCCACTTGACAGCCACTCTTTGGGTGTGGTCATCAAGCCAGTTCTTTATCCACTGAATTGTCAGTCCATCAAACCCATATTTTATCAGCTTGGAGACCAGGATGTCATGCTTGTTTTACATTCATCTTCTCTCTATATTCTCCCATTACAGAGCTGAAGACTGCAATGAGATTTTCCCGTTGCACTTCTCCAGGCTGAACGAATCCATCTCTCTGTCAGCCTCTCCTCACATGACAGGTACCTCAGTCCTTTAATCATCTAAGTGGACCTTTGTGGGACTGATTTCACTTTCTCAACATCATATTCCCTTGTAGCATGGAGCCCAAAATTGGACACAACACTCCAAATGTGATCTCATATTTTGGGTTTGGAGATGGGCATGTCCCTCTTGTTTTGCAATAGAATCACAGAATAGGAAGGGTTGGAAGGGACCTCTACAGATCATCTAGTCCAACGCCACTGCCAAAGCAGGTTTACCTAGAGCAGGCTGGACAGGAACACATCCAGGCGGGTTTTGAATATCTCCAGAGAAGGAGATCCCACAACATCTCTGGGCAGCCTGTTCCAGTGCTCTGTCACTGTCAAAGTGAAAAAGTTTTTCCTCATGTTGAGATGGAATTCCTGTGTTTGTTTGTGCCCATTGCACCTTGTCCTGTTACTGGGCACCACTGAAAAGAGGCTGGCCCCATCCTCTTGACACCCGCCATTTTTTATAAGCATTGATAAGATGCCCTCTCAGTCTTCTCTTCTCCAGACTAAACAGATCCAGGTCTCTCAGCCTTTCCTCATAAGAGAGGTGCTTCAGTACCTTGTTCATCTTTGTAGCCCTCTGCTGGACTCACTCTAGTAGTTCCCTGTCCTTCTTGAAATGGGAAGCCCAGAACTGGACACAATACTCTAGATGTGTCCTCACCAGGGCAGAGTAGAAGGGGAGGATAACCCCCCTCAACCTGCTGGCTGCACTCTTTTTAATGCACTCCAGGATACGTTTGGTCTTCTTGGTCACAAGGGCACATTGCTGGCTCATGGTCAACTTGTTGTCCACCAGGACTCTCTCCACAGAGATGCTTTCCAGTAGGTCCCCCTCCACAGAGCTGCTCTCCAGCAGGTCAGCCCCTAACCTGTGCCAGTGTATGGGGTTATTCCTCCCCAGGTGCAGGACCCTACACTTGCCCTTATTGAACTTCATTGGGTTCCTCTCTGCCCAACTCTCCAGCCTGTCCAGGTCTCTCTGGATGGCAGCACAGTCTTCTGGTGTGTCAGCCACTCCTCCCAGTTTTGTATCATCAGCAAACTTGATGAGGGTACACGCTGTCCCATCATCCAGGTGGTTGATAAGTATGTTGAACAAGGCAATTGGAGCTCAGTAATATAATAATTTCTAAGTTACAAACCTCACATGATCCAAATTCTCACATGTATTTGCTGTAAATTGTCAACCAACAAGTGCTTATATTGCAAGATAGAATTTGGTTTACAAAAGTTCCTTTCAGTACTTGTTGTGTACCTAAATAAGCTCTAACTTTCAGGTGCTCAGTATCATCTTCCTTTTTGCAAAAAAGTTTTTTACCACAGCATATTTTGCTTGTAATGCCAGTACAAATCATCACTAAAAACTGCCATCATACAGATATGGAAATTAAATTCAGTACCAATCATATTGGTACTCATACCCCACCATATTGACACTATTAAATGATAACACAAATCATGTACCTTTCTTTCCCAGAGTGTCCGTAATGAAACAGAAATGTTAAATAGGAAAACAAAGATAAGTAATGAGTTGTTTTCTTTTTTACTTTCTGCTTATGTTCTGAGTATGGAACTGGAATAAAAGAGAAGGTATTTCGAGGACCATCTTTCAGCTCCTTAGTTCTGGATATCTCTAACCCACAAGAACTTTCACAGTCCTACACATGCTGTTACTCTGGTGCAACGCTGTTATAATAGAAGCATTTCTAAACTCATTCCTTTGTGCATAGGTGGAGCAAAACTAGGACCTCTAAAGAAAGGGATGGCTGACAAGCATATTGTACTACTAGGGGAGAGGGAGACAGAGGGAGATGGGGGGACAGAATTATTTTTTTTTTCTTCTTTTTTCTTCCTTTTTCTTTGTTTTTTTCTTTGTTTATTTGGTTGGGTTTTTTTTTTTTAATTTTTCATTTTTATTCTTTTTGGTTTTTTCTTCTGTTTTTCCCCAGAGTAAACAAAGCAGTCAAGTTCATCCTAGCCTGCCACAGGTTTGCTGGAGACTCAGTTCCAGAATATCTCCCCTGCCAGGACTTGACGGCACTAGGCCTTTTAATCCTCCTAAACATGTTTATGCAGAAGGTAATCCTTTAAATCCTCAGGCTGTATCTATATGAGCAGCGTAGTGTGCAACATCATTGGTTCTTTTCAGCTACAAAACTTCTGTGTGCTTACACGTGAAACTCTGTGCACTGCATTTATGCATGCCTGTCGGTGCTCAGGAAATGGCTATTTTCTTTGTTTTCTCCTACTATTCAACAACACCCTCTGTCCTGTCAAGTTCTGGTTGCTGGAGTTTCAAACAGATGCAAGTGGCTTTGGAACAGTCCACAGTGCTACTAACCAGAAAAAAGAAGATCACATTACTAAAAAACAGTATATGAAGTGTCTTCACATGTGCAAAATGATGCTATTTGACCAACTGCAGTAATAACTCTCAAGACACTACTTGCAGAGCCAAGTACAGATTTATCAGCTGAGGGCGGCGGGAGTGTTTTTATATCTTTTATCTCTCTTTTTTTTTTTTTTTTTTTAAAATCTGTCACTATATTAAGGAAGATTAAGAGCAGAATTCAGAATTTGCCTCTTAGGTCCTCTTTGATCCCTGCACAGCTGATCTTCATTCCCATATTCAGCACTCACATCTGTGTACACAAAGAGATGAGAGGGAGCCAAGCACAGGAGCTTCACTGTACTGCAGAGATGAGAGAGCAAGATGGTGTTGCAAAAGGAGGAGATGGGGACACATCAATGCAGCTGCGTATTATTGTGTCATTTCATTGAACTTATCTAGTCAACCCACTAGGGATCCCGGTTCTTTCCAGATATGTAGTTACAGCTTTGAAGTCCATTTTAATTCACTTATTTTTTCCTCTTCCAATTCAAAGTGGAATAGGAAGCATCAAAAAGACTGAAAAAAAACACACTTGTGTGACTGGAAGAGAATTTCTCAAATTTCACAGCAGATAATGCTCACATGAGATGTAAGCTTGATTTTAGAAAGTCATGCAGTCCAGATGACAGATCTTTTTAGGGAAACGCTATTGGCATTTGCATCTAAGGCATTTTTGGCTAAGGACTAGTAATACATGTATTCCTACAAATCTCCTGTTTTCTGGAGGTGGGTCATTAAACAGAACTAGACAAGGTAGGCAAGACCCATCGCCTAAAACCTAATCAACAGAGTCTCTATGCACCTCTTCTCGGTTTGATGTCTCTTAGGAAGCGGTATGAGTGAAATTATAAAGCACAGAAAAACCCAATAAAAGCATTCGTCCAGTCCTTCAGGAGGGGGAACTTTAGTGGATACTTGCTAAGAGGAAGAAAGTAGTCCTGAAGCACCTTTTTTTTTCACCAAACTGTGATGCTGAACTAATGTGTTAGACTCAGGAGCTACCTTAGTTATTTTCCTATTATGTAACCTCTGCTGAACAAGACTGTACCATTTCCTTACCTGAAGTGATTTTCTCTGACAGAGCCACAAAATTCTTTTTCCTTAGTAGATCATCATTGAACAAATATGTGTTAAAATGCCTGTGACCATCCACTCCACAGCAGGAATACAATACATGGAAATTGTATGAGCAATTTTCAAAGCAGGCAAGTTCGCTATATATACAAAAGAATATAAGACTGTTATGTGGTTCCTGCAAAACAGTCCCCCTCCAAAGCACAAAGCTTACTGTGTGCCTCTACTGGATATATCAACTATTTAAGCAAATGCTGTCAGTTTTTCTATAGAGTACTAAATTCAGTGCAGAGCTTGTCACTAGAGTTATTCTTTCTTTCCCCCAGAAATCATTTGTTTATATAGGGACAGATTTTTGTTCATAAACCTCATTTTTTTCCATATCCTTTACCGTCCTTTGCAACAGTTTATGTAAGTGCAATAGTAAAAGTACTGTTTATTCCTCCTGAAGCTTCTTCAGTACCTTGTGCAGCTACTACCAAGTTCCACTATTTAATATTAGCACTTTTCTTTTAAACCTGACCAGTAAAATTCCTGCTTTTGATTTCAATATTTTTAAAAATGTCCTAGCACTGAGTAAGCTGTAAAGTATTCTTAAAAACCCCAACATTTACATTGTATTATCTCTTTCAGAGGAGTTTAGCCTAGTTATGAAACCTATAGGGATGAAGCCTGAGAGCATCCAATTTTTCTCAGACTTGACAACCAGGCTTGGAGGTTGCCTGAATTGCCAAAAGTCATGCATATACCCCTTCTATAAAGTGCACTGTCATATATACATATTGGAACTAAGGGACATCTTCAGGTGAATCCAGTATGGATGGAAGATGAATTCAGAAGGGAAAGAATTTAAAACACCTGCCTTTTAATCTCTCTTAAAGGAATGTTTCTAGGGCATTACTTTAAAGTGTGTGGAGTTAAGTGAGTATTTGGCTTGTGTAACTGAAAACAAAGTTTTATACCCTTGTGCAACTTTATCAGGAAGTTAGATGACTTCAGCACTTCATTCACACTTGTCCACAATGTGTATAAAATTACAATATATATATGAAAAAAGCTGACTGTAAAATTAAATAGGCCAAAGCTAAAGTTTTAGAACACATTCCTGGATGTTTTAGTGATCTGGGAAATAAAAAGTCATTAAATATTTTATCTGCTCTTTGTTGTCTATACTGTACAAACAAATCTGGCACTACTGCCCACTTTGAAAACAGAATTCAATTTCTAATAGGATGGAAAAGGCAGATGCTACTGGCTGATCCTAACATGTCCAAATACCACATGCATTGAAATGTGCCGTGGTTTAGCCTCAGACGGCAACAAAGAACCACGTGTCGCTCGCTCGTGCCTTCCAAACACAGGAAGAATCGTAAGAAAAGGCAAGACTCTTGGGTTGAGACAAAGGCAGTTTAATAGAGCAGCAGCAGCAGCAGCAGCAGCAACAGCAGCAGCAGCAGCAGCAGCAGCAGCAGCAGCAGCAGCAGCAGCAGCAGCAGCAACAGCAGCAACAGCAGCAACAGCAGCAACAGCAGCAACAGCAGCAACAGCAGCAACAGCAGCAACAGCAGCAACAGCAGCAGCAGCAGCAGCAGCAGCAGCAGCAACAGCAGCAACAGCAGCAACAGCAGCAACCACCACCACCACCACGGGAATATACAAACGCGATTACGGAACCGCCGCTCCCCCCCGCCGCTCGCTGCTCGCCGGCCGGACCCGGGCCGCCCCAGCCCGCTTTTAAGCAGCAACTTCCTGCCCCCTCCCCCGGCAGCTCAGGGTGGGCGTGGCTCACATGGCATGGAATACCAGGAAAAGTTAACCCTATCCCCACCGGAACCAGGACATTATCCACCCCTTATTCCATACCATCTATGCCATGCCCAGCAGGTTCCAATGAATTGCCACCACTTTCCCCTGTTATATATATATATATACACACATATAATACCCTTAGTTTATGGGTCATCCCTCCAAAGTGTCCGTTGAGTTCTTTTAATCCACGGCTTTGGGCTCCATCTGTTAGAACAGCCTCTCAGGGCAGGTGAGATGCTGGGTGGTGCTGGTCTGTTGCATGCTGTATTTTTCGGAGCTTGTGACTGGTGCACCTGGTGTGGCTCATGCACGCAGTCTGTAGGCTGAAGATGTAGATCTTGAGGAAACTGCTGGGCGCCGGCTGCTGAGATCAGTTCTTATCCCATCACCCCTGTGCCTTACTTGTAGTACAACTGATAGCAATGAGGACATACAGTGACAGTGTTACTTAGCAATTAACAGCACACAATCTGATTCATTGGCTATTCTCGCCCAAAATCAGATCTCCATGAGGTACACATCGGACTTCCCCATCCTTCTGCATCACCCACCAAGTGCACCCAGGTCCTTGGGCAAAAGCAATCCCACGGATGGGTTTGCCTTTGCCTGAGGCAGGACTAACCCAGACTGTCTTCCCTAGCATATTCTTCATGTGCACTACGGGGACTTTATCCCCTTCTACAGTACGTGGAAGTTTTGATTGGGCAGGGCCAGCCCGATTGTTAGATCCCCTGGTGTTAACTAGCCAGGTAGCTTTTGCTAAATGCGTATCCCAGTGTTTGAAAGTCCCACCACCCATTGCTCTCAGTGTAGTTTTTAACAGTCCATTGTATCGTTCTATCTTCCCAGAGGCTGGGGCGTGATAGGGGATGTGATACACCCACTCGATACCATGCTCTTTGGCCCAGGTGTCTATGAGGCTGTTTCGGAAATGAGTCCCATTGTCCGACTCAATTCTCTCTGGGGTACCATGTCGCCACAGGACTTGCTTTTCAAGGCCCAGGATAGTGTTCCGGGCAGTGGCATGGGGCACAGGGTATGTTTCCAGCCATCCAGTGGTTGCTTCCACCATTGTGAGCACATAGCGCTTGCCTTGACGGGTTTGTGGCAGCGTGATATAATCAATCTGCCAGGCCTCCCCATATTTGTATTTCAGCCATCGCCCTCCATACCAAAGAGGCTTCAAACGCTTGGCTTGTTTGATCGCAGCGCATGTCTCACATTCATGGATGACCTGTGCAATAGTGTCCATGGTCAAGTCCACCCCTCAGTCACGAGCCCATCTATATGTCGCATCTCTCCCTTGATGGCCTGAGGAGTCATGGGCCCACCGAGCTATGAATAGTTCACCCCTATGTTGCCAGTCCAGATCCACCTGAGCCACTTCAATCCTAGCGGCCCGATCCACCTGCTGGTTGTTCTGATGTTCCTCCGTGGCCCGATTCTTTGGTACGTGGGCATCTACATGGCGTACTTTCACAACCAGATTCTCTATCCGGGCAGCAATATCTTGCCATAGGTCAGCAGCCCAGATGGGTTTGCCTCTGCGCTGCCAGTTGCCCTGCTTCCACTGCTGTAACCATCCCCACAGAGCATTTGCCACCATCCATGAGTCAGTGTAGAGATAAAGTACTGGCCATTTTTCTCGCTCAGCAATGTCCAAAGCCAGCTGAATAGCCTTCACCTCTGCAAACTGGCTCGATTCACCCTGTCCCTCACTGGCTTCTGCAACCCGTCGTGTAGGACTCCACACAGCAGCCTTCCACTTTCGATGCTTTCCCACAATACGGCAGGACCCATCAGTGAACAGGGCATATTTCTTCTCATTTTCTGGCAGTTTATTATATGGTGGGGCCTCTTCTGCACGCGTCACCTCCTCCTCTGGTGACATTCCGAAATCCTTGCCTTCTGGCCAGTCCATGATCACTTCCAGAATTCCCGGGCGACTGGGGTTTCCCATTCGAGTTCGCTGCGTGATCAGTGCAATCCACTTACTCCATGTAGCATCGGTTGCATGATGTGTGGTGGGGACCCTTTCTTTGAACATCCAACCCAGCACCGGCAGTCGAGGTGCTAAGAGGAGCTGTGCTTCTGTACCAACCACTTCCGAAGCAGCTCGAACCCCTTCATATGCTGCCAATATCTCTTTTTCTGTTGGAGTGTAGCGGGCTTCGGATCCTCTGTATCCACGACTCCAAAACCCTAGGGGTCGACCTCGAGTCTCCCCTGGTGCTTTCTGCCAGAGGCTCCAGGTAGGGCCGTTCTCCCCGGCTGCAGTGTAGAGCACATTTTTAACATCTTGTCCTGCCCGGACTGGCCCCAGGGCCACTGCATGGACTATTTCCTGTTTGATTTGTTCAAAAGCTTGTCGTTGCTCAGGACCCCATTTAAAATCATTCTTCTTCCGGGTTACTTGATACAGAGGGCTTACAATTTGACTGTAATCTGGGATATGCATTCTCCAAAAACCCACAATACCTAAGAAAGCCTGTGTTTCCTTTTTACTAGTTGGTGGAGACATAGCTGCTATTTTGTTGATCACATCCATTGGAATCTGACGGCGTCCATCTTGCCATTTTATTCCTAAAAACTGGATCTCCTGCGCAGGTCCCTTGACCTTACTTCGCTTTATAGCAAAACCAGCGTTCAGAAGGATTTGGACTATTTTACTCCCTTTCTCAAAAACTTCTTCTGCTGTGTTTCCCCATACAATGATGTCATCAATGTACTGCAGATGTTCTGGAGCTTCACCCTGTTCCAGTGCAGTCTGGATCAGTCCATGGCAAATGGTGGGGCTGTGTTTCCACCCCTGGGGCAGTCGATTCCAGGTGTATTGGATGCCCCTCCAAGTGAAAGCAAACTGTGGCCTGCACTCTGCTGCCAAAGGGATTGAGAAAAATGCATTCGCTATATCAATCGTGGCATACCACTTGGCTGCCTTGGACTCCAGTTCGTACTGGAGTTCTAGCATGTCCGGCACAGCAGCACTCAGTGGTGGCGTGACTTCATTCAGACCACGATAGTCTACAGTTAGCCTCCACTCTCCATTAGATTTTCGCACCGGCCATATGGGACTGTTAAAGGGTGAGCGAGTCTTGCTGATCACTCCTTGAACCTCTAGTTGACGAATCAGCTCATGGATGGGAATCAGAGAGTCTCGGTTAGTGCGATACTGCCGCCGATGCACCGTTGTGGTAGCAATCGGCACCTGTTGTTCTTTGACCCTCAACAACCCCACAACAGAAGAATCCTCTGAGAGACCAGGCAAGGCAGACAACTGTTTAACTTCCTCCGTCTCCAAGGCAGCTATGCCAAAGGCCCAGCGGTACCCTTTTGGGTCCTTAAAATACCCTCTCCTGAGGTAATCTATACCAAGGATGCATGGAGCCTCTGGGCCAGTCACAATGGGATGCTTTTGCCACTCATTCCCAGTTAGGCTCACTTCTGCCTCCAGTACAGTCAACTCTTGGGATCCCCCTGTCACCCCAGAAATACAAATGGGTTCTGCCCCTCTATAGCTTGATGGTATTAAAGTACACTGCGCACCCGTGTCCACTAGAGCCTTATACTCCTGTGGGTCTGATGTGCCAGGCCATCGAATCCACACCGTCCAATAAACCCGGTTATCCCTTTCCTCCACCTGGCCGGAGGCAGGGCCCCCCTAATACTGGTCATAGTATCCATTACTCACTTCTTGCATAAATGACTTGGAAATTCCTTCAAGAGGATCAGAAGCAAGATCAAGCCTTCTGCTTTGTCTGGGGAACGGCCCACTGGAAACTGGGGCGGCACTTTTCCTGGAGGGATCCCCTTTTGTGGTTGTCCTTCCTTGCAACTCCTGTACCCGTGTCCGCAGGATCGAAGTAGGTTGTCCGTCCCACTTCCTCATGTCCTCTCCGTGGTCCCGCAGGTAGAACCACAGGGTGTCTCGTGGTGTGTACCCTCTGTACTCTCTCTCTTGAGTGGGGAAATGCCTGCTTCTAATAGCTGAGATGCTGGCCCGTGCAGGTGGGGAGTAGGACATATTCTCTTCAAGTTGCTGGACCTTCCGCGACAGTTTCTCCACAGCTGAGACAAGGGGGGAAGAGAGACTTTCTTCATATCGCCGGAGCCGGCCAGCTACCTCATCCACCGTTGGTCCCTCTTCACCTTTCCATTCCATTACTGCCAGGGAGTTGGCATATGACGATGGTGCGCTCCGTACAAACTTCCGCCACATGGGCCTTGTGCATCGCACCTCATCAGGGTCTGTGGGTAAGTCTGCATTGTCCAAGTCATAATAAATCATCTCCCGCACGGCTAATTCTCTCAGGTACTGGATACCTCTTTCCATGGTAGTCCACTTGCTTGGCTGACATACAACATCCTCGCTGAAGGGGTACCTCTCCCTCACGCCTAACAGGAGTCGTTTCCAGAGGCTGAGGGCTTGGGTCTTTTTCCCCGATCGCCTTGTCAATGCCGCCTTCCCTAGACAGGGATCACAGCTGCCTGGCCTCCCTACCCTCTAATTCCAGGCTACTGGCCCCATTATCCCAGCACCGGAGCAGCCAGGTGACAATGTGCTCGCCTGAAAGTCGGCTAAAATCTTTTCGCATATCCCGCAGCTCACTCAAGGATAGGGATCGAGTAATTATCTCTGGTTCTGCCTCTTCCTCCTGCTCTCGTGATGGCCCTGGTTCATCATCATCTCTTACTAAGCGAACTGATTTCTTTGTGTACTTCTTCTTCTGTATGGGGGCAACTGATACTGGCATGGGTTGGTTCCCTGGTTCAGTGGCAGTGTCCACCACGGGGGTTGCAGCAGCGGCAGTGTCCACCACGGGGGTTGCAGCAGCGGCAGTGTCCGTCGCAAGGGTTGCAGCAGCGGCAGTGTCCGTCGCAAGGGTTGCAGCAGCGGCAGTGTCCGTCGCAAGGGTTGCAGCAGCCGCAGTGTCCGTCGCAAGGGTTGCAGCAGCCGCAGTGTCCGTCGCAAGGGTTGCAGCAGCCGCAGTGTCCGTCGCAAGGGTTGCAGCAGCCGCAGTGTCCGTCGCAAGGGTTGCAGCAGCCGCAGTGTCCGTCGCAAGGGTTGCAGCAGCCGCAGTGTCCGTCGCAGGGGTTGCAGCAGCCGCAGTGTCCGTCGCAGGGGTTGCAGCAGCCGCAGTGTCCGTCGCAGGGTTTGCAGCAGCCGCAGTGTCCGTCGCAGGGTTTGCAGCAGCCGCAGTGTCCGTCGCAAGGGTTGCAGCAGCCGCAGTGTCCGTCGCAAGGGTTGCAGCAGCCGCAGTGTCCGTCGCAAGGGTTGCAGCAGCCGCAGTGTCCGTCGCAAGGGTTGCAGCAGCCGCAGTGTCCGTCGCAAGGGTTGCAGCAGCCGCAGTGTCCGTCGCAAGGGTTGCAGCAGCCGCAGGGGCCACCGCAGGGGCTGCAGCAGGGGCTGCAGCAGCCGCAGGGGCCGCCGCAGGGGCTGCAGCAGGGGCTGCAGCAGCCGCAGGGGCCGCCGCAGGTCTGGTTTCCATCTCTTCCCCTTGAGGGTGCTGCATAATTCTGAGCAGTGCCTGGTAGATACTGGCCAGGGCCCAGCACAGCGCGGTGAGTTGTGCCTCTCTAGAATAGCCACAGCATTTTCCCTTCAAATATTCTACCACTTTATCAGGGTCCTGTAATTGTTCAGGGGTGAAGTCCCATACCATTGGAGGTGAGTAGTTCTCTAGGTACCTGCCCGTGCTCTCCCACATGCCATGCCACCCCTGACTATCCAGCCTCGGAGCAGATCTCCGGGTGGTAATCTTAAATAGTCGCTTAACCCTAAACAAGACCTGGAACGTATTCAGGAGACATAGCACTACGAACACGCTAGTTTGAGTATCCCAAGGATATTCAAAATTCTCAAAAGCTGTCATACCTGACCCGAAGGAGAAAAGGGAGGCAAAAGGGCTGGGGAAATTATTAACAAATTCTGAGAGACGGTGTCCAATGTACGGACAGGACAGCAAAACCGCATAAACACCCCAAAATAGCCGTCTGAACAGTGATGTTATCATATCATAAACAGATATCGCACAGGACAGCAGAATGATAATCCTCATCCCTGTTCCAGACATGGTAAACAGCATCGCAGGGAGTACATAAGCCATATAGGAATTTATGTAACACAGCCATGAGAACAAACCAAGCAACATGATGACCAGTGACTACTTACCTAATAAAATAAATGCATACAAAAAAAAACCAAAACCGTTTTTTCCACGTTCTAGTTGGATTCTGTCGTTATCTCAACCCTTCGAGCCCCACGTTGGGCGCCAAAAAGGACTGCCGTGGTTTAGCCTCAGACGGCAACAAAGAACCACGTGTCGCTCGCTCGTGCCTTCCAAACACAGGAAGAATCGTAAGAAAAGGCAAGACTCTTGGGTTGAGACAAAGGCAGTTTAATAGAGCAGCAACAGCAGCAACAGCAGCAACAGCAGCAACAGCAGCAACAGCAGCAACAGCAGCAACAGCAGCAACAGCAGCAACAGCAGCAACAGCAGCAACAGCAGCAACAGCAGCAACAGCAGCAACAGCAGCAACAGCAGCAACAGCAGCAACAGCAGCAACAGCAGCAACAGCAGCAACAGCAGCAACAGCAGCAACCACCACCACCACCACGGGAATATACAAACGCGATTACGGAACCGCCGCTCCCCCCCGCCGCTCGCTGCTCGCCGGCCGGACCCGGGCCGCCCCAGCCCGCTTTTAAGCAGCAACTTCCTGCCCCCTCCCCCGGCAGCTCAGGGTGGGCGTGGCTCACATGGCATGGAATACCAGGAAAAGTTAACCCTATCCCCACCGGAACCAGGACATTATCCACCCCTTATTCCATACCATCTATGCCATGCCCAGCAGGTTCCAATGAATTGCCACCACTTTCCCCTGTTATATATATATATATACACACATATAATACCCTTAGTTTATGGGTCATCCCTCCAAAGTGTCCGTTGAGTTCTTTTAATCCACGGCTTTGGGCTCCATCTGTTAGAACAGCCTCTCAGGGCAGGTGAGATGCTGGGTGGTGCTGGTCTGTTGCATGCTGTATTTTTCGGAGCTTGTGACTGGTGCACCTGGTGTGGCTCATGCACGCAGTCTGTAGGCTGAAGATGTAGATCTTGAGGAAACTGCTGGGCGCCGGCTGCTGAGATCAGTTCTTATCCCATCACCCCTGTGCCTTACTTGTAGTACAACTGATAGCAATGAGGACATACAGTGACAGTGTTACTTAGCAATTAACAGCACACAATCTGATTCATTGGCTATTCTCGCCCAAAATCAGATCTCCATGAGGTACACATCGGACTTCCCCATCCTTCCGCATCACCCACCAAGTGCACCCAGGTCCTTGGGCAAAAGCAATCCCACGGATGGGTTTGCCTTTGCCTGAGGCAGGACTAACCCAGACTGTCTTCCCTAGCATATTCTTCATGTGCACTACGGGGACTTTATCCCCTTCTACAGTACGTGGAAGTTTTGATTGGGCAGGGCCAGCCCGATTGTTAGATCCCCTGGTGTTAACTAGCCAGGTAGCTTTTGCTAAATGCGTATCCCAGTGTTTGAAAGTCCCACCACCCATTGCTCTCAGTGTAGTTTTTAACAGTCCATTGTATCGTTCTATCTTCCCAGAGGCTGGGGCGTGATAGGGGATGTGATACACCCACTCGATACCATGCTCTTTGGCCCAGGTGTCTATGAGGCTGTTTCGGAAATGAGTCCCATTGTCCGACTCAATTCTCTCTGGGGTACCATGTCGCCACAGGACTTGCTTTTCAAGGCCCAGGATAGTGTTCCGGGCAGTGGCATGGGGCACAGGGTATGTTTCCAGCCATCCAGTGGTTGCTTCCACCATTGTGAGCACATAGCGCTTGCCTTGACGGGTTTGTGGCAGCGTGATATAATCAATCTGCCAGGCCTCCCCATATTTGTATTTCAGCCATCGCCCTCCATACCAAAGAGGCTTCAAACGCTTGGCTTGTTTGATCGCAGCGCATGTCTCACATTCATGGATGACCTGTGCAATAGTGTCCATGGTCAAGTCCACCCCTCAGTCACGAGCCCATCTATATGTCGCATCTCTCCCTTGATGGCCTGAGGAGTCATGGGCCCACCGAGCTATGAATAGTTCACCCCTATGTTGCCAGTCCAGATCCACCTGAGCCACTTCAATCCTAGCGGCCCGATCCACCTGCTGGTTGTTCTGATGTTCCTCCGTGGCCCGATTCTTTGGTACGTGGGCATCTACATGGCGTACTTTCACAACCAGATTCTCTATCCGGGCAGCAATATCTTGCCATAGGTCAGCAGCCCAGATGGGTTTGCCTCTGCGCTGCCAGTTGCCCTGCTTCCACTGCTGTAACCATCCCCACAGAGCATTTGCCACCATCCATGAGTCAGTGTAGAGATAAAGTACTGGCCATTTTTCTCGCTCAGCAATGTCCAAAGCCAGCTGAATAGCCTTCACCTCTGCAAACTGGCTCGATTCACCCTGTCCCTCACTGGCTTCTGCAACCCGTCGTGTAGGACTCCACACAGCAGCCTTCCACTTTCGATGCTTTCCCACAATACGGCAGGACCCATCAGTGAACAGGGCATATTTCTTCTCATTTTCTGGCAGTTTATTATATGGTGGGGCCTCTTCTGCACGCGTCACCTCCTCCTCTGGTGACATTCCGAAATCCTTGCCTTCTGGCCAGTCCATGATCACTTCCAGAATTCCCGGGCGACTGGGGTTTCCCATTCGAGTTCGCTGCGTGATCAGTGCAATCCACTTACTCCATGTAGCATCGGTTGCATGATGTGTGGTGGGGACCCTTTCTTTGAACATCCAACCCAGCACCGGCAGTCGAGGTGCTAAGAGGAGCTGTGCTTCTGTACCAACCACTTCCGAAGCAGCTCGAACCCCTTCATATGCTGCCAATATCTCTTTTTCTGTTGGAGTGTAGCGGGCTTCGGATCCTCTGTATCCACGACTCCAAAACCCTAGGGGTCGACCTCGAGTCTCCCCTGGTGCTTTCTGCCAGAGGCTCCAGGTAGGGCCGTTCTCCCCGGCTGCAGTGTAGAGCACATTTTTAACATCTTGTCCTGCCCGGACTGGCCCCAGGGCCACTGCATGGACTATTTCCTGTTTGATTTGTTCAAAAGCTTGTCGTTGCTCAGGACCCCATTTAAAATCATTCTTCTTCCGGGTTACTTGATACAGAGGGCTTACAATTTGACTGTAATCTGGGATATGCATTCTCCAAAAACCCACAATACCTAAGAAAGCCTGTGTTTCCTTTTTACTAGTTGGTGGAGACATAGCTGCTATTTTGTTGATCACATCCATTGGAATCTGACGGCGTCCATCTTGCCATTTTATTCCTAAAAACTGGATCTCCTGCGCAGGTCCCTTGACCTTACTTCGCTTTATAGCAAAACCAGCGTTCAGAAGGATTTGGACTATTTTACTCCCTTTCTCAAAAACTTCTTCTGCTGTGTTTCCCCATACAATGATGTCATCAATGTACTGCAGATGTTCTGGAGCTTCACCCTGTTCCAGTGCAGTCTGGATCAGTCCATGGCAAATGGTGGGGCTGTGTTTCCACCCCTGGGGCAGTCGATTCCAGGTGTATTGGATGCCCCTCCAAGTGAAAGCAAACTGTGGCCTGCACTCTGCTGCCAAAGGGATTGAGAAAAATGCATTCGCTATATCAATCGTGGCATACCACTTGGCTGCCTTGGACTCCAGTTCGTACTGGAGTTCTAGCATGTCCGGCACAGCAGCACTCAGTGGTGGCGTGACTTCATTCAGACCACGATAGTCTACAGTTAGCCTCCACTCTCCATTAGATTTTCGCACCGGCCATATGGGACTGTTAAAGGGTGAGCGAGTCTTGCTGATCACTCCTTGAACCTCTAGTTGACGAATCAGCTCATGGATGGGAATCAGAGAGTCTCGGTTAGTGCGATACTGCCGCCGATGCACCGTTGTGGTAGCAATCGGCACCTGTTGTTCTTTGACCCTCAACAACCCCACAACAGAAGAATCCTCTGAGAGACCAGGCAAGGCAGACAACTGTTTAACTTCCTCCGTCTCCAAGGCAGCTATGCCAAAGGCCCAGCGGTACCCTTTTGGGTCCTTAAAATACCCTCTCCTGAGGTAATCTATACCAAGGATGCATGGAGCCTCTGGGCCAGTCACAATGGGATGCTTTTGCCACTCATTCCCAGTTAGGCTCACTTCTGCCTCCAGTACAGTCAACTCTTGGGATCCCCCTGTCACCCCAGAAATACAAATGGGTTCTGCCCCTCTATAGCTTGATGGTATTAAAGTACACTGCGCACCCGTGTCCACTAGAGCCTTATACTCCTGTGGGTCTGATGTGCCAGGCCATCGAATCCACACCGTCCAATAAACCCGGTTATCCCTTTCCTCCACCTGGCCGGAGGCAGGGCCCCCCTAATACTGGTCATAGTATCCATTACTCACTTCTTGCATAAATGACTTGGAAATTCCTTCAAGAGGATCAGAAGCAAGATCAAGCCTTCTGCTTTGTCTGGGGAACGGCCCACTGGAAACTGGGGCGGCACTTTTCCTGGAGGGATCCCCTTTTGTGGTTGTCCTTCCTTGCAACTCCTGTACCCGTGTCCGCAGGATCGAAGTAGGTTGTCCGTCCCACTTCCTCATGTCCTCTCCGTGGTCCCGCAGGTAGAACCACAGGGTGTCTCGTGGTGTGTACCCTCTGTACTCTCTCTCTTGAGTGGGGAAATGCCTGCTTCTAATAGCTGAGATGCTGGCCCGTGCAGGTGGGGAGTAGGACATATTCTCTTCAAGTTGCTGGACCTTCCGCGACAGTTTCTCCACAGCTGAGACAAGGGGGGAAGAGAGACTTTCTTCATATCGCCGGAGCCGGCCAGCTACCTCATCCACCGTTGGTCCCTCTTCACCTTTCCATTCCATTACTGCCAGGGAGTTGGCATATGACGATGGTGCGCTCCGTACAAACTTCCGCCACATGGGCCTTGTGCATCGCACCTCATCAGGGTCTGTGGGTAAGTCTGCATTGTCCAAGTCATAATAAATCATCTCCCGCACGGCTAATTCTCTCAGGTACTGGATACCTCTTTCCATGGTAGTCCACTTGCTTGGCTGACATACAACATCCTCGCTGAAGGGGTACCTCTCCCTCACGCCTAACAGGAGTCGTTTCCAGAGGCTGAGGGCTTGGGTCTTTTTCCCCGATCGCCTTGTCAATGCCG
This sequence comes from Rissa tridactyla, assembly GCF_028500815.1. Taxonomy (NCBI): domain Eukaryota; kingdom Metazoa; phylum Chordata; class Aves; order Charadriiformes; family Laridae; genus Rissa; species Rissa tridactyla. The sequence goes on from NC_071497.1 coordinate 36,350,238, forward strand.
CCTTCCCTAGACAGGGATCACAGCTGCCTGGCCTCCCTACCCTCTAATTCCAGGCTACTGGCCCCATTATCCCAGCACCGGAGCAGCCAGGTGACAATGTGCTCGCCTGAAAGTCGGCTAAAATCTTTTCGCATATCCCGCAGCTCACTCAAGGATAGGGATGGAGTAATTATCTCTGGTTCTGCCTCTTCCTCCTGCTCTCGTGATGGCCCTGGTTCATCATCATCTCTTACTAAGCGAACTGATTTCTTTGTGTACTTCTTCTTCTGTATGGGGGCAACTGATACTGGCATGGGTTGGTTCCCTGGTTCAGTGGCAGTGTCCGTCGCAAGGGTTGCAGCAGCGGCAGTGTCCGTCGCAAGGGTTGCAGCAGCGGCAGTGTCCGTCGCAAGGGTTGCAGCAGCGGCAGTGTCCGTCGCAAGGGTTGCAGCAGCGGCAGTGTCCGTCGCAAGGGTTGCAGCAGCCGCAGTGTCCGTCGCAAGGGTTGCAGCAGCCGCAGTGTCCGTCGCAAGGGTTGCAGCAGCCGCAGTGTCCGTCGCAAGGGTTGCAGCAGCCGCAGTGTCCGTCGCAAGGGTTGCAGCAGCCGCAGTGTCCGTCGCAAGGGTTGCAGCAGCCGCAGTGTCCGTCGCAAGGGTTGCAGCAGCCGCAGTGTCCGTCGCAAGGGTTGCAGCAGCCGCAGTGTCCGTCGCAAGGGTTGCAGCAGCCGCAGTGTCCGTCGCAAGGGTTGCAGCAGCCGCAGTGTCCGTCGCAAGGGTTGCAGCAGCCGCAGTGTCCGTCGCAAGGGTTGCAGCAGCCGCAGTGTCCGTCGCAAGGGTTGCAGCAGCCGCAGTGTCCGTCGCAAGGGTTGCAGCAGCCGCAGTGTCCGTCGCAAGGGTTGCAGCAGCCGCAGTGTCCGTCGCAAGGGTTGCAGCAGCCGCAGTGTCCGTCGCAAGGGTTGCAGCAGCCGCAGTGTCCGCCGCAGGTCTGGTTTCCATCTCTTCCCCTTGAGGGTGCTGCATAATTCTGAGCAGTGCCTGGTAGATACTGGCCAGGGCCCAGCACAGCGCGGTGAGTTGTGCCTCTCTAGAATAGCCACAGCATTTTCCCTTCAAATATTCTACCACTTTATCAGGGTCCTGTAATTGTTCAGGGGTGAAGTCCCATACCATTGGAGGTGAGTAGTTCTCTAGATACCTGCCCGTGCTCTCCCACATGCCATGCCACCCCTGACTATCCAGCCTCGGAGCAGATCTCCGGGTGGTAATCTTAAATAGTCGCTTAACCCTAAACAAGACCTGGAACGTATTCAGGAGACATAGCACTACGAACACGCTAGTTTGAGTATCCCAAGGATATTCAAAATTCTCAAAAGCTGTCATACCTGACCCGAAGGAGAAAAGGGAGGCAAAAGGGCTGGGGAAATTATTAACAAATTCTGAGAGACGGTGTCCAATGTACGGACAGGACAGCAAAACCGCATAAACACCCCAAAATAGCCGTCTGAACAGTGATGTTATCATATCATAAACAGATATCGCACAGGACAGCAGAATGATAATCCTCATCCCTGTTCCAGACATGGTAAACAGCATCGCAGGGAGTACATAAGCCATATAGGAATTTATGTAACACAGCCATGAGAACAAACCAAGCAACATGATGACCAGTGACTACTTACCTAATAAAATAAATGCATACAAAAAAAAACCAAAACCGTTTTTTCCACGTTCTAGTTGGATTCTGTCGTTATCTCAACCCTTCGAGCCCCACGTTGGGCGCCAAAAAGGACTGCCGTGGTTTAGCCTCAGACGGCAACAAAGAACCACGTGTCGCTCGCTCGTGCCTTCCAAACACAGGAAGAATCGTAAGAAAAGGCAAGATTCTTGGGTTGAGACAAAGGCAGTTTAATAGAGCAGCAGCAACAGCAGCAACAGCAGCAACAGCAGCAACAGCAGCAACAGCAGCAACAGCAGCAACAGCAGCAACAGCAGCAACAGCAGCAACAGCAGCAACAGCAGCAACAGCAGCAACAGCAGCAACAGCAGCAACAGCAGCAACAGCAGCAACAGCAGCAACAGCAGCAACAGCAGCAACAGCAGCAACAGCAGCAACAGCAGCAACAGCAGCAACAGCAGCAACAGCAGCAACAGCAGCAACAGCAGCAACAGCAGCAACAGCAGCAACAGCAGCAACAGCAGCAACAGCAGCAACAGCAGCAACAGCAGCAACAGCAGCAACAGCAGCAACAGCAGCAACAGCAGCAACAGCAGCAACCACCACCACCACCACCACGGGAATATACAAACGCGATTACGGAACCGCCGCTCCCCCCCGCCGCTCGCTGCTCGCCGGCCGGACCCGGGCCGCCCCAGCCCGCTTTTAAGCGGCAACTTCCTGCCCCCTCCCCCGGCAGCTCAGGGTGGGCGTGGCTCACATGGCATGGAATACCAGGAAAAGTTAACCCTATCCCCACCGGAACCAGGACATTATCCACCCCTTATTCCATACCATCTATGCCATGCCCAGCAGGTTCCAATGAATTGCCACCACTTTCCCCTGTTATATATATATATATACACACATATAATACCCTTAGTTTATGGGTCATCCCTCCAAAGTGTCCGTTGAGTTCTTTTAATCCACGGCTTTGGGCTCCATCTGTTAGAACAGCCTCTCAGGGCAGGTGAGATGCTGGGTGGTGCTGGTCTGTTGCATGCTGTATTTTTCGGAGCTTGTGACTGGTGCACCTGGTGTGGCTCATGCACGCAGTCTGTAGGCTGAAGATGTAGATCTTGAGGAAACTGCTGGGCGCCGGCTGCTGAGATCAGTTCTTATCCCATCACCCCTGTGCCTTACTTGTAGTACAACTGATAGCAATGAGGACATACAGTGACAGTGTTACTTAGCAATTAACAGCACACAATCTGATTCATTGGCTATTCTCGCCCAAAATCAGATCTCCATGAGGTACACATCGGACTTCCCCATCCTTCCGCATCACCCACCAAGTGCACCCAGGTCCTTGGGCAAAAGCAATCCCACGGATGGGTTTGCCTTTGCCTGAGGCAGGACTAACCCAGACTGTCTTCCCTAGCATATTCTTCATGTGCACTACGGGGACTTTATCCCCTTCTACAGTACGTGGAAGTTTTGATTGGGCAGGGCCAGCCCGATTGTTAGATCCCCTGGTGTTAACTAGCCAGGTAGCTTTTGCTAAATGCGTATCCCAGTGTTTGAAAGTCCCACCACCCATTGCTCTCAGTGTAGTTTTTAACAGTCCATTGTATCGTTCTATCTTCCCAGAGGCTGGGGCGTGATAGGGGATGTGATACACCCACTCGATACCATGCTCTTTGGCCCAGGTGTCTATGAGGCTGTTTCGGAAATGAGTCCCATTGTCCGACTCAATTCTCTCTGGGGTACCATGTCGCCACAGGACTTGCTTTTCAAGGCCCAGGATAGTGTTCCGGGCAGTGGCATGGGGCACAGGGTATGTTTCCAGCCATCCAGTGGTTGCTTCCACCATTGTGAGCACATAGCGCTTGCCTTGACGGGTTTGTGGCAGCGTGATATAATCAATCTGCCAGGCCTCCCCATATTTGTATTTCAGCCATCGCCCTCCATACCAAAGAGGCTTCAAACGCTTGGCTTGTTTGATCGCAGCGCATGTCTCACATTCATGGATGACCTGTGCAATAGTGTCCATGGTCAAGTCCACCCCTCAGTCACGAGCCCATCTATATGTCGCATCTCTCCCTTGATGGCCTGAGGAGTCATGGGCCCACCGAGCTATGAATAGTTCACCCCTATGTTGCCAGTCCAGATCCACCTGAGCCACTTCAATCCTAGCGGCCCGATCCACCTGCTGGTTGTTCTGATGTTCCTCCGTGGCCCGATTCTTTGGTACGTGGGCATCTACATGGCGTACTTTCACAACCAGATTCTCTATCCGGGCAGCAATATCTTGCCATAGGTCAGCAGCCCAGATGGGTTTGCCTCTGCGCTGCCAGTTGCCCTGCTTCCACTGCTGTAACCATCCCCACAGAGCATTTGCCACCATCCATGAGTCAGTGTAGAGATAAAGTACTGGCCATTTTTCTCGCTCAGCAATGTCCAAAGCCAGCTGAATAGCCTTCACCTCTGCAAACTGGCTCGATTCACCCTGTCCCTCACTGGCTTCTGCAACCCGTCGTGTAGGACTCCACACAGCAGCCTTCCACTTTCGATGCTTTCCCACAATACGGCAGGACCCATCAGTGAACAGGGCATATTTCTTCTCATTTTCTGGCAGTTTATTATATGGTGGGGCCTCTTCTGCACGCGTCACCTCCTCCTCTGGTGACATTCCGAAATCCTTGCCTTCTGGCCAGTCCATGATCACTTCCAGAATTCCCGGGCGACTGGGGTTTCCCATTCGAGTTCGCTGCGTGATCAGTGCAATCCACTTACTCCATGTAGCATCGGTTGCATGATGTGTGGTGGGGACCCTTTCTTTGAACATCCAACCCAGCACCGGCAGTCGAGGTGCTAAGAGGAGCTGTGCTTCTGTACCAACCACTTCCGAAGCAGCTCGAACCCCTTCATATGCTGCCAATATCTCTTTTTCTGTTGGAGTGTAGCGGGCTTCGGATCCTCTGTATCCACGACTCCAAAACCCTAGGGGTCGACCTCGAGTCTCCCCTGGTGCTTTCTGCCAGAGGCTCCAGGTAGGGCCGTTCTCCCCGGCTGCAGTGTAGAGCACATTTTTAACATCTTGTCCTGCCCGGACTGGCCCCAGGGCCACTGCATGGACTATTTCCTGTTTGATTTGTTCAAAAGCTTGTCGTTGCTCAGGACCCCATTTAAAATCATTCTTCTTCCGGGTTACTTGATACAGAGGGCTTACAATTTGACTGTAATCTGGGATATGCATTCTCCAAAAACCCACAATACCTAAGAAAGCCTGTGTTTCCTTTTTACTAGTTGGTGGAGACATAGCTGCTATTTTGTTGATCACATCCATTGGAATCTGACGGCGTCCATCTTGCCATTTTATTCCTAAAAACTGGATCTCCTGCGCAGGTCCCTTGACCTTACTTCGCTTTATAGCAAAACCAGCGTTCAGAAGGATTTGGACTATTTTACTCCCTTTCTCAAAAACTTCTTCTGCTGTGTTTCCCCATACAATGATGTCATCAATGTACTGCAGATGTTCTGGAGCTTCACCCTGTTCCAGTGCAGTCTGGATCAGTCCATGGCAAATGGTGGGGCTGTGTTTCCACCCCTGGGGCAGTCGATTCCAGGTGTATTGGATGCCCCTCCAAGTGAAAGCAAACTGTGGCCTGCACTCTGCTGCCAAAGGGATTGAGAAAAATGCATTCGCTATATCAATCGTGGCATACCACTTGGCTGCCTTGGACTCCAGTTCGTACTGGAGTTCTAGCATGTCCGGCACAGCAGCACTCAGTGGTGGCGTGACTTCATTCAGACCACGATAGTCTACAGTTAGCCTCCACTCTCCATTAGATTTTCGCACCGGCCATATGGGACTGTTAAAGGGTGAGCGAGTCTTGCTGATCACTCCTTGAACCTCTAGTTGACGAATCAGCTCATGGATGGGAATCAGAGAGTCTCGGTTAGTGCGATACTGCCGCCGATGCACCGTTGTGGTAGCAATCGGCACCTGTTGTTCTTTGACCCTCAACAACCCCACAACAGAAGAATCCTCTGAGAGACCAGGCAAGGCAGACAACTGTTTAACTTCCTCCGTCTCCAAGGCAGCTATGCCAAAGGCCCAGCGGTACCCTTTTGGGTCCTTAAAATACCCTCTCCTGAGGTAATCTATACCAAGGATGCATGGAGCCTCTGGGCCAGTCACAATGGGATGCTTTTGCCACTCATTCCCAGTTAGGCTCACTTCTGCCTCCAGTACAGTCAACTCTTGGGATCCCCCTGTCACCCCAGAAATACAAATGGGTTCTGCCCCTCTATAGCTTGATGGTATTAAAGTACACTGCGCACCCGTGTCCACTAGAGCCTTATACTCCTGTGGGTCTGATGTGCCAGGCCATCGAATCCACACCGTCCAATAAACCCGGTTATCCCTTTCCTCCACCTGGCCGGAGGCAGGGCCCCCCTAATACTGGTCATAGTATCCATTACTCACTTCTTGCATAAATGACTTGGAAATTCCTTCAAGAGGATCAGAAGCAAGATCAAGCCTTCTGCTTTGTCTGGGGAACGGCCCACTGGAAACTGGGGCGGCACTTTTCCTGGAGGGATCCCCTTTTGTGGTTGTCCTTCCTTGCAACTCCTGTACCCGTGTCCGCAGGATCGAAGTAGGTTGTCCGTCCCACTTCCTCATGTCCTCTCCGTGGTCCCGCAGGTAGAACCACAGGGTGTCTCGTGGTGTGTACCCTCTGTACTCTCTCTCTTGAGTGGGGAAATGCCTGCTTCTAATAGCTGAGATGCTGGCCCGTGCAGGTGGGGAGTAGGACATATTCTCTTCAAGTTGCTGGACCTTCCGCGACAGTTTCTCCACAGCTGAGACAAGGGGGGAAGAGAGACTTTCTTCATATCGCCGGAGCCGGCCAGCTACCTCATCCACCGTTGGTCCCTCTTCACCTTTCCATTCCATTACTGCCAGGGAGTTGGCATATGACGATGGTGCGCTCCGTACAAACTTCCGCCACATGGGCCTTGTGCATCGCACCTCATCAGGGTCTGTGGGTAAGTCTGCATTGTCCAAGTCATAATAAATCATCTCCCGCACGGCTAATTCTCTCAGGTACTGGATACCTCTTTCCATGGTAGTCCACTTGCTTGGCTGACATACAACATCCTCGCTGAAGGGGTACCTCTCCCTCACGCCTAACAGGAGTCGTTTCCAGAGGCTGAGGGCTTGGGTCTTTTTCCCCGATCGCCTTGTCAATGCCGCCTTCCCTAGACAGGGATCACAGCTGCCTGGCCTCCCTACCCTCTAATTCCAGGCTACTGGCCCCATTATCCCAGCACCGGAGCAGCCAGGTGACAATGTGCTCGCCTGAAAGTCGGCTAAAATCTTTTCGCATATCCCGCAGCTCACTCAAGGATAGGGATCGAGTAATTATCTCTGGTTCTGCCTCTTCCTCCTGCTCTCGTGATGGCCCTGGTTCATCATCATCTCTTACTAAGCGAACTGATTTCTTTGTGTACTTCTTCTTCTGTATGGGGGCAACTGATACTGGCATGGGTTGGTTCCCTGGTTCAGTGGCAGTGTCCGTCGCAAGGGTTGCAGCAGCCGCAGTGTCCGTCGCAAGGGTTGCAGCAGCCGCAGTGTCCGTCGCAAGGGTTGCAGCAGCCGCAGTGTCCGTCGCAAGGGTTGCAGCAGCCGCAGTGTCCGTCGCAAGGGTTGCAGCAGCCGCAGTGTCCGTCGCAAGGGTTGCAGCAGCCGCAGTGTCCGTCGCAAGGGTTGCAGCAGCCGCAGTGTCCGTCGCAAGGGTTGCAGCAGCCGCAGTGTCCGTCGCAAGGGTTGCAGCAGCCGCAGTGTCCGTCGCAAGGGTTGCAGCAGCCGCAGGGGCCACCGCAGGGGCTGCAGCAGGGGCTGCAGCAGCCGCAGGGGCCGCCGCAGGTCTGGTTTCCATCTCTTCCCCTTGAGGGTGCTGCATAATTCTGAGCAGTGCCTGGTAGATACTGGCCAGGGCCCAGCACAGCGCGGTGAGTTGTGCCTCTCTAGAATAGCCACAGCATTTTCCCTTCAAATATTCTACCACTTTATCAGGGTCCTGTAATTGTTCAGGGGTGAAGTCCCATACCATTGGAGGTGAGTAGTTCTCTAGGTACCTGCCCGTGCTCTCCCACATGCCATGCCACCCCTGACTATCCAGCCTCGGAGCAGATCTCCGGGTGGTAATCTTAAATAGTCGCTTAACCCTAAACAAGACCTGGAACGTATTCAGGAGACATAGCACTACGAACACGCTAGTTTGAGTATCCCAAGGATATTCAAAATTCTCAAAAGCTGTCATACCTGACCCGAAGGAGAAAAGGGAGGCAAAAGGGCTGGGGAAATTATTAACAAATTCTGAGAGACGGTGTCCAATGTACGGACAGGACAGCAAAACCGCATAAACACCCCAAAATAGCCGTCTGAACAGTGATGTTATCATATCATAAACAGATATCGCACAGGACAGCAGAATGATAATCCTCATCCCTGTTCCAGACATGGTAAACAGCATCGCAGGGAGTACATAAGCCATATAGGAATTTATGTAACACAGCCATGAGAACAAACCAAGCAACATGATGACCAGTGACTACTTACCTAATAAAATAAATGCATACAAAAAAAAACCAAAACCGTTTTTTCCACGTTCTAGTTGGATTCTGTCGTTATCTCAACCCTTCGAGCCCCACGTTGGGCGCCAAAAAGGACTGCCGTGGTTTAGCCTCAGACGGCAACAAAGAACCACGTGTCGCTCGCTCGTGCCTTCCAAACACAGGAAGAATCGTAAGAAAAGGCAAGATTCTTGGGTTGAGACAAAGGCAGTTTAATAGAGCAGCAGCAACAGCAGCAACAGCAGCAACAGCAGCAACAGCAGCAACAGCAGCAACAGCAGCAACAGCAGCAACAGCAGCAACAGCAGCAACAGCAGCAACAGCAGCAACAGCAGCAACAGCAGCAACAGCAGCAACAGCAGCAACAGCAGCAACAGCAGCAACAGCAGCAACAGCAGCAACAGCAGCAACAGCAGCAACAGCAGCAACAGCAGCAACAGCAGCAACAGCAGCAACAGCAGCAACAGCAGCAACAGCAGCAACAGCAGCAACAGCAGCAACAGCAGCAACAGCAGCAACAGCAGCAACAGCAGCAACAGCAGCAACAGCAGCAACAGCAGCAACAGCAGCAACAGCAGCAACAGCAGCAACAGCAGCAACAGCAGCAACAGCAGCAACAGCAGCAACAGCAGCAACAGCAGCAACAGCAGCAACAGCAGCAACAGCAGCAACCACCACCACCACCACCACGGGAATATACAAACGCGATTACGGAACCGCCGCTCCCCCCCGCCGCTCGCTGCTCGCCGGCCGGACCCGGGCCGCCCCAGCCCGCTTTTAAGCGGCAACTTCCTGCCCCCTCCCCCGGCAGCTCAGGGTGGGCGTGGCTCACATGGCATGGAATACCAGGAAAAGTTAACCCTATCCCCACCGGAACCAGGACATTATCCACCCCTTATTCCATACCATCTATGCCATGCCCAGCAGGTTCCAATGAATTGCCACCACTTTCCCCTGTTATATATATATATATACACACATATAATACCCTTAGTTTATGGGTCATCCCTCCAAAGTGTCCGTTGAGTTCTTTTAATCCACGGCTTTGGGCTCCATCTGTTAGAACAGCCTCTCAGGGCAGGTGAGATGCTGGGTGGTGCTGGTCTGTTGCATGCTGTATTTTTCGGAGCTTGTGACTGGTGCACCTGGTGTGGCTCATGCACGCAGTCTGTAGGCTGAAGATGTAGATCTTGAGGAAACTGCTGGGCGCCGGCTGCTGAGATCAGTTCTTATCCCATCACCCCTGTGCCTTACTTGTAGTACAACTGATAGCAATGAGGACATACAGTGACAGTGTTACTTAGCAATTAACAGCACACAATCTGATTCATTGGCTATTCTCGCCCAAAATCAGATCTCCATGAGGTACACATCGGACTTCCCCATCCTTCCGCATCACCCACCAAGTGCACCCAGGTCCTTGGGCAAAAGCAATCCCACGGATGGGTTTGCCTTTGCCTGAGGCAGGACTAACCCAGACTGTCTTCCCTAGCATATTCTTCATGTGCACTACGGGGACTTTATCCCCTTCTACAGTACGTGGAAGTTTTGATTGGGCAGGGCCAGCCCGATTGTTAGATCCCCTGGTGTTAACTAGCCAGGTAGCTTTTGCTAAATGCGTATCCCAGTGTTTGAAAGTCCCACCACCCATTGCTCTCAGTGTAGTTTTTAACAGTCCATTGTATCGTTCTATCTTCCCAGAGGCTGGGGCGTGATAGGGGATGTGATACACCCACTCGATACCATGCTCTTTGGCCCAGGTGTCTATGAGGCTGTTTCGGAAATGAGTCCCATTGTCTGACTCAATTCTCTCTGGGGTACCATGTCGCCACAGGACTTGCTTTTCAAGGCCCAGGATAGTGTTCCGGGCAGTGGCATGGGGCACAGGGTATGTTTCCAGCCATCCAGTGGTTGCTTCCACCATTGTGAGCACATAGCGCTTGCCTTGACGGGTTTGTGGCAGCGTGATATAATCAATCTGCCAGGCCTCCCCATATTTGTATTTCAGCCATCGCCCTCCATACCAAAGAGGCTTCAAACGCTTGGCTTGTTTGATCGCAGCGCATGTCTCACATTCATGGATGACCTGTGCAATAGTGTCCATGGTCAAGTCCACCCCTCAGTCACGAGCCCATCTATATGTCGCATCTCTCCCTTGATGGCCTGAGGAGTCATGGGCCCACCGAGCTATGAATAGTTCACCCCTATGTTGCCAGTCCAGATCCACCTGAGCCACTTCAATCCTAGCGGCCCGATCCACCTGCTGGTTGTTCTGATGTTCCTCCGTGGCCCGATTCTTTGGTACGTGGGCATCTACATGGCGTACTTTCACAACCAGATTCTCTATCCGGGCAGCAATATCTTGCCATAGGTCAGCAGCCCAGATGGGTTTGCCTCTGCGCTGCCAGTTGCCCTGCTTCCACTGCTGTAACCATCCCCACAGAGCATTTGCCACCATCCATGAGTCAGTGTAGAGATAAAGTACTGGCCATTTTTCTCGCTCAGCAATGTCCAAAGCCAGCTGAATAGCCTTCACCTCTGCAAACTGGCTCGATTCACCCTGTCCCTCACTGGCTTCTGCAACCCGTCGTGTAGGACTCCACACAGCAGCCTTCCACTTTCGATGCTTTCCCACAATACGGCAGGACCCATCAGTGAACAGGGCATATTTCTTCTCATTTTCTGGCAGTTTATTATATGGTGGGGCCTCTTCTGCACGCGTCACCTCCTCCTCTGGTGACATTCCGAAATCCTTGCCTTCTGGCCAGTCCATGATCACTTCCAGAATTCCCGGGCGACTGGGGTTTCCCATTCGAGTTCGCTGCGTGATCAGTGCAATCCACTTACTCCATGTAGCATCGGTTGCATGATGTGTGGTGGGGACCCTTTCTTTGAACATCCAACCCAGCACCGGCAGTCGAGGTGCTAAGAGGAGCTGTGCTTCTGTACCAACCACTTCCGAAGCAGCTCGAACCCCTTCATATGCTGCCAATATCTCTTTTTCTGTTGGAGTGTAGCGGGCTTCGGATCCTCTGTATCCACGACTCCAAAACCCTAGGGGTCGACCTCGAGTCTCCCCTGGTGCTTTCTGCCAGAGGCTCCAGGTAGGGCCGTTCTCCCCGGCTGCAGTGTAGAGCACATTTTTAACATCTTGTCCTGCCCGGACTGGCCCCAGGGCCACTGCATGGACTATTTCCTGTTTGATTTGTTCAAAAGCTTGTCGTTGCTCAGGACCCCATTTAAAATCATTCTTCTTCCGGGTTACTTGATACAGAGGGCTTACAATTTGACTGTAATCTGGGATATGCATTCTCCAAAAACCCACAATACCTAAGAAAGCCTGTGTTTCCTTTTTACTAGTTGGTGGAGACATAGCTGCTATTTTGTTGATCACATCCATTGGAATCTGACGGCGTCCATCTTGCCATTTTATTCCTAAAAACTGGATCTCCTGCGCAGGTCCCTTGACCTTACTTCGCTTTATAGCAAAACCAGCGTTCAGAAGGATTTGGACTATTTTACTCCCTTTCTCAAAAACTTCTTCTGCTGTGTTTCCCCATACAATGATGTCATCAATGTACTGCAGATGTTCTGGAGCTTCACCCTGTTCCAGTGCAGTCTGGATCAGTCCATGGCAAATGGTGGGGCTGTGTTTCCACCCCTGGGGCAGTCGATTCCAGGTGTATTGGATGCCCCTCCAAGTGAAAGCAAACTGTGGCCTGCACTCTGCTGCCAAAGGGATTGAGAAAAATGCATTTGCTATATCAATCGTGGCATACCACTTGGCTGCCTTGGACTCCAGTTCGTACTGGAGTTCTAGCATGTCCGGCACAGCAGCACTCAGTGGTGGCGTGACTTCATTCAGACCACGATAGTCTACAGTTAGCCTCCACTCTCCATTAGATTTTCGCACCGGCCATATGGGACTGTTAAAGGGTGAGCGAGTCTTGCTGATCACTCCTTGAACCTCTAGTTGACGAATCAGCTCATGGATGGGAATCAGAGAGTCTCGGTTAGTGCGATACTGCCGCCGATGCACCGTTGTGGTAGCAATCGGCACCTGTTGTTCTTTGACCCTCAACAACCCCACAACAGAAGAATCCTCTGAGAGACCAGGCAAGGCAGACAACTGTTTAACTTCCTCCGTCTCCAAGGCAGCTATGCCAAAGGCCCAGCGGTACCCTTTTGGGTCCTTAAAATACCCTCTCCTGAGGTAATCTATACCAAGGATGCATGGAGCCTCTGGGCCAGTCACAATGGGATGCTTTTGCCACTCATTCCCAGTTAGGCTCACTTCTGCCTCCAGTACAGTCAACTCTTGGGATCCCCCTGTCACCCCAGAAATACAAATGGGTTCTGCCCCTCTATAGCTTGATGGTATTAAAGTACACTGCGCACCCGTGTCCACTAGAGCCTTATACTCCTGTGGGTCTGATGTGCCAGGCCATCGAATCCACACCGTCCAATAAACCCGGTTATCCCTTTCCTCCACCTGGCCGGAGGCAGGGCCCCCCTAATACTGGTCATAGTATCCATTACTCACTTCTTGCATAAATGACTTGGAAGTTCCTTCAAGAGGATCAGAAGCAAGATCAAGCCTTCTGCTTTGTCTGGGGAACGGCCCACTGGAAACTGGGGCGGCACTTTTCCTGGAGGGATCCCCTTTTGTGGTTGTCCTTCCTTGCAACTCCTGTACCCGTGTCCGCAGGATCGAAGTAGGTTGTCCGTCCCACTTCCTCATGTCCTCTCCGTGGTCCCGCAGGTAGAACCACAGGGTGTCTCGTGGTGTGTACCCTCTGTACTCTCTCTCTTGAGTGGGGAAATGCCTGCTTCTAATAGCTGAGATGCTGGCCCGTGCAGGTGGGGAGTAGGACATATTCTCTTCAAGTTGCTGGACCTTCCGCGACAGTTTCTCCACAGCTGAGACAAGGGGGGAAGAGAGACTTTCTTCATATCGCCGGAGCCGGCCAGCTACCTCATCCACCGTTGGTCCCTCTTCACCTTTCCATTCCATTACTGCCAGGGAGTTGGCATATGACGATGGTGCGCTCCGTACAAACTTCCGCCACATGGGCCTTGTGCATCGCACCTCATCAGGGTCTGTGGGTAAGTCTGCATTGTCCAAGTCATAATAAATCATCTCCCGCACGGCTAATTCTCTCAGGTACTGGATACCTCTTTCCATGGTAGTCCACTTGCTTGGCTGACATACAACATCCTCGCTGAAGGGGTACCTCTCCCTCACGCCTAACAGGAGTCGTTTCCAGAGGCTGAGGGCTTGGGTCTTTTTCCCCGATCGCCTTGTCAATGCCGCCTTCCCTAGACAGGGATCACAGCTGCCTGGCCTCCCTACCCTCTAATTCCAGGCTACTGGCCCCATTATCCCAGCACCGGAGCAGCCAGGTGACAATGTGCTCGCCTGAAAGTCGGCTAAAATCTTTTCGCATATCCCGCAGCTCACTCAAGGATAGGGATCGAGTAATTATCTCTGGTTCTGCCTCTTCCTCCTGCTCTCGTGATGGCCCTGGTTCATCATCATCTCTTACTAAGCGAACTGATTTCTTTGTGTACTTCTTCTTCTGTATGGGGGCAACTGATACTGGCATGGGTTGGTTCCCTGGTTCAGTGGCAGTGTCCACCACGGGGGTTGCAGCAGCGGCAGTGTCCGTCGCAAGGGTTGCAGCAGCGGCAGTGTCCGTCGCAAGGGTTGCAGCAGCGGCAGTGTCCGTCGCAAGGGTTGCAGCAGCGGCAGTGTCCGTCGCAAGGGTTGCAGCAGCCGCAGTGTCCGTCGCAAGGGTTGCAGCAGCCGCAGTGTCCGTCGCAAGGGTTGCAGCAGCCGCAGTGTCCGTCGCAAGGGTTGCAGCAGCCGCAGTGTCCGTCGCAAGGGTTGCAGCAGCGGCAGTGTCCGTCGCAAGGGTTGCAGCAGCGGCAGTGTCCGTCGCAAGGGTTGCAGCAGCGGCAGTGTCCGTCGCAAGGGTTGCAGCAGCGGCAGTGTCCGTCGCAAGGGTTGCAGCAGCGGCAGTGTCCGTCGCAAGGGTTGCAGCAGCCGCAGTGTCCGTCGCAAGGGTTGCAGCAGCCGCAGTGTCCGTCGCAAGGGTTGCAGCAGCCGCAGTGTCCGTCGCAAGGGTTGCAGCAGCCGCAGTGTCCGTCGCAAGGGTTGCAGCAGCCGCAGTGTCCGTCGCAAGGGTTGCAGCAGCCGCAGTGTCCGTCGCAAGGGTTGCAGCAGCCGCAGTGTCCGTCGCAAGGGTTGCAGCAGCCGCAGTGTCCGTCGCAAGGGTTGCAGCAGCCGCAGTGTCCGTCGCAAGGGTTGCAGCAGCCGCAGTGTCCGTCGCAAGGGTTGCAGCAGCCGCAGTGTCCGTCGCAAGGGTTGCAGCAGCCGCAGTGTCCGTCGCAAGGGTTGCAGCAGCCGCAGTGTCCGTCGCAAGGGTTGCAGCAGCCGCAGTGTCCGTCGCAAGGGTTGCAGCAGCCGCAGTGTCCGTCGCAAGGGTTGCAGCAGCCGCAGTGTCCGTCGCAAGGGTTGCAGCAGCCGCAGTGTCCGTCGCAAGGGTTGCAGCAGCCGCAGTGTCCGTCGCAAGGGTTGCAGCAGCCGCAGTGTCCGTCGCAAGGGTTGCAGCAGCCGCAGTGTCCGTCGCAAGGGTTGCAGCAGCCGCAGTGTCCGTCGCAAGGGTTGCAGCAGCCGCAGTGTCCGTCGCAAGGGTTGCAGCAGCCGCAGTGTCCGTCGCAAGGGTTGCAGCAGCCGCAGTGTCCGTCGCAAGGGTTGCAGCAGCCGCAGTGTCCGTCGCAAGGGTTGCAGCAGCCGCAGTGTCCGTCGCAAGGGTTGCAGCAGCCGCAGTGTCCGTCGCAAGGGTTGCAGCAGCCGCAGTGTCCGTCGCAAGGGTTGCAGCAGCCGCAGTGTCCGTCGCAAGGGTTGCAGCAGCCGCAGTGTCCGTCGCAAGGGTTGCAGCAGCCGCAGTGTCCGTCGCAAGGGTTGCAGCAGCCGCAGTGTCCGTCGCAAGGGTTGCAGCAGCCGCAGTGTCCGTCGCAAGGGTTGCAGCAGCCGCAGTGTCCGTCGCAAGGGTTGCAGCAGCCGCAGTGTCCGTCGCAAGGGTTGCAGCAGCCGCAGTGTCCGTCGCAAGGGTTGCAGCAGCCGCAGTGTCCGTCGCAAGGGTTGCAGCAGCCGCAGTGTCCGTCGCAAGGGTTGCAGCAGCCGCAGTGTCCGTCGCAAGGGTTGCAGCAGCCGCAGTGTCCGTCGCAAGGGTTGCAGCAGCCGCAGTGTCCGTCGCAAGGGTTGCAGCAGCCGCAGTGTCCGTCGCAAGGGTTGCAGCAGCCGCAGTGTCCGTCGCAAGGGTTGCAGCAGCCGCAGTGTCCGTCGCAAGGGTTGCAGCAGCCGCAGTGTCCGTCGCAAGGGTTGCAGCAGCCGCAGTGTCCGTCGCAAGGGTTGCAGCAGCCGCAGTGTCCGTCGCAAGGGTTGCAGCAGCCGCAGTGTCCGTCGCAAGGGTTGCAGCAGCCGCAGTGTCCGTCGCAAGGGTTGCAGCAGCCGCAGTGTCCGTCGCAAGGGTTGCAGCAGCCGCAGTGTCCGTCGCAAGGGTTGCAGCAGCCGCAGTGTCCGTCGCAAGGGTTGCAGCAGCCGCAGTGTCCGTCGCAAGGGTTGCAGCAGCCGCAGTGTCCGTCGCAAGGGTTGCAGCAGCCGCAGTGTCCGTCGCAAGGGTTGCAGCAGCCGCAGTGTCCGTCGCAAGGGTTGCAGCAGCCGCAGTGTCCGTCGCAAGGGTTGCAGCAGCCGCAGTGTCCGTCGCAAGGGTTGCAGCAGCCGCAGTGTCCGTCGCAAGGGTTGCAGCAGCCGCAGTGTCCGTCGCAAGGGTTGCAGCAGCCGCAGTGTCCGTCGCAAGGGTTGCAGCAGCCGCAGTGTCCGTCGCAAGGGTTGCAGCAGCCGCAGTGTCCGTCGCAAGGGTTGCAGCAGCCGCAGTGTCCGTCGCAAGGGTTGCAGCAGCCGCAGTGTCCGTCGCAAGGGTTGCAGCAGCCGCAGTGTCCGTCGCAAGGGTTGCAGCAGCCGCAGTGTCCGTCGCAAGGGTTGCAGCAGCCGCAGTGTCCGTCGCAAGGGTTGCAGCAGCCGCAGTGTCCGTCGCAAGGGTTGCAGCAGCCGCAGTGTCCGTCGCAAGGGTTGCAGCAGCCGCAGTGTCCGTCGCAAGGGTTGCAGCAGCCGCAGTGTCCGTCGCAAGGGTTGCAGCAGCCGCAGTGTCCGTCGCAAGGGTTGCAGCAGCCGCAGTGTCCGTCGCAAGGGTTGCAGCAGCCGCAGTGTCCGTCGCAAGGGTTGCAGCAGCCGCAGTGTCCGTCGCAAGGGTTGCAGCAGCCGCAGTGTCCGTCGCAAGGGTTGCAGCAGCCGCAGTGTCCGTCGCAAGGGTTGCAGCAGCCGCAGTGTCCGTCGCAAGGGTTGCAGCAGCCGCAGTGTCCGTCGCAAGGGTTGCAGCAGCCGCAGTGTCCGTCGCAAGGGTTGCAGCAGCCGCAGTGTCCGTCGCAAGGGTTGCAGCAGCCGCAGTGTCCGTCGCAAGGGTTGCAGCAGCCGCAGTGTCCGTCGCAAGGGTTGCAGCAGCCGCAGTGTCCGTCGCAAGGGTTGCAGCAGCCGCAGTGTCCGTCGCAAGGGTTGCAGCAGCCGCAGTGTCCGTCGCAAGGGTTGCAGCAGCCGCAGTGTCCGTCGCAAGGGTTGCAGCAGCCGCAGTGTCCGTCGCAAGGGTTGCAGCAGCCGCAGTGTCCGTCGCAAGGGTTGCAGCAGCCGCAGTGTCCGTCGCAAGGGTTGCAGCAGCCGCAGTGTCCGTCGCAAGGGTTGCAGCAGCCGCAGTGTCCGTCGCAAGGGTTGCAGCAGCCGCAGTGTCCGTCGCAAGGGTTGCAGCAGCCGCAGTGTCCGTCGCAAGGGTTGCAGCAGCCGCAGTGTCCGTCGCAAGGGTTGCAGCAGCCGCAGTGTCCGTCGCAAGGGTTGCAGCAGCCGCAGTGTCCGTCGCAAGGGTTGCAGCAGCCGCAGTGTCCGTCGCAAGGGTTGCAGCAGCCGCAGTGTCCGTCGCAAGGGTTGCAGCAGCCGCAGTGTCCGTCGCAAGGGTTGCAGCAGCCGCAGTGTCCGTCGCAAGGGTTGCAGCAGCCGCAGTGTCCGTCGCAAGGGTTGCAGCAGCCGCAGTGTCCGTCGCAAGGGTTGCAGCAGCCGCAGTGTCCGTCGCAAGGGTTGCAGCAGCCGCAGTGTCCGTCGCAAGGGTTGCAGCAGCCGCAGTGTCCGTCGCAAGGGTTGCAGCAGCCGCAGTGTCCGTCGCAAGGGTTGCAGCAGCCGCAGTGTCCGTCGCAAGGGTTGCAGCAGCCGCAGTGTCCGTCGCAAGGGTTGCAGCAGCCGCAGTGTCCGTCGCAAGGGTTGCAGCAGCCGCAGTGTCCGTCGCAAGGGTTGCAGCAGCCGCAGTGTCCGTCGCAAGGGTTGCAGCAGCCGCAGTGTCCGTCGCAAGGGTTGCAGCAGCCGCAGTGTCCGTCGCAAGGGTTGCAGCAGCCGCAGTGTCCGTCGCAAGGGTTGCAGCAGCCGCAGTGTCCGTCGCAAGGGTTGCAGCAGCCGCAGTGTCCGTCGCAAGGGTTGCAGCAGCCGCAGTGTCCGTCGCAAGGGTTGCAGCAGCCGCAGTGTCCGTCGCAAGGGTTGCAGCAGCCGCAGTGTCCGTCGCAAGGGTTGCAGCAGCCGCAGTGTCCGTCGCAAGGGTTGCAGCAGCCGCAGTGTCCGTCGCAAGGGTTGCAGCAGCCGCAGTGTCCGTCGCAAGGGTTGCAGCAGCCGCAGTGTCCGTCGCAAGGGTTGCAGCAGCCGCAGTGTCCGTCGCAAGGGTTGCAGCAGCCGCAGTGTCCGTCGCAAGGGTTGCAGCAGCCGCAGTGTCCGTCGCAAGGGTTGCAGCAGCCGCAGTGTCCGTCGCAAGGGTTGCAGCAGCCGCAGTGTCCGTCGCAAGGGTTGCAGCAGCCGCAGTGTCCGTCGCAAGGGTTGCAGCAGCCGCAGTGTCCGTCGCAAGGGTTGCAGCAGCCGCAGTGTCCGTCGCAAGGGTTGCAGCAGCCGCAGTGTCCGTCGCAAGGGTTGCAGCAGCCGCAGTGTCCGTCGCAAGGGTTGCAGCAGCCGCAGTGTCCGTCGCAAGGGTTGCAGCAGCCGCAGTGTCCGTCGCAAGGGTTGCAGCAGCCGCAGTGTCCGTCGCAAGGGTTGCAGCAGCCGCAGTGTCCGTCGCAAGGGTTGCAGCAGCCGCAGTGTCCGTCGCAAGGGTTGCAGCAGCCGCAGTGTCCGTCGCAAGGGTTGCAGCAGCCGCAGTGTCCGTCGCAAGGGTTGCAGCAGCCGCAGTGTCCGTCGCAAGGGTTGCAGCAGCCGCAGTGTCCGTCGCAAGGGTTGCAGCAGCCGCAGTGTCCGTCGCAAGGGTTGCAGCAGCCGCAGTGTCCGTCGCAAGGGTTGCAGCAGCCGCAGTGTCCGTCGCAAGGGTTGCAGCAGCCGCAGTGTCCGTCGCAAGGGTTGCAGCAGCCGCAGTGTCCGTCGCAAGGGTTGCAGCAGCCGCAGTGTCCGTCGCAAGGGTTGCAGCAGCCGCAGTGTCCGTCGCAAGGGTTGCAGCAGCCGCAGTGTCCGTCGCAAGGGTTGCAGCAGCCGCAGTGTCCGTCGCAAGGGTTGCAGCAGCCGCAGTGTCCGTCGCAAGGGTTGCAGCAGCCGCAGTGTCCGTCGCAAGGGTTGCAGCAGCCGCAGTGTCCGTCGCAAGGGTTGCAGCAGCCGCAGTGTCCGTCGCAAGGGTTGCAGCAGCCGCAGTGTCCGTCGCAAGGGTTGCAGCAGCCGCAGTGTCCGTCGCAAGGGTTGCAGCAGCCGCAGTGTCCGTCGCAAGGGTTGCAGCAGCCGCAGTGTCCGTCGCAAGGGTTGCAGCAGCCGCAGTGTCCGTCGCAAGGGTTGCAGCAGCCGCAGTGTCCGTCGCAAGGGTTGCAGCAGCCGCAGTGTCCGTCGCAAGGGTTGCAGCAGCCGCAGTGTCCGTCGCAAGGGTTGCAGCAGCCGCAGTGTCCGTCGCAAGGGTTGCAGCAGCCGCAGTGTCCGTCGCAAGGGTTGCAGCAGCCGCAGTGTCCGTCGCAAGGGTTGCAGCAGCCGCAGTGTCCGTCGCAAGGGTTGCAGCAGCCGCAGTGTCCGTCGCAAGGGTTGCAGCAGCCGCAGTGTCCGTCGCAAGGGTTGCAGCAGCCGCAGTGTCCGTCGCAAGGGTTGCAGCAGCCGCAGTGTCCGTCGCAAGGGTTGCAGCAGCCGCAGTGTCCGTCGCAAGGGTTGCAGCAGCCGCAGTGTCCGTCGCAAGGGTTGCAGCAGCCGCAGTGTCCGTCGCAAGGGTTGCAGCAGCCGCAGTGTCCGTCGCAAGGGTTGCAGCAGCCGCAGTGTCCGTCGCAAGGGTTGCAGCAGCCGCAGTGTCCGTCGCAAGGGTTGCAGCAGCCGCAGTGTCCGTCGCAAGGGTTGCAGCAGCCGCAGTGTCCGTCGCAAGGGTTGCAGCAGCCGCAGTGTCCGTCGCAAGGGTTGCAGCAGCCGCAGTGTCCGTCGCAAGGGTTGCAGCAGCCGCAGTGTCCGTCGCAAGGGTTGCAGCAGCCGCAGTGTCCGTCGCAAGGGTTGCAGCAGCCGCAGTGTCCGTCGCAAGGGTTGCAGCAGCCGCAGTGTCCGTCGCAAGGGTTGCAGCAGCCGCAGTGTCCGTCGCAAGGGTTGCAGCAGCCGCAGTGTCCGTCGCAAGGGTTGCAGCAGCCGCAGTGTCCGTCGCAAGGGTTGCAGCAGCCGCAGTGTCCGTCGCAAGGGTTGCAGCAGCCGCAGTGTCCGTCGCAAGGGTTGCAGCAGCCGCAGTGTCCGTCGCAAGGGTTGCAGCAGCCGCAGTGTCCGTCGCAAGGGTTGCAGCAGCCGCAGTGTCCGTCGCAAGGGTTGCAGCAGCCGCAGTGTCCGTCGCAAGGGTTGCAGCAGCCGCAGTGTCCGTCGCAAGGGTTGCAGCAGCCGCAGTGTCCGTCGCAAGGGTTGCAGCAGCCGCAGTGTCCGTCGCAAGGGTTGCAGCAGCCGCAGTGTCCGTCGCAAGGGTTGCAGCAGCCGCAGTGTCCGTCGCAAGGGTTGCAGCAGCCGCAGTGTCCGTCGCAAGGGTTGCAGCAGCCGCAGTGTCCGTCGCAAGGGTTGCAGCAGCCGCAGTGTCCGTCGCAAGGGTTGCAGCAGCCGCAGTGTCCGTCGCAAGGGTTGCAGCAGCCGCAGTGTCCGTCGCAAGGGTTGCAGCAGCCGCAGTGTCCGTCGCAAGGGTTGCAGCAGCCGCAGTGTCCGTCGCAAGGGTTGCAGCAGCCGCAGTGTCCGTCGCAAGGGTTGCAGCAGCCGCAGTGTCCGTCGCAAGGGTTGCAGCAGCCGCAGTGTCCGTCGCAAGGGTTGCAGCAGCCGCAGTGTCCGTCGCAAGGGTTGCAGCAGCCGCAGTGTCCGTCGCAAGGGTTGCAGCAGCCGCAGTGTCCGTCGCAAGGGTTGCAGCAGCCGCAGTGTCCGTCGCAAGGGTTGCAGCAGCCGCAGTGTCCGTCGCAAGGGTTGCAGCAGCCGCAGTGTCCGTCGCAAGGGTTGCAGCAGCCGCAGTGTCCGTCGCAAGGGTTGCAGCAGCCGCAGTGTCCGTCGCAAGGGTTGCAGCAGCCGCAGTGTCCGTCGCAAGGGTTGCAGCAGCCGCAGTGTCCGTCGCAAGGGTTGCAGCAGCCGCAGTGTCCGTCGCAAGGGTTGCAGCAGCCGCAGTGTCCGTCGCAAGGGTTGCAGCAGCCGCAGTGTCCGTCGCAAGGGTTGCAGCAGCCGCAGTGTCCGTCGCAAGGGTTGCAGCAGCCGCAGTGTCCGTCGCAAGGGTTGCAGCAGCCGCAGTGTCCGTCGCAAGGGTTGCAGCAGCCGCAGTGTCCGTCGCAAGGGTTGCAGCAGCCGCAGTGTCCGTCGCAAGGGTTGCAGCAGCCGCAGTGTCCGTCGCAAGGGTTGCAGCAGCCGCAGTGTCCGTCGCAAGGGTTGCAGCAGCCGCAGTGTCCGTCGCAAGGGTTGCAGCAGCCGCAGTGTCCGTCGCAAGGGTTGCAGCAGCCGCAGTGTCCGTCGCAAGGATTGCAGCAGCCGCAGTGTCCGTCGCAAGGATTGCAGCAGCCGCAGTGTCCGTCGCAAGGATTGCAGCAGCCGCAGTGTCCGTCGCAAGGATTGCAGCAGCCGCAGTGTCCGTCGCAAGGATTGCAGCAGCCGCAGGGGCCGCCGCAGGGGCCGCCGCAGGGGCTGCAGCAGCCGCAGGGGCCGCCGCAGGGGCCGCCGCAGGGGCTGCAGCAGCCGCAGGGGCCGCCACAGGTCTGGTTTCCATCTCTTCCCCTTGAGGGTGCTGCATAATTCTGAGCAGTGCCTGGTAGATACTGGCCAGGGCCCAGCACAGCGCGGTGAGTTGTGCCTCTCTAGAATAGCCACAGCATTTTCCCTTCAAATATTCTACCACTTTATCAGGGTCCTGTAATTGTTCAGGGGTGAAGTCCCATACCATTGGAGGTGAGTAGTTCTCTAGGTACCTGCCCATGCTCTCCCACATGCCATGCCACCCCTGACTATCCAGCCTCGGAGCAGATCTCCGGGTGGTAATCTTAAATAGTCGCTTAACCCTAAACAAGACCTGGAACGTATTCAGGAGACATAGCACTACGAACACGCTAGTTTGAGTATCCCAAGGATATTCAAAATTCTCAAAAGCTGTCATACCTGACCCGAAGGAGAAAAGGGAGGCAAAAGGGCTGGGGAAATTATTAACAAATTCTGAGAGACGGTGTCCAATGTACGGACAGGACAGCAAAACCGCATAAACACCCCAAAATAGCCGTCTGAACAGTGATGTTATCATATCATAAACAGATATCGCACAGGACAGCAGAATGATAATCCTCATCCCTGTTCCAGACATGGTAAACAGCATCGCAGGGAGTACATAAGCCATATAGGAATTTATGTAACACAGCCATGAGAACAAACCAAGCAACATGATGACCAGTGACTACTTACCTAATAAAATAAATGCATACAAAAAAAAAACCAAAACCGTTTTTTCCACGTTCTAGTTGGATTCTGTCGTTATCTCAACCCTTCGAGCCCCACGTTGGGCGCCAAAAAGGACTGCCGTGGTTTAGCCTCAGACGGCAACAAAGAACCACGTGTCGCTCGCTCGTGCCTTCCAAACACAGGAAGAATCGTAAGAAAAGGCAAGACTCTTGGGTTGAGACAAAGGCAGTTTAATAGAACAGCAAAGGGAACAGGCCAACAACCACAAAAACAACCACCACCACCACCACCACCACAAAAACAACCACCACCACCACCACCACCACAAAAACAACCACCACCACCACCACCACCACAAAAACAACCACCACCACCACCACCACCACAAAAACAACCACCACCACCACCACAAAAACAACCACCACAAAAACAACCACCACAAAAACAACCACCACAAAAACAACCACCACAAAAACAACCACCACAAAAACAACCACCACAAAAACAACCACCACAAAAACAACCACCACAAAAACAACCACCACAAAAACAACCACCACAAAAACAACCACCACAAAAACAACCACCACAAAAACAACCACCACAAAAACAACCACCACAAAAACAACCACCACAAAAACAACCACCACAAAAACAACCACCACAAAAACAACCACCACAAAAACAACCACCACAAAAACAACCACCACAAAAACAACCACCACAAAAACAACCACCACAAAAACAACCACCACAAAAACAACCACCACAAAAACAACCACCACAAAAACAACCACCACAAAAACAACCACCACAAAAACAACCACCACAAAAACAACCACAAAAACAACCACAAAAACAACCACAAAAACAACCACAAAAACAACCACAAAAACAACCACAAAAACAACCACAAAAACAACCACAAAAACAACCACAAAAACAACCACAAAAACAACCACAAAAACAACCACAAAAACAACCACAAAAACAACCACAAAAACAACCACAAAAACAACCACAAAAACAACCACAAAAACAACCACAAAAACAACCACAAAAACAACCACAAAAACAACAACAACCACCACCACCACCACGGGAATATACAAACGCGATTACGGAACCGCCGCTCCCCCCCGCCGCTCGCTGCTCGCCGGCCGGACCCGGGCCGCCCCAGCCCGCTTTTAAGCAGCAACTTCCTGCCCCCTCCCCCGGCAGCTCAGGGTGGGCGTGGCTCACATGGCATGGAATACCAGGAAAAGTTAACCCTATCCCCACCGGAACCAGGACAAAATGAAAGAAATTTACTAAAAAACAATGTAGAGGAGTGAGTTAGGATGCATTGCTGAACCAAAGGACTTTGCAGAGGTCGCAAAATTCAAGGAAATTGTCGTATTAAAATCTTTTCATTCTGCTTATAGAGCTCAGTGGGACATCTTGCACTGCAGAGCTTTGTAGATGTCCTGGACATCAGAGGCCGTAAGGAACCCATGATTACTGTTATCAGAAGTAATTTTACTGTGAGGGTGGTGAGGCACTGGAACAGGTTTCTCCAAGAAGTTGTGGCTGGCCCATCCCTGGAAGTGTTCAAGGCGAGGCTGGATGGGGCTTTGAGCAATCTGGTCTAGTGGGAGGTGTCCCTGCCCATGGCAGGGGGTTTGGAACTAGATGATCTTTAAGGTCCCTTCCAACCCGAACCATTCTGTGATTCTGTGATTCTGTGAGGTATATCCTGTTATCTACTTCATGCCCCAAGTAGAGTTGCTCAGAGCCAGCTCTGCACCCCATTCGCCCTAGGGCCACTGGCAGTCCAGATGGCCCATGGCACCACCCCAACCAGCCAGCACTTTGCTTTGCTGGGCATCCTCGCAGCAGCACCATGGGAGTCAAGGCGCTTGGGAGCTGCCCCCTCCCATTTTGGTGCCTGGCACTGCCTCAGTCTGAGTGATCACTGGCTGCGGGCAGCCTCCTCCTTGCCTAGTGTTGCCAAGGCAAGGGAAACTTGCAGAAATGGAGCAAGGAATCTGAAATTTCTACAGTTTGGAATCACTGAGACTCACATGCACATCAAAACCGTTGAAGAGCCTGGCTCTCACCTGTTGCTGTCCCTCACTCTCTTGCATACATGCTCACCAGCAAAAGGAGGAAACAAACTGTCTCCACAAACAGGAAGGTTTTCTCCTGTCGGTACGCCAGGTTTCAAACACACAAGTGGAAAATTAGAACAAACTGCGAAAAAAAAAAATATCACTACAACCTTACATTTTGCCACAAGCACAAGTCCTATTTCTGCTATCAATATACTGTGTCAGACCAGCCTGCATCCTCAAACGTTGTGCCATGGAGACCTATTCTGCAAGTCATAGACTTGCTGAGGCCCCTTGCAGCTAACTCCCCACACCAAACCTATAATTCCTTCTGAAGGAAAGAAGATCTCACAGAGCACTCAACTTGTCCTTGCCTCAGCAAAAGACTTGCTGCAAACCCAAGGATGCAAACTGTGCAATGAATCAGAGCTCACTTTATTTAGACAACCAATTAAGACCTCTTTATTATAACAGCTTTTTGCATGTTCATGGTCTCAGACTGTTTTCCAAATATGAATGTACAATACAACTATCATCAGAAATACTGAGGGAATGGTAAAGCTGTTCAAGACTTGATTTAGTTCAAAGCCAAAACAAAGCCCCCAGAATTTCCTTTGCTGAAGAGAGGAGTGCAGTTGCTTTTCTAAGGCAGGTTACCATAAACCTTCTGGTTCATTGTTTAAGGCTGAATGCTTCAAGTTTCAAACTTACTGTCTCATAAAAAAAAAAAAGAAAGGATGAAACTTTTCAACAAGCTCTCTTATGTGAGGCTTAACTAATGAACACAGTCTTGTAGTCTTGTCCCACTGACCCCAGACAGAGTTTCACCACAGCCAGAACAAGTAAATGATTTCTTCAGGAGCGGTGGGACCAAGAAGCAGACCAGTAATACAATATCCTTAATTCCCAGTCCCCTTCCCAACAGCCAGACTTCAGCTATTCCTGAATGAAATTTGTGCACAAAGAAGAAATAATCTGATCTATTTGGCTGTTAATGACAGCAACGGGGAGATTACAAAGGAAGGAATTTTAACAGTTAAGCTTAATTTACCAAGACAGTTGTTTCTTTACTGCGCCCACAAGATTATTTCTCTTAGTTATGTTTTGCCTAATGTGAAACAGTAATTTTCCTCAAGTTTTTTTCTCCCTTTAAAAAGCGGTCACACGCAGTGAGCCTGACAGATACTCGCAGCAGGAACAGTCCCAACAGGACTGTTGCTTTTCTATTTTGTTTTTAATCCTGTAGAAAATGTTTTAAGATGCTAACTAAAGCCAAAGCACATGAGCACTTTTCACACAAAGGCTCCTATTCCAGCATTCATTCATCCTATTGTGCCAGTATTGTAGTTTATAATCGTAACTACTACATGTGCAGCTTCATAGAGTAGGAAGGATTAAAGGCAAGAGGTTTAACTCTTAGTTCAAAAAGAAACTGAAAGTTATTTTACCACTGGGGGGATTATGTGTACATTGTTTCTTGAGGTCTGAGGTACTATTTTTCAACGGGTCAGGGGAAGGGAGATGAGTGAAAGAGGAGTCAGTGAAAGGTAACACTCATTTTATTTAACTTCCTAGTTCTACATGTAATTTTGTGGCACATATTTTATTGTGTTAATCTTTGTAAGCTCCATTTCATCATTGAACACCAGCAATCCAAAAGGTTGAGAAAAGCAGGTAGAAATTTGAACAAATAAATCAACACTTTGAAGATTCATTGGGCACCAAATAAGAGATAGGAGGCCACATTACACAAATCACTCTAATAAATGTGATTCTCTACTGAATGTGTTATAGCAGCTATGCACAACTGGGGTCTGTGCGTCACTTGTTCCCACTGTGTGAGAGCTTTCTCTTAATAGTATATTTAGTTCAACAAGTTGGAGGCAGGTGAGCTAGGATTGCTCCAAAACTGCTCCAAAACTGCTCCTAGTTGAACTTGTTCACAGACATGGCTGCAAACCCCTGTTTGGCAATAAACTTCTCAGAGACAAAATGAAAGTTATTTTCCAGTTGGTGTAAGAAGGCCAAATCCTAAAGCACGTAGTTTGCACTCAAAAATACTAATATAGTGGGGCAAGTGCGACTGCCTGTGTAAGAGGTCTCTGCATCATCCGACAACATGACGTTTCTGTCTTTCCAGCTAGATAAGCATTTCCTCTAAATTTACTTTTACAAAACAATACACTGTATGTTGAGGAAAGCCTCATGGAGAGAAGAAAAAAAATAGCATATACCTATGGATATTCACATTATCTAATGTTGTACTGGAAGATCAGGTAGCACCACAACAATTAGTAGATAAGTATACATATGCATCAGAATCAATCAAGTCAATGCAATACCAGGTATTCAATACTGTGCCTTTTAGCTCAACATAAAGGACTGAAAGGGGTTTATATCACAACCTGTCTCAGTTCAGCTTAGAAAGTACTGCTTAGACAAGACCCCTGGAAAAAGGAAAAGACAGATGTGTCAGCCAGTCTTTTCCTGCCTGCACATTCCTTCTCTCCTAGCAGTTACAGGGCACTGTGGTGCAGGGACAAGGGAGAAGATAGTTTGTGCTGCTGTGAGATACTGTGCTCCTCCTGGCAGCTGCTGTATAAATTACAACCACTCTTAGTGTTAGTCTGGCAAGAGACAATGATCAAACTGGCCTGACATAGCCTACATCAGGACCTGCATGAGGATGAAGCGTAAATCTTCTCACATGCTGTTTCGTCTTTTTAGCTACTCCTAAGTATATTGCTAAATGGCAAATTTGAGATCCTCAGTCAAAAACTTGTAGTATTAACCCATCCAAATACTTCCCTGTAGTATTCATTTAAAAGAGAGAACACTGATGGAACAGAGTCTTGTCACAAACTGTTTCCTGCTGGAAAACAAAAGGGCAGGCAAAAGATGCAGTATAAGTAGAAAACACAAATTATTAGGAAAACCAGCACCGACTAGAAATCCTTCAAGGAGTTTCCCAAAACTATTGATTTGTCAAAACCAAGGCTTCTCTTACAAAAGCATTCATAGAGCTAGAAAAACTTACGAACCCACACAGCCTGCACAAAACATCCCTAGACAGCCTCACCATTACAGCAGTCTCATGGAGCATGTATTTGAGCTCTCATATAAATGATTATTTGAACACAGTGAAACATTTCTGCTGGGGAACTGCAGAGAAAGTACGACAAGGTTTCCTTGCTTCAGGGTATTAACCTACTGCCACAGGTCTCCCATTAGGCTAGAATGGCTCACTCAGACAGATAAAAGGTTAACAGGCTCTTTCAGTTTGATCTCAGGCCATCTGCTTACAAACAAGTGCTGATACCGGTACCTACCTACTATGGTGTAACTTTCCTTTCTGCAGATAAACTAAGACTGTGAATGCCTTTCATGATGGTCAGGGAAAAAATAAATAAACGAAACACAAAACAAAAACAAAACAGGAATCCTCAAAAACAATGAAAACAAGCTTGCCAACAATTATCAGTTCAGACTTTTTGCAGCTATCAGTCTTGGTAAGATTTGAATTAGACAAAAAACTCTAAAATCTAGTAATTAATCCTCAGATTGCATTCACCATCTCAAAGCACCTTTAAAACATAGATCAAACTCCTGACTGAGGGAAATTTCACTTTTCTGAAATGAACAAATAGATAGCAGACATTTCAACTATGAGTAATTTAGATTTTATTAAGTGATATCTGGAGATAAAACGCTTCTTATTAATACCTGTAAGACTCTTTTATTATGTACATGTTCTGTTGAGAAATTTATTTCTAATTTCAACATAAATCAACTCAGAAGATGTTAGTAATTGTGTGCATTGGAAAGAACAACAGTTGAACCAACTACCAATACCCATAATCATATATTTTGGAGACTTAATGGTATTATTTTCTTTTTATAGTTTAAAGGTCCTATCAATTAAAATCTAATAAGCAAGTAAATTTTGATATATTTCAATCCTTTAAGGATCTTCACATCAGTACATTTCTATTGGTTCTTAAATCTTCCAAATTGCCCTACTACTTATAAATTAATTTGCAATAGAAAGCAGTAAATAGGTACCTAAATTCAAATAAATAATTGGTGTCCACTACATGCAAAAATACAGTGATTCATGCATAATGGTCTGTGTTTTCTTCCCCTTGTCTATGAATATCCTGTGTGTTGTTCTCCTGAGATATGTAAATCATTGCTCCTGTCTGGTTTATTGCCATAAGGGACAGCTCAAGAATTTAGTTTATTAAAGCAGATAAGAATAAAAATACAGTAGTTTACAGTTTACCCTCTGTTTTAGCAAAACTATGGATCTGTAACAAACTCCCTTTTTGAGCATCAGGGCAGCCACATGTGCACAGACACAATGCAAACACTGGAAAAACAGCATGGGGTTAGAGACAGTACTTTAAGAGACAGTACTTTAATCTGTTTTTATAGTGATAAACTATACAGGGGAAAAAGGTGGCTTATTGGCGAACATTGCCAGCTTTTCAAGAAATTTGTTTGAAGCACTGAACAAAAAGTCCTCCTGACTTCAGGTCAGATAACAGGTTATGGAAATATTATCTTAGTGGCTCCTCAGATGCTGGATTTCCTACTTCAGCAAAGGTCTAATGCTTCCACACTGACTTGGTCAACAACTGCCTGGATGTGGCCACATCCTTAGGTTGATCCAATTTAATTGACAGCATTTTAAAGGAAAATACTAGAAACCACGAGAAAGCTGTGACAACCCATGGTTCCAACTAGAAACTGCATCTTGGGAAGTTCTGCACGCTATTGCTCACCCCAGCATCCTGCATCTGTGCTGTAGTATCCAAGCCCAGGGTCTCTTCTGAAAGTGTCCTAGCTCGTATAAACAGCTTTCCAATTGCACCACCCCTTTCTCATTTAATTAGGCAATTTTAAATCCTGCTGGTTAGCCAAAATGGATTAAAATCTGATATATGAAAACAGAGGTTGGCAACCAGAAATGCTGGTTTCTAAGAATTTTCTATTCAATGTGCTTGGCTTCTTTCTTGTTGAGGTCCACAGGAAAACATTAAAAACTAATTTTGGACATATTTGTATCAAGGATGTTGGCAATAATAATTCTATATTTTAAGAAGTATAGAATATATAAATTTCAAGTATTCAAATACCAATTGGTATTTGGTTGGTAAATGCAAATGATATTGGTAAATACAAATAAAAAAAAAAAAGAACTCTGTGTAGCTGGCCAATTATTTTGGTTTTGTTATTTTTTCACTATTGTTTTAATATTGGTTATTTCATTCAATATCAAAAGTATGATGAACTTTGTGGTCCAACTGCTACTCCAAGAAGGGTATTCTAGAGCTCTACTCCTCCAATGGCTAAAAAACTCAGTTCAACAAAGAAAAAAGGAAATCCTTCCAAAATATTTTCACAAGAAGTTGCTGCACTGCAGAATAACCCTTCACCTGGGAAGTGTCTTGGGATGTGATGTATTTGTGTTCAAAACTCACATCTACTCAGTCTAGATCAGGAATATGAATCACTCTGGCTCAGTGATTTCAGCATGAGAAAGTCAGACAACATATCTCTGCTCCAATTTTGCACAAAATGAAGAAAAAAGAAAAGCAAAAGGGAGGGGTCAGCAATGTGGAATATTCAGGATACTGCCTCAAAACAAGTGGTGCAGGAATTCAACCTGAGTCTGTTTTATCCCAGTCATGTGAATCCTTCTCAGCCTAGCTATCAGTTGTTGAGGTCTTGGAGCAAATTTCAGCTCAGAAGGAAGGAAAAAAGGCAACACTTTGAAGACTTTGTGCTGAAAAAAAGAATTCTCTAACTACCTTTAAGGAGGATAGGAGCTTCCAAAGGCCTTTAATCTCTTTTCTGACTCATTTTTGGCCTTGGATAAAGTATTTCAACCTTTCCGTCTCTTTTTCTCCAGCTTTAAAATGATATCGGTAATCCTGCATGGCTTCTGATGCTGCAGTGAAAATTAGGTTCACCTGTTTCATTATATAGAGCTACGCAGGGATATCAAGCTGACCTTTAGTCTTTCTTAACAGCAGTGTTGAGCATAGCCATGGCAGAAGAGGATGAGTTGCATTTATGTTACAGGCAGGAAGGTGAGAGGAGGCAGGGAACAGACAAGCATTTTGTGTATGTCACTGTGAGTCCTCATTGGAAGAAGCTTCTGCTGATACACATCATACGTGGAGACATTTTTTCTCTGACTGGCACTGCCTGCTACAGAGGATCTGTCTGGAGAACTGGCAAGACTTCCTTCCTTCCTTCCTTCTTGCCAAACGGACCCTCTTCCACTAAAGCACCAGTTCTCAGTACTGGCTACTGTAGTCACTTTTCTGCCTTGTGACAGGTAATGTTAATGATATAAACAATTGATCACTAATATATACTGTATTAAACACGGCATAAGGAGATGCATGTTTTAAGCAACCGTATGTTCTTACAAAATATCTAAGAAATATCTAGAGCCATGTAGCATAGATGATTGGCTTAACCACATTTAAAGTACTGTTTTGCCTGATTATTTTTTGATGTTTGTCTCTGGTAGATTTGAGATACCATTCAAAAGGAAAAAAAGACACAAACCAGTTTTGTATGAAGTACCTGTAGCAACTGCACCTCTGGGACTCTGGAAACCCTGCAGAAGGATCTCTCAGATAATCAGACGACCATTGACAAGTTTATAGTGCAAACCGTCAGGGCTTTCTACCTCTCCATCCCCCTCGTACAAGGCAGATACAATGATCTTGCTGGAAAGCAGACTTATTTAATATTTCATAGAATGAATAACATCTTTTTCAGCAGGACGTAAGCTCACACGATAAGGGAATTAACTCTGTTCTCACTTTATACCAGGCTTTTTATTTTCTTCCCCGCAGTAATAGTGCTACCAGTTGCACCTTTTTGTCATACTTCCTTGTCCCTTTCATATAACTTCTTTAGTGATGAATATTTAATGATTTTTTTCTGGGGGCAAAGGGGAATGGATTTCAAAAGCAGATAACATAAACTTTCTGTGCCTTATTTTGCTATCAGCTCTGTTCACATAGGATGTGACTAATGATAGTTCATTCTTTTTAATTGTTTGCATGTGTTGTCTTTCTCAACACTTGCTGCACATTTTTTTTTTAATCACTATATATATACACATATATCTTGCTTTTCAAGGGGGAGACCATTTTCTTCGCTTGTTTGAGTCATGTCCAGCATATTGGTGTTTTACCATAATGGGTGGGGCAAAAATAGTGGCAGAGAACAGGTGTCTTTGGGTCTTCACTAGTACTCTAAACCCCCCCACACCATCCTCCTATACATCACTTGCACATCACTGTTTCCAGTTACAAACGTACAGGTGCCATTCCACAAAACAGCAGGACCTTTCTATCTATTCTGAAGAGAAATCTAAGGAGAAATTCCTCTTACTAAACAATGTCTTTCCAGAAGGGCATTGCACCCAAATATTGATATACCTCAAAATGATCAGATTGCTGAAGTAAGTAACATGATGCTTACTGGGCCTCGTGGGAGACTCCCCATCACTTACAGCATTTTCCTCAAAACCGCAAAGCCACCACACAGAAGCTATACCAAATATTCTGCAAGGCAGGCCTTCCCCAGCACAGAGAATTTGATTTAACTTCCCCAGGTCAAATTTCATTTATTAGTCTGTCCACCTAAGAAGGATCAATACTGCATTTTTCCAGGCTGACCTAGTTATGGAATCACAAAACCCAAGCTGATCCCCTGATTTCAGAAGTCTGAAGGAACTCTGAGTCTTTCAACTTCTGCTTCTGTGTCTTCCACAACTGAATGAACAACTCGGTTTATGTAATCAGCTGCAGCTAGGAAATGCAATTCACTCTAATGTTCCTGTTTCTTCAACTGAATCCACTGTTTTGTTGCCAAAGCAGCAGAGTTTAAATGTTTGCAAAGGAACAGAGTTTGAAAAAAAGTGATTAGTAAAAATACTTTAGTCCTACTATTTATCTTACTAGATGGCGCACTGGGCATTCACAATCAACCTGCAATTAGTAGTGAAAGTACAGACATCATTGTCCTGACCATGCTGCTGCAGCAAGAGTGGTGCGTGGTAACTTTTATGCATTGAAGTCTAGATCCTGAATCTTGATGCAGATGTGCTTTGTTATTCTGCAAACTCTGACAACTGTGACGGATGTCAATTCTGGAGTGTGTAAAAAAGTCTGTATTGACAAAGAGCATCCAAAGAACTATTCTGGTATTTCCTAAATGATGTATGAACCATTAAATAGGCTTTTGCTTCAGACCAGCACATTTTAAAACACTGTGAGAGACAGATCACTGTCTTGATAGACACATTGCATGTTATACATACTGGCTTCTCCTTCAACTATTCGATCTTCTTTCTTAAATAACTGTTTTGATATTTTATGTATTTTTTACATAACAAGTCCTCTCACAAGTGAAGAAATACTTTTCAAGACCTGCAAAATAAAAATTCATGGCTAGATTAGTAAATGTATGACAAATGCCAACACAACTGCCAGAAAACTCCAGCTTTCATTGAAATCCATTCTCCCTATTTCTCCCTAATAGCTTTCAGGCACTTCACTTGGTCATGTCTTTTAATGGCCCTGTTAACTACATGACAGCATAGCAAAGTTATCAAGTAGGTAAATCAAAGGTTTTTAAAAGTAATACTCAGTGATCTAAAAGTTGGTAAATATATTTTTGAAGATACCTGAGACTTCTAACTACATTTCATTGCCAAGCATTGTAGAAAAACAAGAACTGATTATATCTGATATGCAAAAAACCTCACACTTTTCCTCTGCACATGCAATGACCATTAACACTTCAATTTCAGCCTGATAGAAATGAATATTTAACTCCATGTCTTTTGTTACAAATTTCTTTTTTCAGCTAGAGACTCCACTGCAGTTTAAAAATACCATAAAGTAAGCCAGCTGGACAATAAACAGTGTACAATAGACTGGTTTAACTGAAGTGAGAGCTGGGAGGAAAAGCAGAAAAAGGACTCTGAAAAGTTCTGTACCTATTTCCCTATTCAGCTACAATAAACCTAAAATGTCACTAGGCACAGGTGAAAAAGGAACTGAAATAGCTCTGAGGTGTGTCTAATTCCACCATTGTATCCCATGAGCCAGTGAGCACGTGGCCCCAGTGAGATGAAGCGTTTACACCCATATTGAGTGCGGCACAGTCATTGCCCCACTGACCCCTGACCCCAGTCCACAGCACAGCTGGGCTTTTTATGAAGAGGATTTGTTAGATCCTCTGTCAGATATACAGATTCAGTTTCCCCAGCAGGACATCCTGAGTAAAAACTGACTCTCTGTCCCTTGCAACTTTTTTTTTTATTGTTGATAGCCAACGCCGACACAAATCTCTGATTTACACACATTTAGATAAATCTACCACCTTCGTTTTCTGACAAGCTGCTTCTAAGCAAAAAGTGCAAGGTAGAAGGAACAGTGGGTTAGATTAGCCCAACCCCCTGTGAAACTCATTTACACATTAAGAGTTTTAAAGTTTGAAAGCTTTTTAAATTTCACAGATTGTCTCTCAGCCTACCCTAACCATCAAAAACTTAGGGAAAACATTTTAGATAAAATGTTTGCTAGCAGTTGAAAGCCTGTAGCCCACTTCCCTCCCCTCAACAACTTAATAATAAGTAACTAACCAAAAACAAGTTTCAGATTTCTTCCATGTAAAAGAGTTTGCCCTATATCTGAGTCCACAGCTACCTGAGAGCAATCCAATGCAATTCAAAGCACTGTCATCATGTTAACAGCTCCTGAAAGCCCTCAAAGCCAAACTTGTTTGTTTGTTTGATCAGTAGAAAACAGTGCTATGGGTCTCCAGTTTGCAACTAGGGATGCCACTAAAGAGCTTTATATTCTTCAGATATTCTCCTCTATCCTGCTCTTCATACATCTGTAAAACTCACATGCTAAGTATGTGAAAGAGAATATATGAAAGTGTAATTCCCATTTAATACCATTCCATGTGCACATCTCCAGACTGCAATCCCAGGAGATGAGCAGTGAGCTGTCAGCCAAAGCTAGAAAAGTTCAAATAAATACAGGGGAAAAACCAGTAGTCGCACATCCCTGTCATGCTATCCTTGTTTTACAACAGTGTAATTGAAAGCATTATGTATAGTCCATGTTACTCCTTCAAAAACATTTCTATCACTGAGGACTCTTCCAGCGCCTGTGGAGCTATAAAAGCAGGCAGACACACTCACACTTTGCCTTCACACTTCCTTAAGCAGACTTAGAGAGATGTACCAGAGTAGGCTCCATGGAAAAAAAAGGACACGCTAACCTAAAAAGGATTAAATCACCTTGCAATTTTACTGTCAAGTGCAGTAGAAATAGTTCTTGCTCAGTTGGGCACTCTTACTTTTTCCTGGATGGTTAAAAATTTGAAGAAATCCAAGTTAAGGATGTTCAGAAACACTTTCCTTAATAAAAAAATAAATAATTATCATAATGAGAGTGTTAGCACTGAGGTGCTACACACCAGCTAGGACATTCTGCATCTCCTGTTAACCAGGGATCACAACCAGGAGAGCAAGTGGGGTCTGCCTCATCTCTACCATCAGCCTCTTGCAGACCAGCTCCTGCAAGTTACACTTGTTCCTCATGGGTAAATAAATGGTCCAAAAGCTTCATAATTCACATTTCATCGAGATAAATGTCTCTGTTCCAGTAAAGTTAACTATCAGAATATGGTGAAGCAGACACATCAGGAAATAGGTGTTTACTGAAGAAAATAATTTCTTTTCAATAGTAACTCCATCTGAAATATCTAGGAACAGCAAAAGCCCTAAAAGACATTTGAAAATGCATTTTAACTGGAAAATAAACCTGCATGTAAAACAACACTTACTGACAGACCAGCAGAAGCAAATAGCAGCGTTTGCACATGTGCAGAACATATTTTGAAAGAGTTGTGTAAGTGCCTATATGGCTTTTCAAGTGTGGCTGCTCCCTTATTACCCACTATGGCACCTTATTAAGCACCAGCAAGGTTTGCAGGTGTCTAGCACCCATTGTTGCTAGCGGTAGCTGTGTATGTCTTGAGAAGGTGGGTTTTGTCTGTAAAGAGAGCCAAATGAAGCAGTATATTAACTATGACAGAGACATCTCTATTCTTATGTTTTGCTAACATCAACAGAATCAATGCCCTATTACCTCACTGAAACAATGTAGTCCACAGGCTGCTTTGTGAACTGAACTGCAAAAACTGGCAAGGTCTCAAGAATCTGCATCCCCAGTCAACACTGGTAACAGGGTAAGGTGGAAGGGTGAACCTCATCACAAATGTAATGTAACACTTGTACCAAGTGAGAGGGCACATAAGCTTTGAGGTTTATGACCCTTTGCACAAAAAGACACCCATTGCTTAATATTTTGAGCACACAAAGCTTCAATGTAGCCAACCTGGAAGGGGTTATCCACAAAATCTGTCCACCCAGCCTTCCTGTCATGGCTTACACACTGATTTGCAAGATCAAATCTTAAAGAGCTGGGGAAAGAAATGTGATTGTCTGGTGTCCTGTGAGAACTAAAAGCTTTAGGCAGACTTTTTGTCCTCTTGCTTCTGCTGAATCACACCTTAGCCCAGGCAGTGTCACTGACTTGACAGGAACTATAAATGCAGCAGAATGTGATATAAAAAGTGAGTTATTATATTTTAAGATGTGTATTCTAATAAAACAAAATATAATGTAAGGAAGCTAAGAGTTTCTAAATTAGAAATA
The DNA here is from genome assembly GCF_028500815.1 of Rissa tridactyla. NCBI lineage: Eukaryota > Metazoa > Chordata > Aves > Charadriiformes > Laridae > Rissa > Rissa tridactyla. The sequence goes on from NC_071497.1 coordinate 36,386,353, forward strand.
CTAAAATTCAGAAGTCTGAACTACAAGATGAACAAAATTTAGAAGTTACGTAAACTGTTGTAGTAGGAGATTGAATGATAACACTGTGACCAGATCAAACCATAGGTTAACACAAATACGGGAATAGAACAGCTGTGTCAGGTTATGTGGGTTTGTGTCACACATATTCTTTCAAATTCACCTTTATCCTTTCAGAAAATGTTGGTAATTTAAATTAATCTAAACCATTAACTGCACAGCACTAGATCTAGCCAAAAATACCTGTTTAGGAGGCGCAGATGAAAAGCTAAATGTCCAGTCACTGCTACTTGCTCCTTCAAAGAGAAAACGAGCAGATAAATAAACTAGTCAAATATCAGTACCCAAAGTACAGATAATGCAGGGTGAAGAGTGAGATGGATAGGCTTAAATTTAAGACCTGTGTCTCAGAATAGTCTGAATGCTCAGTGAAGGACCCTGAAGAAAGAGTCTGTTCTCCATGCAACAATAAATTCAAAAATATTTTCAAAACATCAGTATGTTCAGATCAGATTAGCATAACTTTGTCAAGATGTTTCCACTCAAGACAAATTGCATCCATTACTGATGGTAACTCAGGTGTCCTAGAAATATAGACCTTATTCTGCTAGTAAAATACTAGCATACTGATGACTCAGGTAAATATTTGCATGTCTCTGTAGAGCATGCTTCTGTCAGTACTCCCCCAGTTGGATATGCATATGGATGCTGGGTACCGCACATGGCTCAGGTATCCAACTGTGTGAACATTATTGTCAACACAGGGACAGAAACAGGGACGACTGGAGGCAGCATTTCTACAGGCAGAAAAACTGCTGCAGAGAATCACTTTTGGCATCCTGTCTTCACTCTCAAATCCGAGCTGTTGCCTAGTAAATTTTTTGTTAGAGTTTCTTCATCTTGAAGAGGCTTCCTCAACCATAATAAATTGCCCAGAGGAAGACTTGGGCATTCATAATTGTTTACAGCACATGTAATGACAGATAATTTTTGACTTCCAGCTCCAGACAGATACACATTTCAAATATATGGGGAAGAATGTTAAAAAAGAAGAATGACTTATGCTATAGTCCTCTTGAAGTAAAAAGTAAGCTTGTGAATGAATTCCTACAGGAGACACTTTTCTCCATAAAAAGTGCATTTATTTCTTTTAGGGATAAATTACGAGGTATTCCAAGACCCGTTATAGAATACTACAGTCTAGTAATCTCAGATCTACTCCACAGATCAGGTCTGTTAGTCATTTAAAATTATTAAGCGCTAAGAAACCATAAAATTGCTTCAGTGGATAAATAGTTCAAGAGCTGTGGTTATTGCTCCATCAACAGCTTTCCAACTGATCCTCTGTTCTTGTGCTGAGCAGTGTTCTCTCAAGGCCACTACCTTCTGTTTCAGTTTGGTGAATATTGTCAGCTTGGTCCTGCTCCATCATAGCGCCATGCCACATTGCTCTCGGTGAGAATTTGCATATTTTTTCCCCTTTGATGTTCTGATTGTGCTGTAAGAAAGTTCCCCCTCCAACCACAGCTATATGGCAGGCAACAAATCCGCGTGGCACATGGCAAATCCACATTTCCTAGGGTAAGCAAAAAAACCCTACCTTCAAAACAAAAATTGTCCATTCTGAATAAAAAAAAAAGATCATTGTTAGACTTGTATCATCACTTCCAAGACTCCCTGCACTAAAGAAAAAAACAGGTGTTTATGCCAATTTAGAAACACCCACATCCTGTCTAAATGTAGAAACAGAAGTAAAGTTGGCTAACATATGGATAAAGCTAGAAATAAATAACTGGCTTATATAATATTTAGGTAAAGAATAATCACTCAGTGATCATTCTCTGACTCTGAAAAAAAAAAAGAAGATATAATACCTGTACAGTAAACAGTTTCACTGTACTAGTGCAGTATGTTGTTGATGTGTTAGGAACGGTGTTGATTTCTACTCCTGTTGTTAGATGCTCTTAGTCCCAATAAAGAAAAAATAGGCAAAGCAGGCCTCTAGTTCTGTAGCTTCATTGTTCTGTAGTCTGTCTGAGATTGTTTAAAAGTAATTGGTGAAGTAAAATGAGAATTCATCCCATCATAATTTGGTTTGATTTTAAATTGTTCTGGACTAAGCAATCCCAAGGAGCCTCTCAGTTAAACAGAGTGATCTGGAGACTTGTAGCCCAGCTCTTTCCATTCTGCCTTTGGCTCAAAGCATCCCTCTCCCATGCTGAGGGACATTGAGGGCAGACTTACCACAGCCATGTTTTTATTTTACCCTAAATCTTGCATTCAAAGTCAAAAAGAATCTCTGTGACTTCTGAAAACAACTACATACTTGGTATATACATTCACCAGCTTGCCTGCTGATATTCCAGAAGTATCTCGGAGACTAGCTGTCATGAATCAACAGAGACGCTTTTGGGGTCTTAACACTTTACATGTTAAAAGACAACCAGAATAGGCTAGCCTGAATGATTAACTATCTTTATCACTGTACTGAAAGACAATTGTATGAGTTGAGCAGTCCCCAAAAGTGGACTATTCTAATGATTCATTAACTGTAGGGTGAACTCAAAGAATCTCAAAATGGTTGAGGTTGGAGGGGGCTTCTGGAGATCATCAAGTCCAACTCCTGCTCAAGCAAGGACATATAAAGCAGGCTGCCTGGGACTACGTCCAGTTGGCTTTTGAATATCTCCAGGGATGCAGCCTCCACCAGTTCCCTGGGCAACCTATGGCAGTGCTTAGTCATCCTCACAGTAAAAAACTGTTTCTTGATGTTCATACAGAACCTCCTGTGTTTCAGTTTGTACGCATTGCCTCTGGTCCTGTCACTGGGCACCACTGGAAAGAGCTTAGCAGCACCTTCTTTGCACCCTCCCTTCAGAGTTTTATATACACTGATAAGATCCCCACCCCACCCTTCTCCAGGCTAACCAGTCCCAAATGTATGCAATAGTCTTAGAAATTCTTGCCCTCTGTGTTTAGAGCAGAAGATTGGGTTGATATGTCTTTGCAGCCAAGTCAAGAACAGCCAGCCTCCAGCCTACGATCTACATCCATAACAATCAACACAGCCTGTGGCTTGCTTATGGGTTTCCTTGTCCCAGAGGGCTTTTTGCATATACTTTGTGTCTAGCCAGATGCGATGAAAGTTTACATTACATACTCACCTATATGACTTGAAAGGCACTTGCAGAAACACATGAATTGAAAAAGGCATCCTTGTAGGTAAGATATGTATGGGCATTGACCAAATAACAGTTACAGGACAAGAAGGAATTACAACTCTCAAGTAACATATATTAGATCCATACCATTCTAAAAGCTGATTCCTATTGGACTATTTGATGAATTTGTATTGCTGCAGTAAATAACCAGCAAGGTATTGTCCAGTAGCCCCTTTAGCTATATGTCATCATGAAATATGTCTTTCAAGGAAAGGTAAGAGTAGCATACCTAAATGCAGCTAGGTGGTCTGATAAAAGACAAAAGAGCAATTATATACCTTCTCAGGGAGCTGCAGGGCTGGTAGAGAATTGATTCTCAAACCCAAAGGAAAGAAATATTGACATGGATTCAGAATGATGAATGATGCAAAATACTGAAATAAAACTTGATGGATTCATAGCTCTTGTCAGTGCACAGCTTCAAAGCAATCAAACTGAAATGAGATAAAAATATCCCATATATTAACTGCCTTTTGATTTATGTGAGAATGGGCGGGAGAAAAAAACACAACTGATCAGAGATTTGAAATTAGCCTTTTGTTAGAGCAATCAAACTGGCCTCTTTTTCTTTGCACTTGAAGCAGAATGGGGTCATATTACTAAAAAAGCTGTTTCAGCACTTTTGGCTTTATCAGACTCCTAGAAACACAAGAAATAAAGGGAGTGGTTCTTATACTAGTAGAACTACTGGAGTCATTACACTAAAGGAGACTTTAAAAAAAAAAAAAAGGAGAAAGGAAATAGAATATTGGTACCAGAAAGAACCTAATTTACCACTGCAAAGACAAATTACTTCCTGTGAAAAAAAAAAGCAGCTGAAAGAATGCAGAGTTATGTCCATCCATACCTATGTTAAACTTGCATGTGCCCAAAGTTTAGGTCCATATACTTCTCTTGCAGCCAACAGGCCATTCAGGTCAATGAATATTTAAATTGGTTCTCTGATACTTCACAACAGTAAATTTTGATCTGACCAAAATCTTCACTGTATGAGGAGAGTCATCACCCACATCTGCAGACATACTCATTCGTACATGTATGCAGGACTAAAACCAAAGTTATCTAGGACAAGCTTTTCGCGTCAGTTTACAAAACACAGTAACAATTTTTAAAAAAAAAATATTCTGCTGTTGGAAAGCCTGGAATGGTACAAAGGACAGTATAAAAGAAACCACTGTACCTCCAGAGGCAAGGATTTTTCTTTTACATGCTCTGCACTACACTATTAGTAAGTGGGAAAAATTAGCAAGTTGTAGAACAAGTATGATTAGTCAAGGCCAAACAACATTCTCAGAGGCACATCCTCCCAATGACTTCATATGAGCAGTCTGAGTCTTGTTAACTAAGGTCATTTCACACCAGTTGTCGTAGTAACTTTGTTACAAACCACATTTTCCCATAGCAAGCATTTTAACCAAATGCAGCAACCTTTTTTTTTTTCCGTTTTTAATGTACACAGATTATATAGATTAGAGGAGGGAAAAGGAAAAAAAAAGGAGAATGCCCCTCAGTTATTAATGCCCTGCATTCACAGCCTTGCAATTCTTATTAAATATGTTTTGAATGCGAATTCCTACAAAAAAATATGAGCACCTGTTTTTACATAGAATTGGCAACGGGTTATTTAGCCTCAGGATAAGCCTCCTTTTATTTCATTTGATGCTGTTAGCCATAAATGCTGCTCAACATCTTCTTGAATACTTTTTTCTCAGTTTAATAAATAGTGGATGCTTGCTTTCATTGCAAAAATAAACTACTGCAGTAATGGCATGAGATGAAAAGGTGCTATGAGCTTATGTATAAACTCCCTTGTAATGCTAAAGGTGGTTAACTCAGGATAGGGAAAGGTATAGCATAAAAACAGGTGTAAAACATGAGGGACAACAGCCTTTATTCCTTAGAAAAAAGATAGTAGATAAAAAATATTCCTCATGGAATATTGGTTTATGAGGTTTATTGAAGGGGAAATTAACATTTTTTTTTCGTATTCATACATTTAAATCCTGTTTTTCATACCTCTACCCACCCTATAAAAGTTTTGCAATTGATTTTTATTGGGTAAGGATTTACTCTAAGAATTTACTGCAGCTAAATGAAACCTGAAATTGACCTAGAAGAATTATGTAAGCATGTCAAGTGGTGTGGAAATCCCTAGGGAAGGAAATCCTGACAGTAGCATTAAAAGAAGTTTGAACTCAGAAAACTAGAATTCTTTCTAACATCCTTCTCTTCTTTCAAGATTATGAGACATCAGTAGAGAATAAGGAAAAGCTCTCATCTTAAAACAAATTGAGACTGATTTATGCTTTTCAAATATCCTACTAAACTTGTTATCTCATCTCCTCATCAGACATATTTCTGGCAATCTAAAAGATGCATTGGAGTTTGTGAAATCCAGATGAGCTGGAGGTTATTAGGAGTAGGTCCCTGAACCTACGGCTGTGCTGAGTGATAACAATTAATTCCATTACATTGCTTGTAATACCACTGCATTCTACATAAAAGCCAACAGTCAAAGCCTAGCGATGATTCAGACCCAAACATCTCTTTGACACGTGTCCATTTTTTCGTGGGTATTAGCATGTCTACACAATTATTCAAAAATGTATGAGTTTACTAATTTTGCTTCTTAATCCACTAAAAAGCAACATAAATATTCTGGGGAAATTAGGCTGTATAAAATTTATCCTTCTCTTTCCTGGGTTTAATATATCTGGCGGCATATTACTGACATATGCCAAGAAGTGGGTGGCAGTAGCTCTATTGGAGCTCTCTCTCCATCCTCAAAGTCTGCCTGCACAGAAAAATAGTAGATAAAAAGCAACTGCAAGGCTAGCTGCTTTGCAGATATGGACCTCAGCAGGTCCATGGCAGCTGGATCTGTAATCAGTGGGACACAACTACAGCTATTCTTTAGAAATTGCTTCTCCAGCCCATAGTGTGGACATCAAGTTGCTAGCAATTTTTCTTTAAAATCCATTCCTGTTAGGTCTTATTTCTTGTTATCGTAGCTTAACCTAAGGGTTTTCTCCTTTCTGAGAAAAAAAAAAAGAACTTAGAAGTAACTTTTTTCTTCTTGCTGCTTTAGCGGGATGACTTGGTTTTGGAAGTAGAGATTGTGCTATGTGTCTGCTTCTAGCTTTGACAGGAAGATAGAATCATAGAATCAGAATGGTTTCAGTTGCAAAGGTCCTTAAAGATTATCTAGTTCCAACCCCCCTGCCATGGGCAGGGACACCTCCCACTAGAACAGATTGCTGTCGTGGTTTGGGCCTGGTTGGCCAATGACAAGATGACAGATGCTCTCCCCCACTTCTCTAAGGAGAGGAAAAAAAGAGCTAAAGAGATTTGTGAGTTTAGAAAAAACCGAACTACTTTAATGAAATATTAATAATAAATGTTTTTTAAAAAAGGAAATAATGAAATAGATAAAATATAAATAAATATATACAAAACCAGACCCAGTTCCTAGGAAGATGTCACTGGCAGAAAGTTCCAGACTGGACTCAGTGACAAATGGGAACTGGAACACACGGACTGGGATCAAAGGTAGATGAGCTGAGAGGGTCCCCTTCAGATGTCATTCATTGAAGAAAGACAGCCATTGAAGAAGCAGTCCATTGAAGAAGCAGTCCATTGAAGAAGCAGTCCATTGAAGAAGATCCAAATAAGAAAAGCCTTTGGAAAAAAGACCTTAAAGAGAAGCCAACCTCATCCCTTTTATCCCCCAGCTTCTACATCGAGCATGGCAGATGGGATGGAATACCCCATTGGCCAGCATGGGTCACCTGACCTGTCCACAGAGGTAACCCTTCCACAGAGTAAACAACCAAGTCAGCTGACCCTGGTTGCCACAGCAACAAGTGTAAGCAAGAGCCTCTCTCACTGAACAGAAAGTTGGCTCTGCTTCACCCCAAACCAGGACAGTTGCTCAAAGCCCCATCCAAGATGGCCTTGAAGACTTCCAGGGATGGGGCATCCACAGCTTGCTGGACAACCAGTTCTAGGGTCTCACCGCCCTCACAGTATAGAATTTCTTCCTGATATCTGATCTAAATCTGCCCTCTTCCTGTTTAAAACCATTACCCATCATCTTATCACTACATTCCCTGATAAAGAGTACCTCCCTGTCTTTCCTATAGGCCTCCTTTAGGTGCTGGAAGGCGGCTATAAGGTCTTCCTGGAGCCTTCTCTTCTCCAGGCTGAACAACCCCAACTCTCTCATCCTGTCTTCATAGGAGAGGTGCTCCAGTCCTACAATCATCTTTGTGGCCTTCCTCCGGACCCGCTCCAATGGTCCATGTCCTTCTTATGTTGGGGACCCCAGAGCTGGACGCAGTACTCCAGGTGAGGAGTGTTCCACAAGAGTGGAGTAGAGGGGGAGAATCACCTCCCTTGCCCTGCTGGCCACGCTTCCTTTGATCCAGCCCAGGAAACAGATGGCTTTCCAGGCTACTAGTGCATATTGTGAGGTCATATGCAGGTTTTCATCTACCAATACCCCCCAAGGCCTTCTCTCCAGAGCTACTCTCAATCCACTCATCACCCAGCCTGTATTTGTGCTTGGGATAGCCCCGACCTACGTGCAGGACCTTGCACTTGGCCTTCTTGAACTTCATGAGGTTCACATGGGGCTACCTCTCAAGCCTGTCTAGGTCTCTCTGGATGGCATCCCTTCCCTCCAGTGTATCAACTGCTCCACACAGCTTGGTGTCATTGGCAAACTTGCTGAGGGTGTACTCAATCCCACCATCTATGTCTCCAGCAAGGATGTTAAATAGTACTTGTCCCAATACCAACCACTGGGGAACATTACTTGTCATGGTTCACCGCTTGGACATTAAGCCATCAAGCAACTCTTTGAGTGCGCCCATCCAGCCAATTCCTTATCCACTAAGTGGATACACCACCTGTCAGATTCATGTCTCTCCATTTTAGAAACCAGGATGTTGTGCAGGACTGTGTCAAATGCTTTGCAGAAGTCCAGATAGATGATGTCAGTCACTCCTCCTTTATAGACCAATGCTGTAATCCCGTCATAGAAGGCCACCAAATTTGCCAGGTACGATTTGCCCTAAATGAAGCTGTGTTGGTTGTCACCAATCACCTCTCTGTTTTCCATGTACCTTAGCATAGTCTCCAGAATGATCTGTTTCATGATCTTTCTGGGCAGAGAAATGAGACTGACTGGTCTGTAATTCCCTGGGGTCTTCCTTTTTTCCTCTTATACAAATGGGGGTTACGCTTCTCCTTTTTCCAGTCAGTGGGAACTTGACCAGTCTGTCATGAATTTTCAAATATGTTGCATAGTGGCTTGGCAACTTCATCTGCCAGTTCCCTCAGGACCCTTGGAAGCATCTCATCAGGTCACAGGGACTTATGCACATTCAGGTTCCTTAGATGGTCTCGAACCTGATCTTCTCCTACACTGTCCATTTCTTCATTATCCTAGTCCCTGCCTTTCCCTGCTGTGACTTGGGTGGCGTGGGTAGAACCCTCACAGGTGAGGGCCGAGGCAAAAAAAGGCATTGAGTATCTCAACCTTGTCCATGTCCCAGGTTACCAGATCTTCCATTTCCTTCCTGAGTGGGCCCACATTTTCCCTACTTTTCCTTTTCTCAGTGATGTACCTGTAGAAGCTCTTCTTGTTGCCTTTGACGTCCCTGGCCAGACTTATCCCCCTGGCCCTCTATCTGGGCTTTCGCTTTCCTAACCTGATCCCTGGCTGCTCAGACAATTTCTCTGTATTCCTTCCAGGCTACCTGTCCTTGCTTCCACCCTCTGTAGGCTTTCTCTTCCTGTTTGAGATTGTCCAGGAGCAACTTGTTCATCGATGCAGGCTTTCTGACATTTTTGCCTCACTTCCTCTTAGTTAGGATGCATTGCTCCTGAGCTTGAAGGATGTGGTGCTTGAATATTAGCCAGCTTTCTTGGGCCCTTCTTCCCTCCAGGGCTTTTTTCTGTCAAGCCAATCCCTGAGGAGGCCAATGTATGTGCTCCTAAAGTCCAGGGTAGCAAGCTTACTGTGTGCCTTCCATGCTGGCCTAAAGATCCTGAACTCCACCATCTCATGGTCACTGCAGCCAAGGCTGCCCTTGAACTTCTCACTCCCCACCAGCCCCTCCTTGTTGGTGAGGACAAGGTCCAGCATGGCACCTCTCCTTGTTGTTTTTTCTGTCACTTGGACAAGAAAGTTATCATCGACACATTCCAGGAACCTCCTGGATTGCTTATGCCCTGCTGTGTTGTTCCTGCAACAGATATCAGGGTGATTGAAGTCCCCCTGAGGACCAGGGCTTGTGAATGTGAGGCTGCTCCTGTCTGTCTATAGAGGGCCTTGTCTGCTTGGTCTTTGTGGTCAGGTGGCCTGTAGCAGACCCCTACTGTAAGATCACCTGTCCCTGCCCTCCCTTTCATCCTGACCCATAAGCTCTCCGTTAACTCCTCGTGTGTCCCCAGGCAGACCTCCATGCACTCTAGCTGGTCCTTGACATAGAGGGTGACACCCCTTCATCTTCTTCCCTGCCTGTCCTTCCTAAAAAGCCTGTATCCTTCCATTACAACACTCCAGTCATAGGAGCCATGTCACCATGTCTTTGTGATGCCAATAAGATCATAGCCCTGCAAGTGTTCATGCATCTCTAACTCTGCTTATTTATTCTCCATGCTACATGCATTTACTTGGAGGCATTTAAATTGGGCCCTCGATGAAGGTAACTTACTGGCTGGAGTGGCTAGTTTTCCTTTATGCGGCTCTCCAGGTGCTCTCCTGCTGACCTGCAACCCTTCTCCAGGCTCTGACTATCCATTACTGGTACTGGCATCATGTTAATAGGAGTGGGATGGATTGCAGTTCCCGTCCCCCAGCAACTCCAGTTTAAAGCCCTCTTCACCAGATTGGCAAGCCTCTGATCAAAGATGCTCTTCCCTTCTCTGACACGCGCACTCCATCAGGCCCCAGCAGACCAGATTTCTCAAAGCAAGTTCCATGATCTAAGAAGCCAAACCCCTGGCTGTGGCACCACATCTCCAGAGTTCCCTTCCAACCCTATAATTCTATGATTCTATGATCCTATGTGCTGCTTCTCTGTGAGTCGGGCCCGCTCCAGAGCAACTCCCCTTGGCGACTGACCAATCATATGCCTCCAACATTTGGAAGAAGAAAGGAGATTTTGCTGAGACCAATTTTCTTTTCAGTTGCTATAGTAATGTCCAACGAAAATACAGCATCAGAAATCTCCTTCACAGTTTGGGAGACAGTCTTTACTTTACTTAATTACTTCTTTGGTAATGTTTCTTGGATCTTACTTTGACTTGGTGTCAGTTTTATGGCAAAACAACCCTAACAATTGAGTGCAATTACAAGCCCTAAAATTATCTTGCAGAGCAGCTCAGGGCACCCAGTATGCATAAGGGAGAAGTGAGCATTTCAGGGTACAATTTTCTGCAAGCTTCATCTGATTACCATTTTTTACCTTGCTCACTGCTTTGGCCCACACATCCCTGTCTGCTCTCTCATGCCAGCTCTAGGATTCATGAGACTTGGCGGCAAGGCTGATCAATTACTTCATTTTTCCTCCTCTCCTAAGAGTTAGTTTCTGACAGTTTAGGTTACTGATCCAGCTTACCATGAAGCCACAGCAATTCTAACCATGGCACAAGGAATAGAGTTGAATCCTATGGAAAGACTAGGAAATAGATACAGAGGGAGAAAACCCTTTGTTGGCAGCAGATATTTGCATCTTCTAAAGTCACATAACTGCAGCTTTTGGACAGTCCTCTGGATCCCAGAATATGGAAGTTTACTCCACAGGTGCACAATGCCTGTAACAACAGTGCAGAATCCTACATGCTATGTGTAATGAAATCAGGTCTTAATAATTCTTTATGCACACATACGTCCTGAAAGATAGCGTCTCAGAGATCTAAAGAGCTTATGGGTTGAAACTATAAATATAATTACAATTCAGTCATTGCCAGCCTCGTTGAAGCATTAAACATGGAATTGAAGAAAGTAGTAAATAGGTGTAAGATTAGAATGCCCTGAGACACTAACACCTGTTCTCTGTGTTTGTGTTCTTGCATTAGTTAGTATTAACTCTACTACCTGGGATTCCTGCTGTTTCCATTGCAGGTATTTGCATGTCACAGAAGAGTCGTGTAATTAACTGCCCAAAAGACAAAAGAGCAAGTCAGTTATGACAATTTCTGTATTAAGAGGAGCTGCCTTAGAAAATGTTTTTTGGTTTTTTTTTTATTTGAGCATCATCATTTAATTATTCTCGTCCTCCAGTTCAGTAATCACAGTCCATTTCAAAGGCCAGATGCAAGATTTCAGGGCTTAATCATAAAAAGAGTAAATTTGTCCAGTCTGGACACCACAAAAATACCCCCTGAACCTTTACTGCTGGAACAGGAATGTACCTATCCACATAGAAAATACATTAACAGCCTAGAATAGTCTTCTTCCTTCATAGCTGAACCACCTCTGACTTCCAGAGTCACTAAACATCAATGTAGCAACGAAAGAGATCACCATATTAACCCCAATGCACCCCTCATTCCATCTTAGTCATTTGCCTAGATACCCCTTAACACCTTAACCCCTTATTTAATCTCACAGTAGCACATCCAGCAATAACCATTGCTTGGTTTTCCAGCTAGAAGTCTGCTAATTTTGAGGGCAGTGTATAATGGAAAACAGAAGCTCGGTCCAGCTGCTCAGTGGAAAAGTCTGAACCTTTTGACTCTGTGGCGAATTTTCCCAGCCTGAAGGAATTCAACCCATTAATGGCTTCTCCCTCTTCTGACTCAGTTTCCACGTAAGCCTCTCCTCCTCTTCTCCATCAGTCCCAGAGTGTGGCTTCAGGAGAGTGAAAATAACAATCATCAGTAACTGCCAGTCCTGTGCGATCATCTCTGCCTCTGAGTCACCCTCCCTGGTCACAGCTTGTTGCCATGGAAATCACGGTGCTGTTGTACTATAGGAATTGTCTCACTGTTGAACTATCATTTGTATCTGCAATTTCCCCATCCCTGAGGAATGCTATTCACTCTCAAATCCATGTCCTGGGCATTTAGACTCCCAAATATTCTGACCCTGGAGTCATTTCAACTTTTTACTTACTTCTTCTACCATACCAAAGAGGTGTCCCAAAACAGAATGGGTAACATTTTAACCACTTGCAGAACAGAAGCTCTGTGAACACTGGCTGAAGTTATGAGTCAGAAGTCATACTGATAATGAGCAATAAATATATATGGATTATTAAAAAGAAAGTCCAATGAATCTCAATCGTGCCTTTGGAAATCACAGTTGTTTGGTTTGGTTTGGTTTGGTTTGGTTTGGTTTGGTTTTCTAACTAGCCTGATAGAATGTATAGTAAATTGAATACATAAACATAAAAAATAAAAAAATTAAAAATCCAAGTTTTGCAAGAAGTTATTCTTATTAACCTGTTCTAAAGTACCTGTAACTGTCACATAAGAAATCTCTACTTGAACCACTCCATGCATCCCACAGGCTTCTAAATTTCTAATCCAAGCAATGATAAACCTCCCAAGTCCAAAACAGTCATTGAAAGGCCTCATGTGAAAATAAAAGCAAGATCTGCTAAAGTTTAAGAGGAATGTTGATTTACACAAACAATTAACAAATTGGCAAATTACAGTCCACTGTCACGACCACACATTCTACCCCACAACAGTGGTCTCAGGCTGCAGCAGAAGGCACATGAGTGGTGGCACTGTTTGACCTGGCCTGGGCATACAGACCACTCAGAGGGCCCCAAAATTTCCACTCTTCTTACTGTTCTTGATTTCCTCTTTCTTGCTCCTCTGGTCTCTTTAACGTAATTACACCATCTGCTTTTCCTTAAAACTGGGGGTAGCATTTTTTACCTCGTAGGTGGCAATATTCACATTTCACAAATTTCAACTTCCATGGTATTATTTGCACCATCTAGGCATCAGCTTTTTTTCAGACTGTTTAGATTATGTTATGCTTGAAATTCAAGCCAGGTAACGACCGAGTTTCAGGTGTGGAGTTAATGATGTTAAAATACAGATGAATATTTTGGTGACAAGTTCTTAAAGAGGATTAAGAACACTTCAACAGATCAGCAAATATCAAAAGACTCTTATCCTGGTAAATGTTCAGTTTTACGTGATTACCTGTTCTCAGGAAATGTTTGCCATTGCAGAAAAGCAACAGTTGCTTTTATTCATACTGACATCAGAAAAGGAGATGGGGGGTTGAGAAAAAAAAGTCTTCAGTAATGTAAAATAATCACAGTTACATATGCAATGACCCGGAGGACCGGGTCAGAGACTACTTGGCCAAGCTGGACATTCATAAATCCATGGGCCCTGACGGGATGCACCCGCGAGTGCTGAGAGAGCTGGCAGATGTTATCGCTAGACCACTCTCCATTGTCTTTGCAAGGTCATGGGGAACAGGAGAGGTGCCTGAGGACTGGAGGAAGGCTAACGTCACTCCAATCTTCAAAAAAGGCAAGAAAGAGGACCCAGGGAACTACAGGCCGGTTAGTCTCACCTCTGTCCCTGGGAAGGTAATGGAGCGACTCATTCTGGATGTCGTCTCCAAACACATAGAGGAACAGGAAGTTATTGGAAGTGGTCAGCATGGATTTACCAAGGGCAAATCATGCCTGACCAATCTGATAGCTTTCTATGATGTTATAACGGGTTGGCTGGATGAGGGGAGAGCCGTAGATGTCATCTACCTTGACCTTAGCAAGGCTTTTGACACTGTCTCCCATAACATCCTCATTAGGAAGCTGAGGAAGTATGGGCTAGACGAGGTGACAGTGAGGTGGATCGAGAGCTGGCTGAGTGACAGAACCCAGAGGGTTGTGATCAGCGGCACAGAGTCCAGTTGGAGGCCTGTAACCAGTGGTGTCCCTCAGGGGTCAATACTTGGACCAATTTTGTTCAATATATTCATTAATGACCTAGATGAGGGGACAGAGTGTATCCTCAGCAAGTTTGCTGATGATACCAAGCTGGGAGGGGTGGCCGACACTCCAGAGGACCGTGCTGCCATCCAGCGTGACCTGGACAGGCTGGAGAGCTGGGCAGAGAAGAACCTAATGAGGTTCAACAAAAGCAAGTGTAGGGTCCTGCACCTGGGAAGGAAGAATGCCAAACACCAGTATAGGTTAGGGGCGGACATGCTGGGAAGCAGCTCTGAGGAGAAGGACCTGGGGGTCCTGGTAGACAGCAAATTATCCATGAGCCAGCAGTGTGCCCTTGTCGCCAAGAAGGCCAATGGCATCCTGGGCTGCATAGGGAAGACTGTGGCCAGTAGGTCGAGGGAGGTCATTCTCCCCCTCTACTCTGCACTGGTGAGGCCACAACTGGAGTACTGTGTCCAGTTCTGGGCTCCCCAGTTCAAGAGGGACAGGGAACTACTGGAGTGAGTCCAGCGAAGGGCAACCAAGATGACTGTGGGACTGGAGCACCTCCCTTATGAGGAAAGGCTGAAAGAGCTGGGACTCTTTAGCCTGGAGAAGAGAAGGTTGAGGAGGGACCTGATTAATGTTTACAAGTACCTAAAGGGTGGGTTTAAGGAGGACAGAGCCAGGCTCTTTTCAATGGTTCCCAGCGACAGGACAAGGGGCAATGGGCACAAGCTAGAACATAGGAAGTTCCGTTCAAATACACGGAAAAACTTCTTTACAGTGAGGGTGACAGAGCACTGGAACAGGCTGCCCAGGGAGGTTGTGGAGTCCCCTTCTCTGGAGATTTTCAAGACCCGCCTGGATGCAGCCCTAAGGGATGTGCTTTAGGCAACCCTGCTCTAGCAGGGGAGTTGGACTAGATGATCTCTAGAGGTCCCTTCCAACTCTGAAGATTCCGTGATTCCGTGATTCCGTGACCCCATCAGAATCCAAAGTCACATGTCACCAAAGTTAAAATTTCAGTTTGTCATTTATAACGTATCTCCTTCCTCTACTTAGCTGAAATATTTTGATAATGTGCAGCACTCTTCTCTAAATTAAAGAATGTTATTCACAATTCTTCCAATGGTTGACATCACTTAATAAAGATTAGCCATCTCTCTCAAAGGCCAGTAAAAGTACTGACAGTTTAGCCTTGATGTGTCCAGCTACAAAAAAAAAGAAGAAAGTCTCAAAAAATGAGTAATAACTTTACTATCTAGAATAAATGATTTTACTTTACTACAGGAAAGTGATAATTAAGAACTTCTTTAAACTTAAAAAAAAAATTAATATAAATATAAATAAATATAAATAAACATATAAATAAACATATAAATATACATATAAATATACATATACATATAAATATACCTATACCTATACCTATACCTATACATATACATATACATATAAATATAAATGTAAATGTAAATGTAAATGTAAATGTAAATATAAATTGGAAAAAGCTGAAAAATTAAAGCCAGAGCTCCTATTTAAAATAAACAAACAAACAAACCAAACCAAACCAAACAAAAACAAAACCCCAAAGAACTAAAACTCAGCAATTGTATTTTATCTGGCAGGATTGGCTTTTTCTGGATAATATGGAGCAGGAAGCGCTATGAACGTTCAAAACTCAGGGATTTTCACACCATTTGATTTTACAATAAGACACCACACACATAAAGTTTGTCAACTCTGATTTCTTTGATCACTTGCAGTAGGGATCCACTTTTCACATATCAACACACTAATGTAACTTTTTTCCCATGTATAAATTAATTGAAAAAAACTCCAGCAAATAATTTCTGTTTGAGACTCCATGGCTTGGAGTCATTTGACAAATACTACCATTCTCATCTCAGTAAGTAAATAATGTTACTTACTAAATGTATATACTCTGTCAAACAAATTAAACAAATTTTGGTTGTAGTCTCTGCCTTAGAGAGTAGAACAGTACAAGCTGTTGAATGGTTCCTGTGTTGAGGAAGAGAGTTAGTGTTTATGCATTGATAAGAAGAACAAGGTAAAATGAAAAATAGAAATTACACATTTGGAGAAGAATAGAAATGAGTCTTAAAAAGGGCTTTCATCACCTACATGGATCAGATCTAACCTTTCTGAGAAGTCTGCCAAAGCATCAAGATGCTTAATTCATATGCTTGAATGCTGCTTTACGTCAGTTTATTTTTATACTCAGCTCTAAAGGAGTGAAGATGTCAGGTTATCTGAAAAATAATAGTTGGAGAAACAAAGTAGGGTCAGCATCACTTTGGAAAGTTTAAAGCAGCTGAGTAAAGACAGCTTTTGACTAATGAATTCCTTCCCTATGCTTTGAAGGACAGGGTTGTCTGTGAGTCACCATCTGTTTTTAAAATGTCAATGAGTAACTTATATGATGCAAGCTATAAGTGCCATATTACTTTAGATGTATATTGGACGAGTTACTGTGCTTTTCATTTCATTCAGACCATGTTCTGAAAATATCCATGATATCTTCCTGCAATTAAAATTATTACATTTATCTAAGAGAATATCTTATTATTCACTGCAAAGTGTTTCTGGTGGACAATAATAAATGTAGGAATTTAGCCAAACTATTTTTAAATAATGTAAACGTCACTGAAGGAAGTATTCAAAACTTAAAGGTTAAAACATAGTGCCCGTATTTCTCATAAAACAAGCATTTAGTAAGGATAACAGTTTGCATTGTATTTAAGATTCTATTAGAAAAGTATTTAAATAGAGGTGTTTCTGAAATAACAGTTGTTATAGTTGTTAAAAAAATGCTTCAGTTGCAAATCTAGCAGTCACTAATGAGAAGTCATTAACTCATAATCCATCCTAAAAAGGCTGTGGGGAGAAAGCAGAGGGGGAAGGAGGGAGGTGGGAAGCAGAACTGAACTGCAGCTAGAGGCAGAGTAACAAACTTTTCTAAACATCTTATGAGTTAAAAATTATGGGTAATTTTTCCTTAATTAGCCATGATACAGCCAGCATCTATATATAACTTAAAACAAATAACAGAGTTAATCAGTTTTCCAGATGAGAGACTGCTCTGTTACTTGGGAAGCAGTACATTTTAGAGTACATAGCAACTGAAACTCTGGAGCAGATGTAGAAATCCCAGGGGATGATCATAGAAAAGCAAGAGAGAGACCTGGAGAATATCAATACAGGAGGACAAATCAAGGAAAGACTTTGCTGTCAATTCTGTTAACAGAATTAGCAGGACAACACTCCCAGCAGTAAAAAACCAAAGGAAACACAACCAGAAGAAAGACAGAGAAGGGAGATCTGAAGGGAAGAGTGCGGAAAGGGAGACCTTGTTCTGGCAAGAAGGACTTGTTAGTGACCTTAGTGAGAACTGCTACAGCTGAGTGGGAAAAATAGAAATCAGGCTAAGACAGTTTAGCAGAAAGGTCAGATAAGAGCCATCATGTTGAAAACATTTTTTTTTCAGACAGCTGTTGGTTAACGATGAAGATTCAGTGAATAGGGACTGCAGAGTGCAGATTCACTTGGCAAACCAGATGAGTTTACGTCTTACCTGTGAAATGTCATTCACTTGTGTTAAGGCAATACTTTTCTTCAGAAACTAATCTAGATAATACTCTTCTTCAGAAGCTAACGTAAACACCTTAAATGAATGATGCTTCTCTTCCAGTTTTGTTTTTAATTTCACTTCACAGATCGAACACTTGACACCACCCGTTCTAATCTCTTTTTCTGAAAAGTTACCAGAATTGCTCCTTAGTATAATAAAATTTCAACATAATTCATATTGATCAGACAAATCATTCAGACTGGCAGTTCTTGTGCTGCTATCTCCAACATTAGAACTTGACACTATACACACACACAGAGTGGAGGAGCTCATTATAGCCTTAGGATTTCCATCCTTCAACAGCCTGTAAGCAAAATACTGAGCAAACAGCATACTATGGGTAGCATCATGCTTTGTGCTGTGAGTCTGGACTATTGTGGTAGTAGTGACTTCATATAGCACAAAATACTTGTTAGTCAGGGAACAATAGACACTGTTTTAAAATCATATGAAGGACATCCAAACCAAAGTTGAATCACTGGCAAAGTTATAACTTTCTTATAGGAAAAATATTTACATTTTCTAGATTTAGCTGAGGTGACAATATATGTATTGAATGACCACAAAATACCCTTTAGAAACTTCCACCACTGATCCAGGAACCATTACTAATCATTACTCACCTGTGAATTAAATCAAGTTAACACTAATACATTTCATCAAAGTAAGCCACCTTTCAAACCTGTGCCAAACTGCTCTGTTTCTCTGATCGAACTTGAACACAGTCTCCAATACAATGAGACTTCATTAAAGTACTTCAGGACATCAGCTGAAATCCCAACATCTTACACCTTCACGTAGCAAAAAATGTAGTTAACATGAATCAGAGTGAAGTTCAAAATGGTTATAATGCATCATAATTACAGAAACTTCAATTTTATTAACAGAATATTTGAAAACAGTGATAGAAAAGAATACTGATGGACTATAGTGCCCATTTTATTACTGCAATGGAACTTTTCCTTGCAACAATTTTTAGACACTGAGGATATGAGTGTACAGAAAAGAAAACTGGATGGTTTTCTATCAATTCCAAAAGAAAACTGGATGGTTTTCTATCAGTTCCTTTGAAATATTTTCTCTGTGTTTTTCTTGCTGCTCAGATTTAGTTATACTTTCCTATTCTTGCTATTTTTGCAAATAATTGTAGGTTTGCTTTGCCCCTCATCTTGCTTCTTTGCTCAATTATACCCAGAATTTACCTTTTACCCAAACTCAGACTCTTACGTACTATTTCATATTTGCTTTTAGGTGCGGGGATAGGCAAAAAAGAGCGAGAAATAGTTGAGGGAGAAGGTGCTCTGATCTCTTTTGAATTGCCTTAAAATCTGTGCCTCCTTCCTTAATGCTTTAGAAAAGCACATGGTATGCCAAGGGAAACCTAGTCTCTAGAGCAGCTAGGTGGCTGTATCAAAGGAATGGAAAACAGCACATCAGAAAGTTAACGTGTATCCAAGTAGACCTGTGCTGAGTTTAGTACCTTCTCAGCTTAATGTATTCCCCCCAATTGTAGGAAGTCTTTCATGTAGCACTAGCAATGTAACCACCATAATTCTATGTACATTGCCACACTATGGGATTTCCTCTATCCATGTGAAATAAGGGTCTTCTTTGCACTTGGGCTAAGAGTTTTACAGTAAGTGCCCTGAAGGTACCACATTCAACTTCAGAGCTGTAGTTTGATCAGCGGGAAGCCAGGGGTAACAGAATTTACGTCTTTTCTGTACCCAAAATTACCACACTTTGGGATGTAAACAGGGATCTTCCTGTCTTTCTTTGTTTAAGGATTGGGTAACCCAACTTTTTTATGGCTTTAGTTCTTTTCACAGCTGGGAGAAGAACAAGTATCAAGGCCTCAAATTATTTTGTAAAACAGCAGTCTCATTTCTGAGCCAGTACAATGAATTTTTGCAGATATAAATCCTGATGCAAAACAACTGGCCAACTTATATGGATTTGGATGCAGAAAATGGAGAAGCACTTAAAATTATGGTATCAAATTAGCACTACGAGTGAAAACAGTTTAGATCAGCCCTCCAGTGTAACTCTATGATCTGCTGCTTTTTCTGTTGCTCCTGTTTCTGATACTAAGGACAGGATCAGTTCTCCTTGTGCATATCACTGCTAGTGTATCCCTGGTGAGAGTTGCAGAACTGCCATGATGCACTCTGAATTTTGTCAGTCTTCAGCCAAAATGAACAGATGCAGGATTTATTACTTATTTTAGCTGATGAAGGTAAAATGAACATTTGTTTGAGATTCTTTAATTTGCATTTCTTTCCACACCTGCAAATACAGGCTTCTGCAACAGCAGCATATTTCCATGCCTCTTGGTAGTATAACAATGCTACAAGGCAGGATTAAAGAGAGTTGTTAGTTGTTAAGCAATAAGAGAAGAGGACAATTTGAAAAAAAAAAAAAAAATTCTACTCATTAAGCTCCCTTTTCTGCATGGATTAATTTCAGTGAAAAGCTTTAATATATTGCCAGATTGGATGCTACAAGAAGCACTTAGTACTCAAACTGGCTTCTTCACTCTTTCCTGTTCCTTCCAGATCCATGACTTTGTTGTGAGGTAGGGACACTTCATTCACCCATCCACTCCATTGGACTTCCTAATGCTAGTAAGATCCAATGTTATAGGGTTAAAATTATGCTATAGAACTGCTTTAAGGTATGTTCCAACTTTTTTCTTTGTAGCAAAGGCAGGCACCCCTATAATGAAAAATTAAAGATGCATACAATTAAAAAAAAAAAGTCTTCTGCAAACTTAAGTGTTTGGTTTTTTTTAATGTCTTATCCTAAAACCAGACATATTCAAAGCTAGCAGGCCTCTGCCATTTGCTTTGAAACTGAATACAACTTAATTGCATTAGTTTACAGTATTCAAATCTTAGGGAACAACATAATATGTCAAACAAATTGCTTTGTACCTCTCCAGCCTCTCTTCTCCAGGATATTTTTGTGCACAATATCTCTTAGATCCTCTAGGTAAGAAAGCTATGCCTTTGAATGCTATTTCTCTTCACCCTGGAAAAGAATACCACAATGCATAAAACCAGTTCATTTACTTAGAAAAAAGAGAGGTGTTACTGTAATTTTCTTGTAAGTTCTTGGTGTTATTTAGTTCCAGTTTCTATATACTAGACTTAATATAGCAGTAAAAAAAACCTTACAGATAAAATTTGTGTTTAGGCAAAACTTGTTTGATAGGTGGTAGCCTTATGCTTTAATTATTTTAGACTCAAGTTGAAAAGTAGACAGAAGATGTGAATAAGTAAGAAGTCCATGCGATTATATTGTAATCTTCCTTGGACCCACAGCTTTAAAATGTTGTTATTAACTTGATTATATCAAGGTGAAGTGAATTCTTCTCTCTGGTGTACAGCATTTCCCTCTGAGTGATGGAAAATCTTTTTTTTTGCGGAGAAGGACAGGAACAGCAAAAAATACCAAGTGGAAATATAACTGTTGGGTCACCTTTATTAAAATCCCAGAGAGACACAAACTGACAGTAAACAAACCTTTGCATCTCTGCTCCATGGGCCCTATCCCAAAGTGACAGAATAAAAAGTAACTATAAAGCATGATTTCCTTCAAACAGCATATCATAATCCTTATTCAAACAGAAGCCTTATCTTTGAGACGATTTTGTATCTCTCTGCTTTATGGGATATTTCCTGACAAGAACTCTCTCCCAACAGGGATCTTGCTACCCATTGAAACAAGCACTGTATATGTTCAGCACCCTTGCCCTATACAACACATTCTGACGTGAAAAGAGTTTCTCGAAGAATTTTGCAAGATGAGGTTCTTTATTTGTATATTAAATCCTTCCAACATATAAAATTTAATCTGTCCCTCATTTGATTTATACAAAAGGTAACCTTAAAAGTGTTTGATGTATACAAATCAATTCAATACAATCAATTAAGCATTCAAGATTTGTTGAGTCTTAGGTTCTTCTTCAAATGTTCTTTTGCACAATGACTTTCTGTACCAGACTTCCCTGGCTTCTTGCAACCTTGCTGCTGTTGCCTTCGCTTTCCTACCAAAATAATTAAGATGTTACTGTATTTATATATTTCTTTTGACAATGAGGTCAAATATTTCTGAACAAAATTTCTGTAGTTAACTCACAAATAGTCAATTAAATTAAATCTTTGAAAGTATGCATACATTGAAGCAATTTAAAACTAAAGCAAATCTCCTTTCCTCTTTTTGTTTTTGCAAGACTGGCTTATTTTTCAGCAAGTGGTATTGCATTTGTCACTGTAATTTCTGCAGTGAAACTGAAAAACACGTTCTCGGTTTTGTTTCTTCATATAGAGACTTGAGCTTTTATTACCTTCTCTGTATACTGGCCACAAAAGGAAGCTATCAGAATATCATTTACCACTGTTCCTTCTCCCTGGGCCAGCCCCCTATCATACTAAGCACTATAAAAATACAAAAACTCACGTAATGAAAGCTGACCTGCTTCTGATAATTTGTCCACATGAAAGCCAAGGAAGTGATGGGATTGGTCTGTTGAAACCACACGAGCCACTGAGCCACACGAGCTCTTTCTGCTCCCAGAAGTGAAAGCCACTACTGGCTGCACACTCCAATTTTTGTTAATAAATGGTCATAAATCTTGATTATGATTTTGTCTCTGTCTTCTCAGATATAGTAGGAATGCAGATAATTTTATGTTTTCCAAGAGGTGTCAGCTTCTGGCCTCGCATTCTCATTTCCTCTTCTTCTTCTCCACATACACTAGTATGGTCTGCACGTCAAGGATGAAATGGAGAGACCTCTCTACAGATCTTTACCTCACAGGTAAATGCTAAATCAAAAATGTAACTATGGTTTTCCACTAAGTAAGTAGCAAGGAAGTATACCTTTAATGCACAAAACAGTGTACATCTAAGCACAGCTGGGAGATGGACTATCAAAATGTTTATCACATACAATAAGAAGACGGTTAAATAGCCCAGTACCCTGTAGTCACTTTGGCAGTGGGTCTATTTTACTTAAAATGTCATGGATTTAGATGAATGCTGCTTTGATTTATTTCAATTGCAAGAACTTTCACAGGCCAAAAGCAAATGCAACCCCCCATATGCACACCATCACTATGACTTTTATCATTTGAGCTACTAGTTCATTTTCTCACAAAAATCTATTTTAAATTACTTTCATCTGATTCATGAGCCCAGGAGAATTGCTCTCACCTACCATTTTCAATTAATTATTATCTCTACCACACCTCAGCAGGCTTTCCAGGGAGAGGAGAGTGATTAGCCTTTGCCTGTCAGACTGATTAAAAACACAACACAACACAACAAGCTTCTTTCCAAAGAACTGGACAGTATTTGTACAACAGAAAGGTTATAGTCACAGATAGGTAGACATGAAATAAGAAAACAGTTGACAGGTCAAGATAACCCTCCACAGTACTTGAATTTCACAGACACTCACTCATAACACTCTGTGTTTACTATACTTTCCAGACTGCTGCAGTGCTGCTACATTAGGACCTGGAATCTCAACCTTTGCAAGTGGAACTGTAAATCCACATCTTTCTAAAAGGCATCCATCCCCTGTCAGCTCTGCATCTCCTAGTTCACATTCATCTTAGTTAGAGATCAGTGCAATAGTTTGCCGTTTTTCTTATCAACAAGTTTGTATCCTGAATATCCATTACAGAATATTCAACATGGCACTGCTGACTATCAAATCACAGACAGCAGAAACAAAGCTCAAATATTTTTGAATGAAGTGTAGCAAATTAATTGAAGAAATCATGATCTTGTTGAGCTGGAAAAGAAACTAAATTATGACAGAAATTGTTCAGAAATAATTATTTATGGCATTTTCTACATAA
The DNA here is from genome assembly GCF_028500815.1 of Rissa tridactyla. Lineage (NCBI taxonomy): Eukaryota > Metazoa > Chordata > Aves > Charadriiformes > Laridae > Rissa > Rissa tridactyla. The sequence goes on from NC_071497.1 coordinate 36,410,032, forward strand.
ATTGTTTTCTGAGCACAAAAAGAGCTAAGAAATAGGAATATGCAAGTGGTCATTCACAGATTATTTGCAAGCTTATGCTCCAGTGAACCTGCATCAGAACACATCTAAACTGATAGAACCAAACCAAAACCAGACTATGCAGATATAAAAATATGGGTATTGGGAAAACACTGTCTAATTAAATCAATGAAACAAATAATGTTAGGACTGAAATAATAGGGATTTTTTTTAAATTTCATTAAGGTGATCAGAGAATCACACAATAAAATAGGTTGGAAAGGACATCTGGATATCAAATGCTCCAAACACCTCACTTGGACCAGGTCCAGTCAAATGGGCTGTGACCAGTCTCATTGTGGATATCTCCAAGGATGGAGAATCCCTTCCAGCATTTGATCACCCTCATGGGGAAAAGCTTTCCAGTGTTTAATCAGAATTTCCCTTATTGCAGTTTGTGTCCATTGCCTCTACTCTTACCACCATGCACCTTGAAGAGAGTCTCATTCCATCTTAGAATCATAGAATCATAGAATTATCAGGGTTGGAAGGGACCTTAAAGATCATCTAGTTCCAACCCCCCTGCCACAGGCAGGGACACCTCCCACTAGATCAGGTTGCTCAGAGCCCCATCCAGCCTGGCCTTGAACACTTCCAGGGATGGGGCTTCCACCATGTCTCTGGGCAACCTGTTCCAGTGTCTCACCACCCTCATGGTGAAGAACTTCTTCCTAATGTCCAGTTTGAATCATCCCATCTCTAGTTTTAATTCTAGTTTTAAATTATTCTTTAAATAAGATTAATTAAATAAGATTAATTAAATTAATCTTTAGTTTTAAACTAGAGGGAACCCTCTAGTCCTACCATTACCCAACAACCTAAAAAGTCCCTCACCAGCTTTCCTGTAAGCCCCCTTGATATACTAGTAGGCCACCAAGACTGGTCCCAGTACTGATCCTTGAGGCACTCCACTTGTCACTGGCCTCCACTTGACAGCCACTCTTTGGGTGTGGTCATCAAGCCAGTTCTTTATCCACTGAATTGTCAGTCCATCAAACCCATATTTTATCAGCTTGGAGACCAGGATGTCATGCTTGTTTTACATTCATCTTCTCTCTATATTCTCCCATTACAGAGCTGAAGACTGCAATGAGATTTTCCCGTTGCACTTCTCCAGGCTGAACGAATCCATCTCTCTGTCAGCCTCTCCTCACATGACAGGTACCTCAGTCCTTTAATCATCTAAGTGGACCTTTGTGGGACTGATTTCACTTTCTCAACATCATATTCCCTTGTAGCATGGAGCCCAAAATTGGACACAACACTCCAAATGTGATCTCATATTTTGGGTTTGGAGATGGGCATGTCCCTCTTGTTTTGCAATAGAATCACAGAATAGGAAGGGTTGGAAGGGACCTCTACAGATCATCTAGTCCAACGCCACTGCCAAAGCAGGTTTACCTAGAGCAGGCTGGACAGGAACACATCCAGGCGGGTTTTGAATATCTCCAGAGAAGGAGATCCCACAACATCTCTGGGCAGCCTGTTCCAGTGCTCTGTCACTGTCAAAGTGAAAAAGTTTTTCCTCATGTTGAGATGGAATTCCTGTGTTTGTTTGTGCCCATTGCACCTTGTCCTGTTACTGGGCACCACTGAAAAGAGGCTGGCCCCATCCTCTTGACACCCGCCCTTTTTTATAAGCATTGATAAGATGCCCTCTCAGTCTTCTCTTCTCCAGACTAAACAGATCCAGGTCTCTCAGCCTTTCCTCATAAGAGAGGTGCTTCAGTACCTTGTTCATCTTTGTAGCCCTCTGCTGGACTCACTCTAGTAGTTCCCTGTCCTTCTTGAAATGGGAAGCCCAGAACTGGACACAATACTCTAGATGTGTCCTCACCAGGGCAGAGTAGAAGGGGAGGATAACCCCCCTCAACCTGCTGGCTGCACTCTTTTTAATGCACTCCAGGATACGTTTGGTCTTCTTGGTCACAAGGGCACATTGCTGGCTCATGGTCAACTTGTTGTCCACCAGGACTCTCTCCACAGAGATGCTTTCCAGTAGGTCCCCCTCCACAGAGCTGCTCTCCAGCAGGTCAGCCCCTAACCTGTGCCAGTGTATGGGGTTATTCCTCCCCAGGTGCAGGACCCTACACTTGCCCTTATTGAACTTCATTGGGTTCCTCTCTGCCCAACTCTCCAGCCTGTCCAGGTCTCTCTGGATGGCAGCACAGTCTTCTGGTGTGTCAGCCACTCCTCCCAGTTTTGTATCATCAGCAAACTTGATGAGGGTACACGCTGTCCCATCATCCAGGTGGTTGATAAGTATGTTGAACAAGGCAATTGGAGCTCAGTAATATAATAATTTCTAAGTTACAAACCTCACATGATCCAAATTCTCACATGTATTTGCTGTAAATTGTCAACCAACAAGTGCTTATATTGCAAGATAGAATTTGGTTTACAAAAGTTCCTTTCAGTACTTGTTGTGTACCTAAATAAGCTCTAACTTTCAGGTGCTCAGTATCATCTTCCTTTTTGCAAAAAAGTTTTTTACCACAGCATATTTTGCTTGTAATGCCAGTACAAATCATCACTAAAAACTGCCATCATACAGATATGGAAATTAAATTCAGTACCAATCATATTGGTACTCATACCCCACCATATTGACACTATTAAATGATAACACAAATCATGTACCTTTCTTTCCCAGAGTGTCCGTAATGAAACAGAAATGTTAAATAGGAAAACAAAGATAAGTAATGAGTTGTTTTCTTTTTTACTTTCTGCTTATGTTCTGAGTATGGAACTGGAATAAAAGAGAAGGTATTTCGAGGACCATCTTTCAGCTCCTTAGTTCTGGATATCTCTAACCCACAAGAACTTTCACAGTCCTACACATGCTGTTACTCTGGTGCAACGCTGTTATAATAGAAGCATTTCTAAACTCATTCCTTTGTGCATAGGTGGAGCAAAACTAGGACCTCTAAAGAAAGGGATGGCTGACAAGCATATTGTACTACTAGGGGAGAGGGAGACAGAGGGAGATGGGGGGACAGAATTATTTTTTTTTTCTTCTTTTTTCTTCCTTTTTCTTTGTTTTTTTCTTTGTTTATTTGGTTGGGTTTTTTTTTTTTAATTTTTCATTTTTATTCTTTTTGGTTTTTTCTTCTGTTTTTCCCCAGAGTAAACAAAGCAGTCAAGTTCATCCTAGCCTGCCACAGGTTTGCTGGAGACTCAGTTCCAGAATATCTCCCCTGCCAGGACTTGACGGCACTAGGCCTTTTAATCCTCCTAAACATGTTTATGCAGAAGGTAATCCTTTAAATCCTCAGGCTGTATCTATATGAGCAGCGTAGTGTGCAACATCATTGGTTCTTTTCAGCTACAAAACTTCTGTGTGCTTACACGTGAAACTCTGTGCACTGCATTTATGCATGCCTGTCGGTGCTCAGGAAATGGCTATTTTCTTTGTTTTCTCCTACTATTCAACAACACCCTCTGTCCTGTCAAGTTCTGGTTGCTGGAGTTTCAAACAGATGCAAGTGGCTTTGGAACAGTCCACAGTGCTACTAACCAGAAAAAAGAAGATCACATTACTAAAAAACAGTATATGAAGTGTCTTCACATGTGCAAAATGATGCTATTTGACCAACTGCAGTAATAACTCTCAAGACACTACTTGCAGAGCCAAGTACAGATTTATCAGCTGAGGGCGGCGGGAGTGTTTTTATATCTTTTATCTCTCTTTTTTTTTTTTTTTTTTTTAAATCTGTCACTATATTAAGGAAGATTAAGAGCAGAATTCAGAATTTGCCTCTTAGGTCCTCTTTGATCCCTGCACAGCTGATCTTCATTCCCATATTCAGCACTCACATCTGTGTACACAAAGAGATGAGAGGGAGCCAAGCACAGGAGCTTCACTGTACTGCAGAGATGAGAGAGCAAGATGGTGTTGCAAAAGGAGGAGATGGGGACACATCAATGCAGCTGCGTATTATTGTGTCATTTCATTGAACTTATCTAGTCAACCCACTAGGGATCCCGGTTCTTTCCAGATATGTAGTTACAGCTTTGAAGTCCATTTTAATTCACTTATTTTTTCCTCTTCCAATTCAAAGTGGAATAGGAAGCATCAAAAAGACTGAAAAAAAACACACTTGTGTGACTGGAAGAGAATTTCTCAAATTTCACAGCAGATAATGCTCACATGAGATGTAAGCTTGATTTTAGAAAGTCATGCAGTCCAGATGACAGATCTTTTTAGGGAAACGCTATTGGCATTTGCATCTAAGGCATTTTTGGCTAAGGACTAGTAATACATGTATTCCTACAAATCTCCTGTTTTCTGGAGGTGGGTCATTAAACAGAACTAGACAAGGTAGGCAAGACCCATCGCCTAAAACCTAATCAACAGAGTCTCTATGCACCTCTTCTCGGTTTGATGTCTCTTAGGAAGCGGTATGAGTGAAATTATAAAGCACAGAAAAACCCAATAAAAGCATTCGTCCAGTCCTTCAGGAGGGGGAACTTTAGTGGATACTTGCTAAGAGGAAGAAAGTAGTCCTGAAGCACCTTTTTTTTTCACCAAACTGTGATGCTGAACTAATGTGTTAGACTCAGGAGCTACCTTAGTTATTTTCCTATTATGTAACCTCTGCTGAACAAGACTGTACCATTTCCTTACCTGAAGTGATTTTCTCTGACAGAGCCACAAAATTCTTTTTCCTTAGTAGATCATCATTGAACAAATATGTGTTAAAATGCCTGTGACCATCCACTCCACAGCAGGAATACAATACATGGAAATTGTATGAGCAATTTTCAAAGCAGGCAAGTTCGCTATATATACAAAAGAATATAAGACTGTTATGTGGTTCCTGCAAAACAGTCCCCCTCCAAAGCACAAAGCTTACTGTGTGCCTCTACTGGATATATCAACTATTTAAGCAAATGCTGTCAGTTTTTCTATAGAGTACTAAATTCAGTGCAGAGCTTGTCACTAGAGTTATTCTTTCTTTCCCCCAGAAATCATTTGTTTATATAGGGACAGATTTTTGTTCATAAACCTCATTTTTTTCCATATCCTTTACCGTCCTTTGCAACAGTTTATGTAAGTGCAATAGTAAAAGTACTGTTTATTCCTCCTGAAGCTTCTTCAGTACCTTGTGCAGCTACTACCAAGTTCCACTATTTAATATTAGCACTTTTCTTTTAAACCTGACCAGTAAAATTCCTGCTTTTGATTTCAATATTTTTAAAAATGTCCTAGCACTGAGTAAGCTGTAAAGTATTCTTAAAAACCCCAACATTTACATTGTATTATCTCTTTCAGAGGAGTTTAGCCTAGTTATGAAACCTATAGGGATGAAGCCTGAGAGCATCCAATTTTTCTCAGACTTGACAACCAGGCTTGGAGGTTGCCTGAATTGCCAAAAGTCATGCATATACCCCTTCTATAAAGTGCACTGTCATATATACATATTGGAACTAAGGGACATCTTCAGGTGAATCCAGTATGGATGGAAGATGAATTCAGAAGGGAAAGAATTTAAAACACCTGCCTTTTAATCTCTCTTAAAGGAATGTTTCTAGGGCATTACTTTAAAGTGTGTGGAGTTAAGTGAGTATTTGGCTTGTGTAACTGAAAACAAAGTTTTATACCCTTGTGCAACTTTATCAGGAAGTTAGATGACTTCAGCACTTCATTCACACTTGTCCACAATGTGTATAAAATTACAATATATATATGAAAAAAGCTGACTGTAAAATTAAATAGGCCAAAGCTAAAGTTTTAGAACACATTCCTGGATGTTTTAGTGATCTGGGAAATAAAAAGTCATTAAATATTTTATCTGCTCTTTGTTGTCTATACTGTACAAACAAATCTGGCACTACTGCCCACTTTGAAAACAGAATTCAATTTCTAATAGGATGGAAAAGGCAGATGCTACTGGCTGATCCTAACATGTCCAAATACCACATGCATTGAAATGTGCCGTGGTTTAGCCTCAGACGGCAACAAAGAACCACGTGTCGCTCGCTCGTGCCTTCCAAACACAGGAAGAATCGTAAGAAAAGGCAAGACTCTTGGGTTGAGACAAAGGCAGTTTAATAGAGCAGCAGCAGCAACAGCAGCAGCAACAGCAGCAGCAACAGCAGCAGCAACAGCAGCAGCAACAGCAGCAGCAACAGCAGCAGCAACAGCAGCAGCAACAGCAGCAGCAACAGCAGCAGCAACAGCAGCAGCAGCAGCAGCAGCAGCAGCAGCAACAGCAGCAGCAACAGCAGCAGCAGCAGCAGCAGCAGCAGCAGCAGCAACAGCAGCAACAGCAGCAACAGCAGCAACAGCAGCAGCAGCAGCAGCAGCAACCACCACCACCACCACGGGAATATACAAACGCGATTACGGAACCGCCGCTCCCCCCCGCCGCTCGCTGCTCGCCGGCCGGACCCGGGCCGCCCCAGCCCGCTTTTAAGCAGCAACTTCCTGCCCCCTCCCCCGGCAGCTCAGGGTGGGCGTGGCTCACATGGCATGGAATACCAGGAAAAGTTAACCCTATCCCCACCGGAACCAGGACATTATCCACCCCTTATTCCATACCATCTATGCCATGCCCAGCAGGTTCCAATGAATTGCCACCACTTTCCCCTGTTATATATATATATATACACACATATAATACCCTTAGTTTATGGGTCATCCCTCCAAAGTGTCCGTTGAGTTCTTTTAATCCACGGCTTTGGGCTCCATCTGTTAGAACAGCCTCTCAGGGCAGGTGAGATGCTGGGTGGTGCTGGTCTGTTGCATGCTGTATTTTTCGGAGCTTGTGACTGGTGCACCTGGTGTGGCTCATGCACGCAGTCTGTAGGCTGAAGATGTAGATCTTGAGGAAACTGCTGGGCGCCGGCTGCTGAGATCAGTTCTTATCCCATCACCCCTGTGCCTTACTTGTAGTACAACTGATAGCAATGAGGACATACAGTGACAGTGTTACTTAGCAATTAACAGCACACAATCTGATTCATTGGCTATTCTCGCTCAAAATCAGATCTCCATGAGGTACACATCGGACTTCCCCATCCTTCCGCATCACCCACCAAGTGCACCCAGGTCCTTGGGCAAAAGCAATCCCACGGATGGGTTTGCCTTTGCCTGAGGCAGGACTAACCCAGACTGTCTTCCCTAGCATATTCTTCATGTGCACTACGGGGACTTTATCCCCTTCTACAGTACGTGGAAGTTTTGATTGGGCAGGGCCAGCCCGATTGTTAGATCCCCTGGTGTTAACTAGCCAGGTAGCTTTTGCTAAATGCGTATCCCAGTGTTTGAAAGTCCCACCACCCATTGCTCTCAGTGTAGTTTTTAACAGTCCATTGTATCGTTCTATCTTCCCAGAGGCTGGGGCGTGATAGGGGATGTGATACACCCACTCGATACCATGCTCTTTGGCCCAGGTGTCTATGAGGCTGTTTCGGAAATGAGTCCCATTGTCCGACTCAATTCTCTCTGGGGTACCATGTCGCCACAGGACTTGCTTTTCAAGGCCCAGGATAGTGTTCCGGGCAGTGGCATGGGGCACAGGGTATGTTTCCAGCCATCCAGTGGTTGCTTCCACCATTGTGAGCACATAGCGCTTGCCTTGACGGGTTTGTGGCAGCGTGATATAATCAATCTGCCAGGCCTCCCCATATTTGTATTTCAGCCATCGCCCTCCATACCAAAGAGGCTTCAAACGCTTGGCTTGTTTGATCGCAGCGCATGTCTCACATTCATGGATGACCTGTGCAATAGTGTCCATGGTCAAGTCCACCCCTCAGTCACGAGCCCATCTATATGTCGCATCTCTCCCTTGATGGCCTGAGGAGTCATGGGCCCACCGAGCTATGAATAGTTCACCCCTATGTTGCCAGTCCAGATCCACCTGAGCCACTTCAATCCTAGCGGCCCGATCCACCTGCTGGTTGTTCTGATGTTCCTCCGTGGCCCGATTCTTTGGTACGTGGGCATCTACATGGCGTACTTTCACAACCAGATTCTCTATCCGGGCAGCAATATCTTGCCATAGGTCAGCAGCCCAGATGGGTTTGCCTCTGCGCTGCCAGTTGCCCTGCTTCCACTGCTGTAACCATCCCCACAGAGCATTTGCCACCATCCATGAGTCAGTGTAGAGATAAAGTACTGGCCATTTTTCTCGCTCAGCAATGTCCAAAGCCAGCTGAATAGCCTTCACCTCTGCAAACTGGCTCGATTCACCCTGTCCCTCACTGGCTTCTGCAACCCGTCGTGTAGGACTCCACACAGCAGCCTTCCACTTTCGATGCTTTCCCACAATACGGCAGGACCCATCAGTGAACAGGGCATATTTCTTCTCATTTTCTGGCAGTTTATTATATGGTGGGGCCTCTTCTGCACGCGTCACCTCCTCCTCTGGTGACATTCCGAAATCCTTGCCTTCTGGCCAGTCCATGATCACTTCCAGAATTCCCGGGCGACTGGGGTTTCCCATTCGAGTTCGCTGCGTGATCAGTGCAATCCACTTACTCCATGTAGCATCGGTTGCATGATGTGTGGTGGGGACCCTTTCTTTGAACATCCAACCCAGCACCGGCAGTCGAGGTGCTAAGAGGAGCTGTGCTTCTGTACCAACCACTTCCGAAGCAGCTCGAACCCCTTCATATGCTGCCAATATCTCTTTTTCTGTTGGAGTGTAGCGGGCTTCGGATCCTCTGTATCCACGACTCCAAAACCCTAGGGGTCGACCTCGAGTCTCCCCTGGTGCTTTCTGCCAGAGGCTCCAGGTAGGGCCGTTCTCCCCGGCTGCAGTGTAGAGCACATTTTTAACATCTTGTCCTGCCCGGACTGGCCCCAGGGCCACTGCATGGACTATTTCCTGTTTGATTTGTTCAAAAGCTTGTCGTTGCTCAGGACCCCATTTAAAATCATTCTTCTTCCGGGTTACTTGATACAGAGGGCTTACAATTTGACTGTAATCTGGGATATGCATTCTCCAAAAACCCACAATACCTAAGAAAGCCTGTGTTTCCTTTTTACTAGTTGGTGGAGACATAGCTGCTATTTTGTTGATCACATCCATTGGAATCTGACGGCGTCCATCTTGCCATTTTATTCCTAAAAACTGGATCTCCTGCGCAGGTCCCTTGACCTTACTTCGCTTTATAGCAAAACCAGCGTTCAGAAGGATTTGGACTATTTTACTCCCTTTCTCAAAAACTTCTTCTGCTGTGTTTCCCCATACAATGATGTCATCAATGTACTGCAGATGTTCTGGAGCTTCACCCTGTTCCAGTGCAGTCTGGATCAGTCCATGGCAAATGGTGGGGCTGTGTTTCCACCCCTGGGGCAGTCGATTCCAGGTGTATTGGATGCCCCTCCAAGTGAAAGCAAACTGTGGCCTGCACTCTGCTGCCAAAGGGATTGAGAAAAATGCATTCGCTATATCAATCGTGGCATACCACTTGGCTGCCTTGGACTCCAGTTCGTACTGGAGTTCTAGCATGTCCGGCACAGCAGCACTCAGTGGTGGCGTGACTTCATTCAGACCACGATAGTCTACAGTTAGCCTCCACTCTCCATTAGATTTTCGCACCGGCCATATGGGACTGTTAAAGGGTGAGCGAGTCTTGCTGATCACTCCTTGAACCTCTAGTTGACGAATCAGCTCATGGATGGGAATCAGAGAGTCTCGGTTAGTGCGATACTGCCGCCGATGCACCGTTGTGGTAGCAATCGGCACCTGTTGTTCTTTGACCCTCAACAACCCCACAACAGAAGAATCCTCTGAGAGACCAGGCAAGGCAGACAACTGTTTAACTTCCTCCGTCTCCAAGGCAGCTATGCCAAAGGCCCAGCGGTACCCTTTTGGGTCCTTAAAATACCCTCTCCTGAGGTAATCTATACCAAGGATGCATGGAGCCTCTGGGCCAGTCACAATGGGATGCTTTTGCCACTCATTCCCAGTTAGGCTCACTTCTGCCTCCAGTACAGTCAACTCTTGGGATCCCCCTGTCACCCCAGAAATACAAATGGGTTCTGCCCCTCTATAGCTTGATGGTATTAAAGTACACTGCGCACCCGTGTCCACTAGAGCCTTATACTCCTGTGGGTCTGATGTGCCAGGCCATCGAATCCACACCGTCCAATAAACCCGGTTATCCCTTTCCTCCACCTGGCCGGAGGCAGGGCCCCCCTAATACTGGTCATAGTATCCATTACTCACTTCTTGCATAAATGACTTGGAAATTCCTTCAAGAGGATCAGAAGCAAGATCAAGCCTTCTGCTTTGTCTGGGGAACGGCCCACTGGAAACTGGGGCGGCACTTTTCCTGGAGGGATCCCCTTTTGTGGTTGTCCTTCCTTGCAACTCCTGTACCCGTGTCTGCAGGATCGAAGTAGGTTGTCCGTCCCACTTCCTCATGTCCTCTCCGTGGTCCCGCAGGTAGAACCACAGGGTGTCTCGTGGTGTGTACCCTCTGTACTCTCTCTCTTGAGTGGGGAAATGCCTGCTTCTAATAGCTGAGATGCTGGCCCGTGCAGGTGGGGAGTAGGACATATTCTCTTCAAGTTGCTGGACCTTCCGCGACAGTTTCTCCACAGCTGAGACAAGGGGGGAAGAGAGACTTTCTTCATATCGCCGGAGCCGGCCAGCTACCTCATCCACCGTTGGTCCCTCTTCACCTTTCCATTCCATTACTGCCAGGGAGTTGGCATATGACGATGGTGCGCTCCGTACAAACTTCCGCCACATGGGCCTTGTGCATCGCACCTCATCAGGGTCTGTGGGTAAGTCTGCATTGTCCAAGTCATAATAAATCATCTCCCGCACGGCTAATTCTCTCAGGTACTGGATACCTCTTTCCATGGTAGTCCACTTGCTTGGCTGACATACAACATCCTCGCTGAAGGGGTACCTCTCCCTCACGCCTAACAGGAGTCGTTTCCAGAGGCTGAGGGCTTGGGTCTTTTTCCCCGATCGCCTTGTCAATGCCGCCTTCCCTAGACAGGGATCACAGCTGCCTGGCCTCCCTACCCTCTAATTCCAGGCTACTGGCCCCATTATCCCAGCACCGGAGCAGCCAGGTGACAATGTGCTCGCCTGAAAGTCGGCTAAAATCTTTTCGCATATCCCGCAGCTCACTCAAGGATAGGGATCGAGTAATTATCTCTGGTTCTGCCTCTTCCTCCTGCTCTCGTGATGGCCCTGGTTCATCATCATCTCTTACTAAGCGAACTGATTTCTTTGTGTACTTCTTCTTCTGTATGGGGGCAACTGATACTGGCATGGGTTGGTTCCCTGGTTCAGTGGCAGTGTCCGTCGCGGGGGTTGCAGCAGCGGCAGTGTCCGTCGCGGGGGTTGCAGCAGCGGCAGTGTCCGTCGCGGGGGTTGCAGCAGCGGCAGTGTCCGTCGCGGGGGTTGCAGCAGCGGCAGTGTCCGTCGCGGGGGTTGCAGCAGCGGCAGTGTCCGTCGCGGGGGTTGCAGCAGCGGCAGTGTCCGTCGCGGGGGTTGCAGCAGCGGCAGTGTCCGTCGCGGGGGTTGCAGCAGCGGCAGTGTCCGTCGCGGGGGTTGCAGCAGCCGCAGGGGCCACCGCAGGGGCTGCAGCAGGGGCTGCAGCAGCCGCAGGGGCCGCCACAGGTCTGGTTTCCATCTCTTCCCCTTGAGGGTGCTGCATAATTCTGAGCAGTGCCTGGTAGATACTGGCCAGGGCCCAGCACAGCGCGGTGAGTTGTGCCTCTCTAGAATAGCCACAGCATTTTCCCTTCAAATATTCTACCACTTTATCAGGGTCCTGTAATTGTTCAGGGGTGAAGTCCCATACCATTGGAGGTGAGTAGTTCTCTAGGTACCTGCCCGTGCTCTCCCACATGCCATGCCACCCCTGACTATCCAGCCTCGGAGCAGATCTCCGGGTGGTAATCTTAAATAGTCGCTTAACCCTAAACAAGACCTGGAACGTATTCAGGAGACATAGCACTACGAACACGCTAGTTTGAGTATCCCAAGGATATTCAAAATTCTCAAAAGCTGTCATACCTGACCCGAAGGAGAAAAGGGAGGCAAAAGGGCTGGGGAAATTATTAACAAATTCTGAGAGACGGTGTCCAATGTACGGACAGGACAGCAAAACCGCATAAACACCCCAAAATAGCCGTCTGAACAGTGATGTTATCATATCATAAACAGATATCGCACAGGACAGCAGAATGATAATCCTCATCCCTGTTCCAGACATGGTAAACAGCATCGCAGGGAGTACATAAGCCATATAGGAATTTATGTAACACAGCCATGAGAACAAACCAAGCAACATGATGACCAGTGACTACTTACCTAATAAAATAAATGCATACAAAAAAAAACCAAAACCGTTTTTTCCACGTTCTAGTTGGATTCTGTCGTTATCTCAACCCTTCGAGCCCCACGTTGGGCGCCAAAAAGGACTGCCGTGGTTTAGCCTCAGACGGCAACAAAGAACCACGTGTCGCTCGCTCGTGCCTTCCAAACACAGGAAGAATCGTAAGAAAAGGCAAGACTCTTGGGTTGAGACAAAGGCAGTTTAATAGAGCAGCAACAGCAGCAACAGCAGCAGCAACAGCAGCAGCAACAGCAGCAGCAACAGCAGCAGCAACAGCAGCAGCAACAGCAGCAGCAACAGCAGCAGCAACAGCAGCAGCAACAGCAGCAGCAACAGCAGCAGCAACAGCAGCAGCAACAGCAGCAGCAACAGCAGCAGCAACAGCAGCAGCAACAGCAGCAGCAACAGCAGCAGCAACAGCAGCAGCAACAGCAGCAACAGCAGCAACAGCAACAGCAACAGCAGCAACAGCAGCAACAGCAGCAGCAACAGCAGCAGCAACAGCAGCAGCAACAGCAGCAGCAACAGCAGCAGCAACAGCAGCAGCAGCAACAGCAGCAGCAACAGCAACCACCACCACCACCACGGGAATATACAAACGCGATTACGGAACCGCCGCTCCCCCCCGCCGCTCGCTGCTCGCCGGCCGGACCCGGGCCGCCCCAGCCCGCTTTTAAGCAGCAACTTCCTGCCCCCTCCCCCGGCAGCTCAGGGTGGGCGTGGCTCACATGGCATGGAATACCAGGAAAAGTTAACCCTATCCCCACCGGAACCAGGACATTATCCACCCCTTATTCCATACCATCTATGCCATGCCCAGCAGGTTCCAATGAATTGCCACCACTTTCCCCTGTTATATATATATATATACACACATATAATACCCTTAGTTTATGGGTCATCCCTCCAAAGTGTCCGTTGAGTTCTTTTAATCCACGGCTTTGGGCTCCATCTGTTAGAACAGCCTCTCAGGGCAGGTGAGATGCTGGGTGGTGCTGGTCTGTTGCATGCTGTATTTTTCGGAGCTTGTGACTGGTGCACCTGGTGTGGCTCATGCACGCAGTCTGTAGGCTGAAGATGTAGATCTTGAGGAAACTGCTGGGCGCCGGCTGCTGAGATCAGTTCTTATCCCATCACCCCTGTGCCTTACTTGTAGTACAACTGATAGCAATGAGGACATACAGTGACAGTGTTACTTAGCAATTAACAGCACACAATCTGATTCATTGGCTATTCTCGCCCAAAATCAGATCTCCATGAGGTACACATCGGACTTCCCCATCCTTCCGCATCACCCACCAAGTGCACCCAGGTCCTTGGGCAAAAGCAATCCCACGGATGGGTTTGCCTTTGCCTGAGGCAGGACTAACCCAGACTGTCTTCCCTAGCATATTCTTCATGTGCACTACGGGGACTTTATCCCCTTCTACAGTACGTGGAAGTTTTGATTGGGCAGGGCCAGCCCGATTGTTAGATCCCCTGGTGTTAACTAGCCAGGTAGCTTTTGCTAAATGCGTATCCCAGTGTTTGAAAGTCCCACCACCCATTGCTCTCAGTGTAGTTTTTAACAGTCCATTGTATCGTTCTATCTTCCCAGAGGCTGGGGCGTGATAGGGGATGTGATACACCCACTCGATACCATGCTCTTTGGCCCAGGTGTCTATGAGGCTGTTTCGGAAATGAGTCCCATTGTCCGACTCAATTCTCTCTGGGGTACCATGTCGCCACAGGACTTGCTTTTCAAGGCCCAGGATAGTGTTCCGGGCAGTGGCATGGGGCACAGGGTATGTTTCCAGCCATCCAGTGGTTGCTTCCACCATTGTGAGCACATAGCGCTTGCCTTGACGGGTTTGTGGCAGCGTGATATAATCAATCTGCCAGGCCTCCCCATATTTGTATTTCAGCCATCGCCCTCCATACCAAAGAGGCTTCAAACGCTTGGCTTGTTTGATCGCAGCGCATGTCTCACATTCATGGATGACCTGTGCAATAGTGTCCATGGTCAAGTCCACCCCTCAGTCACGAGCCCATCTATATGTCGCATCTCTCCCTTGATGGCCTGAGGAGTCATGGGCCCACCGAGCTATGAATAGTTCACCCCTATGTTGCCAGTCCAGATCCACCTGAGCCACTTCAATCCTAGCGGCCCGATCCACCTGCTGGTTGTTCTGATGTTCCTCCGTGGCCCGATTCTTTGGTACGTGGGCATCTACATGGCGTACTTTCACAACCAGATTCTCTATCCGGGCAGCAATATCTTGCCATAGGTCAGCAGCCCAGATGGGTTTGCCTCTGCGCTGCCAGTTGCCCTGCTTCCACTGCTGTAACCATCCCCACAGAGCATTTGCCACCATCCATGAGTCAGTGTAGAGATAAAGTACTGGCCATTTTTCTCGCTCAGCAATGTCCAAAGCCAGCTGAATAGCCTTCACCTCTGCAAACTGGCTCGATTCACCCTGTCCCTCACTGGCTTCTGCAACCCGTCGTGTAGGACTCCACACAGCAGCCTTCCACTTTCGATGCTTTCCCACAATACGGCAGGACCCATCAGTGAACAGGGCATATTTCTTCTCATTTTCTGGCAGTTTATTATATGGTGGGGCCTCTTCTGCACGCGTCACCTCCTCCTCTGGTGACATTCCGAAATCCTTGCCTTCTGGCCAGTCCATGATCACTTCCAGAATTCCCGGGCGACTGGGGTTTCCCATTCGAGTTCGCTGCGTGATCAGTGCAATCCACTTACTCCATGTAGCATCGGTTGCATGATGTGTGGTGGGGACCCTTTCTTTGAACATCCAACCCAGCACCGGCAGTCGAGGTGCTAAGAGGAGCTGTGCTTCTGTACCAACCACTTCCGAAGCAGCTCGAACCCCTTCATATGCTGCCAATATCTCTTTTTCTGTTGGAGTGTAGCGGGCTTCGGATCCTCTGTATCCACGACTCCAAAACCCTAGGGGTCGACCTCGAGTCTCCCCTGGTGCTTTCTGCCAGAGGCTCCAGGTAGGGCCGTTCTCCCCGGCTGCAGTGTAGAGCACATTTTTAACATCTTGTCCTGCCCGGACTGGCCCCAGGGCCACTGCATGGACTATTTCCTGTTTGATTTGTTCAAAAGCTTGTCGTTGCTCAGGACCCCATTTAAAATCATTCTTCTTCCGGGTTACTTGATACAGAGGGCTTACAATTTGACTGTAATCTGGGATATGCATTCTCCAAAAACCCACAATACCTAAGAAAGCCTGTGTTTCCTTTTTACTAGTTGGTGGAGACATAGCTGCTATTTTGTTGATCACATCCATTGGAATCTGACGGCGTCCATCTTGCCATTTTATTCCTAAAAACTGGATCTCCTGCGCAGGTCCCTTGACCTTACTTCGCTTTATAGCAAAACCAGCGTTCAGAAGGATTTGGACTATTTTACTCCCTTTCTCAAAAACTTCTTCTGCTGTGTTTCCCCATACAATGATGTCATCAATGTACTGCAGATGTTCTGGAGCTTCACCCTGTTCCAGTGCAGTCTGGATCAGTCCATGGCAAATGGTGGGGCTGTGTTTCCACCCCTGGGGCAGTCGATTCCAGGTGTATTGGATGCCCCTCCAAGTGAAAGCAAACTGTGGCCTGCACTCTGCTGCCAAAGGGATTGAGAAAAATGCATTCGCTATATCAATCGTGGCATACCACTTGGCTGCCTTGGACTCCAGTTCGTACTGGAGTTCTAGCATGTCCGGCACAGCAGCACTCAGTGGTGGCGTGACTTCATTCAGACCACGATAGTCTACAGTTAGCCTCCACTCTCCATTAGATTTTCGCACCGGCCATATGGGACTGTTAAAGGGTGAGCGAGTCTTGCTGATCACTCCTTGAACCTCTAGTTGACGAATCAGCTCATGGATGGGAATCAGAGAGTCTCGGTTAGTGCGATACTGCCGCCGATGCACCGTTGTGGTAGCAATCGGCACCTGTTGTTCTTTGACCCTCAACAACCCCACAACAGAAGAATCCTCTGAGAGACCAGGCAAGGCAGACAACTGTTTAACTTCCTCCGTCTCCAAGGCAGCTATGCCAAAGGCCCAGCGGTACCCTTTTGGGTCCTTAAAATACCCTCTCCTGAGGTAATCTATACCAAGGATGCATGGAGCCTCTGGGCCAGTCACAATGGGATGCTTTTGCCACTCATTCCCAGTTAGGCTCACTTCTGCCTCCAGTACAGTCAACTCTTGGGATCCCCCTGTCACCCCAGAAATACAAATGGGTTCTGCCCCTCTATAGCTTGATGGTATTAAAGTACACTGCGCACCCGTGTCCACTAGAGCCTTATACTCCTGTGGGTCTGATGTGCCAGGCCATCGAATCCACACCGTCCAATAAACCCGGTTATCCCTTTCCTCCACCTGGCCGGAGGCAGGGCCCCCCTAATACTGGTCATAGTATCCATTACTCACTTCTTGCATAAATGACTTGGAAATTCCTTCAAGAGGATCAGAAGCAAGATCAAGCCTTCTGCTTTGTCTGGGGAACGGCCCACTGGAAACTGGGGCGGCACTTTTCCTGGAGGGATCCCCTTTTGTGGTTGTCCTTCCTTGCAACTCCTGTACCCGTGTCCGCAGGATCGAAGTAGGTTGTCCGTCCCACTCCTCATGTCCTCTCCGTGGTCCCGCAGGTAGAACCACAGGGTGTCTCGTGGTGTGTACCCTCTGTACTCTCTCTCTTGAGTGGGGAAATGCCTGCTTCTAATAGCTGAGATGCTGGCCCGTGCAGGTGGGGAGTAGGACATATTCTCTTCAAGTTGCTGGACCTTCCGCGACAGTTTCTCCACAGCTGAGACAAGGGGGGAAGAGAGACTTTCTTCATATCGCCGGAGCCGGCCAGCTACCTCATCCACCGTTGGTCCCTCTTCACCTTTCCATTCCATTACTGCCAGGGAGTTGGCATATGACGATGGTGCGCTCCGTACAAACTTCCGCCACATGGGCCTTGTGCATCGCACCTCATCAGGGTCTGTGGGTAAGTCTGCATTGTCCAAGTCATAATAAATCATCTCCCGCACGGCTAATTCTCTCAGGTACTGGATACCTCTTTCCATGGTAGTCCACTTGCTTGGCTGACATACAACATCCTCGCTGAAGGGGTACCTCTCCCTCACGCCTAACAGGAGTCGTTTCCAGAGGCTGAGGGCTTGGGTCTTTTTCCCCGATCGCCTTGTCAATGCCGCCTTCCCTAGACAGGGATCACAGCTGCCTGGCCTCCCTACCCTCTAATTCCAGGCTACTGGCCCCATTATCCCAGCACCGGAGCAGCCAGGTGACAATGTGCTCGCCTGAAAGTCGGCTAAAATCTTTTCGCATATCCCGCAGCTCACTCAAGGATAGGGATCGAGTAATTATCTCTGGTTCTGCCTCTTCCTCCTGCTCTCGTGATGGCCCTGGTTCATCATCATCTCTTACTAAGCGAACTGATTTCTTTGTGTACTTCTTCTTCTGTATGGGGGCAACTGATACTGGCATGGGTTGGTTCCCTGGTTCAGTGGCAGTGTCCGTCGCGGGGGTTGCAGCAGCCGCAGTGTCCGTCGCGGGGGTTGCAGCAGCCGCAGTGTCCGTCGCGGGGGTTGCAGCAGCCGCAGTGTCCGTCGCGGGGGTTGCAGCAGCCGCAGTGTCCGTCGCGGGGGTTGCAGCAGCCGCAGTGTCCGTCGCGGGGGTTGCAGCAGCCGCAGTGTCCGTCGCGGGGGTTGCAGCAGCCGCAGTGTCCGTCGCGGGGGTTGCAGCAGCCGCAGTGTCCGTCGCGGGGGTTGCAGCAGCCGCAGGGGCCACCGCAGGGGCTGCAGCAGCCGCAGGGGCCACCGCAGGGGCTGCAGCAGGGGCTGCAGCAGCCGCAGGGGCCGCCACAGGTCTGGTTTCCATCTCTTCCCCTTGAGGGTGCTGCATAATTCTGAGCAGTGCCTGGTAGATACTGGCCAGGGCCCAGCACAGCGCGGTGAGTTGTGCCTCTCTAGAATAGCCACAGCATTTTCCCTTCAAATATTCTACCACTTTATCAGGGTCCTGTAATTGTTCAGGGGTGAAGTCCCATACCATTGGAGGTGAGTAGTTCTCTAGGTACCTGCCCGTGCTCTCCCACATGCCATGCCACCCCTGACTATCCAGCCTCGGAGCAGATCTCCGGGTGGTAATCTTAAATAGTCGCTTAACCCTAAACAAGACCTGGAACGTATTCAGGAGACATAGCACTACGAACACGCTAGTTTGAGTATCCCAAGGATATTCAAAATTCTCAAAAGCTGTCATACCTGACCCGAAGGAGAAAAGGGAGGCAAAAGGGCTGGGGAAATTATTAACAAATTCTGAGAGACGGTGTCCAATGTACGGACAGGACAGCAAAACCGCATAAACACCCCAAAATAGCCGTCTGAACAGTGATGTTATCATATCATAAACAGATATCGCACAGGACAGCAGAATGATAATCCTCATCCCTGTTCCAGACATGGTAAACAGCATCGCAGGGAGTACATAAGCCATATAGGAATTTATGTAACACAGCCATGAGAACAAACCAAGCAACATGATGACCAGTGACTACTTACCTAATAAAATAAATGCATACAAAAAAAAACCAAAACCGTTTTTTCCACGTTCTAGTTGGATTCTGTCGTTATCTCAACCCTTCGAGCCCCACGTTGGGCGCCAAAAAGGACTGCCGTGGTTTAGCCTCAGACGGCAACAAAGAACCACGTGTCGCTCGCTCGTGCCTTCCAAACACAGGAAGAATCGTAAGAAAAGGCAAGACTCTTGGGTTGAGACAAAGGCAGTTTAATAGAGCAGCAACAGCAGCAGCAACAGCAGCAGCAACAGCAGCAGCAACAGCAGCAGCAACAGCAGCAGCAACAGCAGCAGCAACAGCAGCAGCAACAGCAGCAGCAACAGCAGCAGCAACAGCAGCAGCAACAACAGCAGCAACAACAGCAGCAACAACAGCAGCAACAACAGCAGCAACAACAGCAGCAACAACAGCAGCAACAACAGCAGCAACAACAGCAGCAACAACAGCAACCACCACCACCACCACGGGAATATACAAACGCGATTACGGAACCGCCGCTCCCCCCCGCCGCTCGCTGCTCGCCGGCCGGACCCGGGCCGCCCCAGCCCGCTTTTAAGCAGCAACTTCCTGCCCCCTCCCCCGGCAGCTCAGGGTGGGCGTGGCTCACATGGCATGGAATACCAGGAAAAGTTAACCCTATCCCCACCGGAACCAGGACATTATCCACCCCTTATTCCATACCATCTATGCCATGCCCAGCAGGTTCCAATGAATTGCCACCACTTTCCCCTGTTATATATATATATATACACACATATAATACCCTTAGTTTATGGGTCATCCCTCCAAAGTGTCCGTTGAGTTCTTTTAATCCACGGCTTTGGGCTCCATCTGTTAGAACAGCCTCTCAGGGCAGGTGAGATGCTGGGTGGTGCTGGTCTGTTGCATGCTGTATTTTTCGGAGCTTGTGACTGGTGCACCTGGTGTGGCTCATGCACGCAGTCTGTAGGCTGAAGATGTAGATCTTGAGGAAACTGCTGGGCGCCGGCTGCTGAGATCAGTTCTTATCCCATCACCCCTGTGCCTTACTTGTAGTACAACTGATAGCAATGAGGACATACAGTGACAGTGTTACTTAGCAATTAACAGCACACAATCTGATTCATTGGCTATTCTCGCCCAAAATCAGATCTCCATGAGGTACACATCGGACTTCCCCATCCTTCCGCATCACCCACCAAGTGCACCCAGGTCCTTGGGCAAAAGCAATCCCACGGATGGGTTTGCCTTTGCCTGAGGCAGGACTAACCCAGACTGTCTTCCCTAGCATATTCTTCATGTGCACTACGGGGACTTTATCCCCTTCTACAGTACGTGGAAGTTTTGATTGGGCAGGGCCAGCCCGATTGTTAGATCCCCTGGTGTTAACTAGCCAGGTAGCTTTTGCTAAATGCGTATCCCAGTGTTTGAAAGTCCCACCACCCATTGCTCTCAGTGTAGTTTTTAACAGTCCATTGTATCGTTCTATCTTCCCAGAGGCTGGGGCGTGATAGGGGATGTGATACACCCACTCGATACCATGCTCTTTGGCCCAGGTGTCTATGAGGCTGTTTCGGAAATGAGTCCCATTGTCCGACTCAATTCTCTCTGGGGTACCATGTCGCCACAGGACTTGCTTTTCAAGGCCCAGGATAGTGTTCCGGGCAGTGGCATGGGGCACAGGGTATGTTTCCAGCCATCCAGTGGTTGCTTCCACCATTGTGAGCACATAGCGCTTGCCTTGACGGGTTTGTGGCAGCGTGATATAATCAATCTGCCAGGCCTCCCCATATTTGTATTTCAGCCATCGCCCTCCATACCAAAGAGGCTTCAAACGCTTGGCTTGTTTGATCGCAGCGCATGTCTCACATTCATGGATGACCTGTGCAATAGTGTCCATGGTCAAGTCCACCCCTCAGTCACGAGCCCATCTATATGTCGCATCTCTCCCTTGATGGCCTGAGGAGTCATGGGCCCACCGAGCTATGAATAGTTCACCCCTATGTTGCCAGTCCAGATCCACCTGAGCCACTTCAATCCTAGCGGCCCGATCCACCTGCTGGTTGTTCTGATGTTCCTCCGTGGCCCGATTCTTTGGTACGTGGGCATCTACATGGCGTACTTTCACAACCAGATTCTCTATCCGGGCAGCAATATCTTGCCATAGGTCAGCAGCCCAGATGGGTTTGCCTCTGCGCTGCCAGTTGCCCTGCTTCCACTGCTGTAACCATCCCCACAGAGCATTTGCCACCATCCATGAGTCAGTGTAGAGATAAAGTACTGGCCATTTTTCTCGCTCAGCAATGTCCAAAGCCAGCTGAATAGCCTTCACCTCTGCAAACTGGCTCGATTCACCCTGTCCCTCACTGGCTTCTGCAACCCGTCGTGTAGGACTCCACACAGCAGCCTTCCACTTTCGATGCTTTCCCACAATACGGCAGGACCCATCAGTGAACAGGGCATATTTCTTCTCATTTTCTGGCAGTTTATTATATGGTGGGGCCTCTTCTGCACGCGTCACCTCCTCCTCTGGTGACATTCCGAAATCCTTGCCTTCTGGCCAGTCCATGATCACTTCCAGAATTCCCGGGCGACTGGGGTTTCCCATTCGAGTTCGCTGCGTGATCAGTGCAATCCACTTACTCCATGTAGCATCGGTTGCATGATGTGTGGTGGGGACCCTTTCTTTGAACATCCAACCCAGCACCGGCAGTCGAGGTGCTAAGAGGAGCTGTGCTTCTGTACCAACCACTTCCGAAGCAGCTCGAACCCCTTCATATGCTGCCAATATCTCTTTTTCTGTTGGAGTGTAGCGGGCTTCGGATCCTCTGTATCCACGACTCCAAAACCCTAGGGGTCGACCTCGAGTCTCCCCTGGTGCTTTCTGCCAGAGGCTCCAGGTAGGGCCGTTCTCCCCGGCTGCAGTGTAGAGCACATTTTTAACATCTTGTCCTGCCCGGACTGGCCCCAGGGCCACTGCATGGACTATTTCCTGTTTGATTTGTTCAAAAGCTTGTCGTTGCTCAGGACCCCATTTAAAATCATTCTTCTTCCGGGTTACTTGATACAGAGGGCTTACAATTTGACTGTAATCTGGGATATGCATTCTCCAAAAACCCACAATACCTAAGAAAGCCTGTGTTTCCTTTTTACTAGTTGGTGGAGACATAGCTGCTATTTTGTTGATCACATCCATTGGAATCTGACGGCGTCCATCTTGCCATTTTATTCCTAAAAACTGGATCTCCTGCGCAGGTCCCTTGACCTTACTTCGCTTTATAGCAAAACCAGCGTTCAGAAGGATTTGGACTATTTTACTCCCTTTCTCAAAAACTTCTTCTGCTGTGTTTCCCCATACAATGATGTCATCAATGTACTGCAGATGTTCTGGAGCTTCACCCTGTTCCAGTGCAGTCTGGATCAGTCCATGGCAAATGGTGGGGCTGTGTTTCCACCCCTGGGGCAGTCGATTCCAGGTGTATTGGATGCCCCTCCAAGTGAAAGCAAACTGTGGCCTGCACTCTGCTGCCAAAGGGATTGAGAAAAATGCATTCGCTATATCAATCGTGGCATACCACTTGGCTGCCTTGGACTCCAGTTCGTACTGGAGTTCTAGCATGTCCGGCACAGCAGCACTCAGTGGTGGCGTGACTTCATTCAGACCACGATAGTCTACAGTTAGCCTCCACTCTCCATTAGATTTTCGCACCGGCCATATGGGACTGTTAAAGGGTGAGCGAGTCTTGCTGATCACTCCTTGAACCTCTAGTTGACGAATCAGCTCATGGATGGGAATCAGAGAGTCTCGGTTAGTGCGATACTGCCGCCGATGCACCGTTGTGGTAGCAATCGGCACCTGTTGTTCTTTGACCCTCAACAACCCCACAACAGAAGAATCCTCTGAGAGACCAGGCAAGGCAGACAACTGTTTAACTTCCTCCGTCTCCAAGGCAGCTATGCCAAAGGCCCAGCGGTACCCTTTTGGGTCCTTAAAATACCCTCTCCTGAGGTAATCTATACCAAGGATGCATGGAGCCTCTGGGCCAGTCACAATGGGATGCTTTTGCCACTCATTCCCAGTTAGGCTCACTTCTGCCTCCAGTACAGTCAACTCTTGGGATCCCCCTGTCACCCCAGAAATACAAATGGGTTCTGCCCCTCTATAGCTTGATGGTATTAAAGTACACTGCGCACCCGTGTCCACTAGAGCCTTATACTCCTGTGGGTCTGATGTGCCAGGCCATCGAATCCACACCGTCCAATAAACCCGGTTATCCCTTTCCTCCACCTGGCCGGAGGCAGGGCCCCCCTAATACTGGTCATAGTATCCATTACTCACTTCTTGCATAAATGACTTGGAAGTTCCTTCAAGAGGATCAGAAGCAAGATCAAGCCTTCTGCTTTGTCTGGGGAACGGCCCACTGGAAACTGGGGCGGCACTTTTCCTGGAGGGATCCCCTTTTGTGGTTGTCCTTCCTTGCAACTCCTGTACCCGTGTCCGCAGGATCGAAGTAGGTTGTCCGTCCCACTTCCTCATGTCCTCTCCGTGGTCCCGCAGGTAGAACCACAGGGTGTCTCGTGGTGTGTACCCTCTGTACTCTCTCTCTTGAGTGGGGAAATGCCTGCTTCTAATAGCTGAGATGCTGGCCCGTGCAGGTGGGGAGTAGGACATATTCTCTTCAAGTTGCTGGACCTTCCGCGACAGTTTCTCCACAGCTGAGACAAGGGGGGAAGAGAGACTTTCTTCATATCGCCGGAGCCGGCCAGCTACCTCATCCACCGTTGGTCCCTCTTCACCTTTCCATTCCATTACTGCCAGGGAGTTGGCATATGACGATGGTGCGCTCCGTACAAACTTCCGCCACATGGGCCTTGTGCATCGCACCTCATCAGGGTCTGTGGGTAAGTCTGCATTGTCCAAGTCATAATAAATCATCTCCCGCACGGCTAATTCTCTCAGGTACTGGATACCTCTTTCCATGGTAGTCCACTTGCTTGGCTGACATACAACATCCTCGCTGAAGGGGTACCTCTCCCTCACGCCTAACAGGAGTCGTTTCCAGAGGCTGAGGGCTTGGGTCTTTTTCCCCGATCGCCTTGTCAATGCCGCCTTCCCTAGACAGGGATCACAGCTGCCTGGCCTCCCTACCCTCTAATTCCAGGCTACTGGCCCCATTATCCCAGCACCGGAGCAGCCAGGTGACAATGTGCTCGCCTGAAAGTCGGCTAAAATCTTTTCGCATATCCCGCAGCTCACTCAAGGATAGGGATCGAGTAATTATCTCTGGTTCTGCCTCTTCCTCCTGCTCTCATGATGGCCCTGGTTCATCATCATCTCTTACTAAGCGAACTGATTTCTTTGTGTACTTCTTCTTCTGTATGGGGGCAACTGATACTGGCATGGGTTGGTTCCCTGGTTCAGCGGCAGTGTCCGTCGCGGGGGTTGCAGCAGCCGCAGTGTCCGTCGCGGGGGTTGCAGCAGCCGCAGTGTCCGTCGCGGGGGTTGCAGCAGCCGCAGTGTCCGTCGCGGGGGTTGCAGCAGCCGCAGTGTCCGTCGCGGGGGTTGCAGCAGCCGCAGTGTCCGTCGCGGGGGTTGCAGCAGCCGCAGTGTCCGTCGCGGGGGTTGCAGCAGCCGCAGTGTCCGTCGCGGGGGTTGCAGCAGCCGCAGTGTCCGTCGCGGGGGTTGCAGCAGCCGCAGTGTCCGTCGCGGGGGTTGCAGCAGCCGCAGTGTCCGTCGCGGGGGCTGCAGCAGCCGCAGGGGCCACCGCAGGGGCTGCAGCAGGGGCTGCAGCAGCCGCAGGGGCCGCCACAGGTCTGGTTTCCATCTCTTCCCCTTGAGGGTGCTGCATAATTCTGAGCAGTGCCTGGTAGATACTGGCCAGGGCCCAGCACAGCGCGGTGAGTTGTGCCTCTCTAGAATAGCCACAGCATTTTCCCTTCAAATATTCTACCACTTTATCAGGGTCCTGTAATTGTTCAGGGGTGAAGTCCCATACCATTGGAGGTGAGTAGTTCTCTAGGTACCTGCCCGTGCTCTCCCACATGCCATGCCACCCCTGACTATCCAGCCTCGGAGCAGATCTCCGGGTGGTAATCTTAAATAGTCGCTTAACCCTAAACAAGACCTGGAACGTATTCAGGAGACATAGCACTACGAACACGCTAGTTTGAGTATCCCAAGGATATTCAAAATTCTCAAAAGCTGTCATACCTGACCCGAAGGAGAAAAGGGAGGCAAAAGGGCTGGGGAAATTATTAACAAATTCTGAGAGACGGTGTCCAATGTACGGACAGGACAGCAAAACCGCATAAACACCCCAAAATAGCCGTCTGAACAGTGATGTTATCATATCATAAACAGATATCGCACAGGACAGCAGAATGATAATCCTCATCCCTGTTCCAGACATGGTAAACAGCATCGCAGGGAGTACATAAGCCATATAGGAATTTATGTAACACAGCCATGAGAACAAACCAAGCAACATGATGACCAGTGACTACTTACCTAATAAAATAAATGCATACAAAAAAAAACCAAAACCGTTTTTTCCACGTTCTAGTTGGATTCTGTCGTTATCTCAACCCTTCGAGCCCCACGTTGGGCGCCAAAAAGGACTGCCGTGGTTTAGCCTCAGACGGCAACAAAGAACCACGTGTCGCTCGCTCGTGCCTTCAAAAACACAGGAAGAATCGTAAGAAAAGGCAAGACTCTTGGGTTGAGACAAAGGCAGTTTAATAGAACAGCAAAGGGAACAGGCCAACAACAACAACCACCACAACCACAACCACCACCACCACCACCACCACCACCACCACCACCACCACCACAAAAACAACAACCACCACAACCACAAAAACAACAACCACCACAACCACAACCACAACCACAACCACAACCACAACCACAACCACAAAAACAACCACAAAAACAACCACAAAAACAAACAACCACAAAAACAAACAACCACAAAAACAAACAACCACAAAAACAAACAACCACAAAAACAAACAACCACAAAAACAAACAACCACAAAAACAACAAAAACAACAAAAACAACAACAACCACCACCACCACCACGGGAATATACAAACGCGATTACGGAACCGCCGCTCCCCCCCGCCGCTCGCTGCTCGCCGGCCGGACCCGGGCCGCCCCAGCCCGCTTTTAAGCAGCAACTTCCTGCCCCCTCCCCCGGCAGCTCAGGGTGGGCGTGGCTCACATGGCATGGAATACCAGGAAAAGTTAACCCTATCCCCACCGGAACCAGGACAAAATGAAAGAAATTTACTAAAAAACAATGTAGAGGAGTGAGTTAGGATGCATTGCTGAACCAAAGGACTTTGCAGAGGTCGCAAAATTCAAGGAAATTGTCGTATTAAAATCTTTTCATTCTGCTTATAGAGCTCAGTGGGACATCTTGCACTGCAGAGCTTTGTAGATGTCCTGGACATCAGAGGCCGTAAGGAACCCATGATTACTGTTATCAGAAGTAATTTTACTGTGAGGGTGGTGAGGCACTGGAACAGGTTTCTCCAAGAAGTTGTGGCTGGCCCATCCCTGGAAGTGTTCAAGGCGAGGCTGGATGGGGCTTTGAGCAATCTGGTCTAGTGGGAGGTGTCCCTGCCCATGGCAGGGGGTTTGGAACTAGATGATCTTTAAGGTCCCTTCCAACCCGAACCATTCTGTGATTCTGTGATTCTGTGAGGTATATCCTGTTATCTACTTCATGCCCCAAGTAGAGTTGCTCAGAGCCAGCTCTGCACCCCATTCGCCCTAGGGCCACTGGCAGTCCAGATGGCCCATGGCACCACCCCAACCAGCCAGCACTTTGCTTTGCTGGGCATCCTCGCAGCAGCACCATGGGAGTCAAGGCGCTTGGGAGCTGCCCCCTCCCATTTTGGTGCCTGGCACTGCCTCAGTCTGAGTGATCACTGGCTGCGGGCAGCCTCCTCCTTGCCTAGTGTTGCCAAGGCAAGGGAAACTTGCAGAAATGGAGCAAGGAATCTGAAATTTCTACAGTTTGGAATCACTGAGACTCACATGCACATCAAAACCGTTGAAGAGCCTGGCTCTCACCTGTTGCTGTCCCTCACTCTCTTGCATACATGCTCACCAGCAAAAGGAGGAAACAAACTGTCTCCACAAACAGGAAGGTTTTCTCCTGTCGGTACGCCAGGTTTCAAACACACAAGTGGAAAATTAGAACAAACTGCGAAAAAAAAAAAATATCACTACAACCTTACATTTTGCCACAAGCACAAGTCCTATTTCTGCTATCAATATACTGTGTCAGACCAGCCTGCATCCTCAAACGTTGTGCCATGGAGACCTATTCTGCAAGTCATAGACTTGCTGAGGCCCCTTGCAGCTAACTCCCCACACCAAACCTATAATTCCTTCTGAAGGAAAGAAGATCTCACAGAGCACTCAACTTGTCCTTGCCTCAGCAAAAGACTTGCTGCAAACCCAAGGATGCAAACTGTGCAATGAATCAGAGCTCACTTTATTTAGACAACCAATTAAGACCTCTTTATTATAACAGCTTTTTGCATGTTCATGGTCTCAGACTGTTTTCCAAATATGAATGTACAATACAACTATCATCAGAAATACTGAGGGAATGGTAAAGCTGTTCAAGACTTGATTTAGTTCAAAGCCAAAACAAAGCCCCCAGAATTTCCTTTGCTGAAGAGAGGAGTGCAGTTGCTTTTCTAAGGCAGGTTACCATAAACCTTCTGGTTCATTGTTTAAGGCTGAATGCTTCAAGTTTCAAACTTACTGTCTCATAAAAAAAAAAAAGAAAGGATGAAACTTTTCAACAAGCTCTCTTATGTGAGGCTTAACTAATGAACACAGTCTTGTAGTCTTGTCCCACTGACCCCAGACAGAGTTTCACCACAGCCAGAACAAGTAAATGATTTCTTCAGGAGCGGTGGGACCAAGAAGCAGACCAGTAATACAATATCCTTAATTCCCAGTCCCCTTCCCAACAGCCAGACTTCAGCTATTCCTGAATGAAATTTGTGCACAAAGAAGAAATAATCTGATCTATTTGGCTGTTAATGACAGCAACGGGGAGATTACAAAGGAAGGAATTTTAACAGTTAAGCTTAATTTACCAAGACAGTTGTTTCTTTACTGCGCCCACAAGATTATTTCTCTTAGTTATGTTTTGCCTAATGTGAAACAGTAATTTTCCTCAAGTTTTTTTCTCCCTTTAAAAAGCGGTCACACGCAGTGAGCCTGACAGATACTCGCAGCAGGAACAGTCCCAACAGGACTGTTGCTTTTCTATTTTGTTTTTAATCCTGTAGAAAATGTTTTAAGATGCTAACTAAAGCCAAAGCACATGAGCACTTTTCACACAAAGGCTCCTATTCCAGCATTCATTCATCCTATTGTGCCAGTATTGTAGTTTATAATCGTAACTACTACATGTGCAGCTTCATAGAGTAGGAAGGATTAAAGGCAAGAGGTTTAACTCTTAGTTCAAAAAGAAACTGAAAGTTATTTTACCACTGGGGGGATTATGTGTACATTGTTTCTTGAGGTCTGAGGTACTATTTTTCAACGGGTCAGGGGAAGGGAGATGAGTGAAAGAGGAGTCAGTGAAAGGTAACACTCATTTTATTTAACTTCCTAGTTCTACATGTAATTTTGTGGCACATATTTTATTGTGTTAATCTTTGTAAGCTCCATTTCATCATTGAACACCAGCAATCCAAAAGGTTGAGAAAAGCAGGTAGAAATTTGAACAAATAAATCAACACTTTGAAGATTCATTGGGCACCAAATAAGAGATAGGAGGCCACATTACACAAATCACTCTAATAAATGTGATTCTCTACTGAATGTGTTATAGCAGCTATGCACAACTGGGGTCTGTGCGTCACTTGTTCCCACTGTGTGAGAGCTTTCTCTTAATAGTATATTTAGTTCAACAAGTTGGAGGCAGGTGAGCTAGGATTGCTCCAAAACTGCTCCAAAACTGCTCCTAGTTGAACTTGTTCACAGACATGGCTGCAAACCCCTGTTTGGCAATAAACTTCTCAGAGACAAAATGAAAGTTATTTTCCAGTTGGTGTAAGAAGGCCAAATCCTAAAGCACGTAGTTTGCACTCAAAAATACTAATATAGTGGGGCAAGTGCGACTGCCTGTGTAAGAGGTCTCTGCATCATCCGACAACATGACGTTTCTGTCTTTCCAGCTAGATAAGCATTTCCTCTAAATTTACTTTTACAAAACAATACACTGTATGTTGAGGAAAGCCTCATGGAGAGAAGAAAAAAAATAGCATATACCTATGGATATTCACATTATCTAATGTTGTACTAGAAGATCAGGTAGCACCACAACAATTAGTAGATAAGTATACATATGCATCAGAATCAATCAAGTCAATGCAATACCAGGTATTCAATACTGTGCCTTTTAGCTCAACATAAAGGACTGAAAGGGGTTTATATCACAACCTGTCTCAGTTCAGCTTAGAAAGTACTGCTTAGACAAGACCCCTGGAAAAAGGAAAAGACAGATGTGTCAGCCAGTCTTTTCCTGCCTGCACATTCCTTCTCTCCTAGCAGTTACAGGGCACTGTGGTGCAGGGACAAGGGAGAAGATAGTTTGTGCTGCTGTGAGATACTGTGCTCCTCCTGGCAGCTGCTGTATAAATTACAACCACTCTTAGTGTTAGTCTGGCAAGAGACAATGATCAAACTGGCCTGACATAGCCTACATCAGGACCTGCATGAGGATGAAGCGTAAATCTTCTCACATGCTGTTTCGTCTTTTTAGCTACTCCTAAGTATATTGCTAAATGGCAAATTTGAGATCCTCAGTCAAAAACTTGTAGTATTAACCCATCCAAATACTTCCCTGTAGTATTCATTTAAAAGAGAGAACACTGATGGAACAGAGTCTTGTCACAAACTGTTTCCTGCTGGAAAACAAAAGGGCAGGCAAAAGATGCAGTATAAGTAGAAAACACAAATTATTAGGAAAACCAGCACCGACTAGAAATCCTTCAAGGAGTTTCCCAAAACTATTGATTTGTCAAAACCAAGGCTTCTCTTACAAAAGCATTCATAGAGCTAGAAAAACTTACGAACCCACACAGCCTGCACAAAACATCCCTAGACAGCCTCACCATTACAGCAGTCTCATGGAGCATGTATTTGAGCTCTCATATAAATGATTATTTGAACACAGTGAAACATTTCTGCTGGGGAACTGCAGAGAAAGTACGACAAGGTTTCCTTGCTTCAGGGTATTAACCTACTGCCACAGGTCTCCCATTAGGCTAGAATGGCTCACTCAGACAGATAAAAGGTTAACAGGCTCTTTCAGTTTGATCTCAGGCCATCTGCTTACAAACAAGTGCTGATACCGGTACCTACCTACTATGGTGTAACTTTCCTTTCTGCAGATAAACTAAGACTGTGAATGCCTTTCATGATGGTCAGGGAAAAAATAAATAAACGAAACACAAAACAAAAACAAAACAGGAATCCTCAAAAACAATGAAAACAAGCTTGCCAACAATTATCAGTTCAGACTTTTTGCAGCTATCAGTCTTGGTAAGATTTGAATTAGACAAAAAACTCTAAAATCTAGTAATTAATCCTCAGATTGCATTCACCATCTCAAAGCACCTTTAAAACATAGATCAAACTCCTGACTGAGGGAAATTTCACTTTTCTGAAATGAACAAATAGATAGCAGACATTTCAACTATGAGTAATTTAGATTTTATTAAGTGATATCTGGAGATAAAACGCTTCTTATTAATACCTGTAAGACTCTTTTATTATGTACATGTTCTGTTGAGAAATTTATTTCTAATTTCAACATAAATCAACTCAGAAGATGTTAGTAATTGTGTGCATTGGAAAGAACAACAGTTGAACCAACTACCAATACCCATAATCATATATTTTGGAGACTTAATGGTATTATTTTCTTTTTATAGTTTAAAGGTCCTATCAATTAAAATCTAATAAGCAAGTAAATTTTGATATATTTCAATCCTTTAAGGATCTTCACATCAGTACATTTCTATTGGTTCTTAAATCTTCCAAATTGCCCTACTACTTATAAATTAATTTGCAATAGAAAGCAGTAAATAGGTACCTAAATTCAAATAAATAATTGGTGTCCACTACATGCAAAAATACAGTGATTCATGCATAATGGTCTGTGTTTTCTTCCCCTTGTCTATGAATATCCTGTGTGTTGTTCTCCTGAGATATGTAAATCATTGCTCCTGTCTGGTTTATTGCCATAAGGGACAGCTCAAGAATTTAGTTTATTAAAGCAGATAAGAATAAAAATACAGTAGTTTACAGTTTACCCTCTGTTTTAGCAAAACTATGGATCTGTAACAAACTCCCTTTTTGAGCATCAGGGCAGCCACATGTGCACAGACACAATGCAAACACTGGAAAAACAGCATGGGGTTAGAGACAGTACTTTAAGAGACAGTACTTTAATCTGTTTTTATAGTGATAAACTATACAGGGGAAAAAGGTGGCTTATTGGCGAACATTGCCAGCTTTTCAAGAAATTTGTTTGAAGCACTGAACAAAAAGTCCTCCTGACTTCAGGTCAGATAACAGGTTATGGAAATATTATCTTAGTGGCTCCTCAGATGCTGGATTTCCTACTTCAGCAAAGGTCTAATGCTTCCACACTGACTTGGTCAACAACTGCCTGGATGTGGCCACATCCTTAGGTTGATCCAATTTAATTGACAGCATTTTAAAGGAAAATACTAGAAACCACGAGAAAGCTGTGACAACCCATGGTTCCAACTAGAAACTGCATCTTGGGAAGTTCTGCACGCTATTGCTCACCCCAGCATCCTGCATCTGTGCTGTAGTATCCAAGCCCAGGGTCTCTTCTGAAAGTGTCCTAGCTCGTATAAACAGCTTTCCAATTGCACCACCCCTTTCTCATTTAATTAGGCAATTTTAAATCCTGCTGGTTAGCCAAAATGGATTAAAATCTGATATATGAAAACAGAGGTTGGCAACCAGAAATGCTGGTTTCTAAGAATTTTCTATTCAATGTGCTTGGCTTCTTTCTTGTTGAGGTCCACAGGAAAACATTAAAAACTAATTTTGGACATATTTGTATCAAGGATGTTGGCAATAATAATTCTATATTTTAAGAAGTATAGAATATATAAATTTCAAGTATTCAAATACCAATTGGTATTTGGTTGGTAAATGCAAATGATATTGGTAAATACAAATAAAAAAAAAAAAGAACTCTGTGTAGCTGGCCAATTATTTTGGTTTTGTTATTTTTTCACTATTGTTTTAATATTGGTTATTTCATTCAATATCAAAAGTATGATGAACTTTGTGGTCCAACTGCTACTCCAAGAAGGGTATTCTAGAGCTCTACTCCTCCAATGGCTAAAAAACTCAGTTCAACAAAGAAAAAAGGAAATCCTTCCAAAATATTTTCACAAGAAGTTGCTGCACTGCAGAATAACCCTTCACCTGGGAAGTGTCTTGGGATGTGATGTATTTGTGTTCAAAACTCACATCTACTCAGTCTAGATCAGGAATATGAATCACTCTGGCTCAGTGATTTCAGCATGAGAAAGTCAGACAACATATCTCTGCTCCAATTTTGCACAAAATGAAGAAAAAAGAAAAGCAAAAGGGAGGGGTCAGCAATGTGGAATATTCAGGATACTGCCTCAAAACAAGTGGTGCAGGAATTCAACCTGAGTCTGTTTTATCCCAGTCATGTGAATCCTTCTCAGCCTAGCTATCAGTTGTTGAGGTCTTGGAGCAAATTTCAGCTCAGAAGGAAGGAAAAAAGGCAACACTTTGAAGACTTTGTGCTGAAAAAAAGAATTCTCTAACTACCTTTAAGGAGGATAGGAGCTTCCAAAGGCCTTTAATCTCTTTTCTGACTCATTTTTGGCCTTGGATAAAGTATTTCAACCTTTCCGTCTCTTTTTCTCCAGCTTTAAAATGATATCGGTAATCCTGCATGGCTTCTGATGCTGCAGTGAAAATTAGGTTCACCTGTTTCATTATATAGAGCTACGCAGGGATATCAAGCTGACCTTTAGTCTTTCTTAACAGCAGTGTTGAGCATAGCCATGGCAGAAGAGGATGAGTTGCATTTATGTTACAGGCAGGAAGGTGAGAGGAGGCAGGGAACAGACAAGCATTTTGTGTATGTCACTGTGAGTCCTCATTGGAAGAAGCTTCTGCTGATACACATCATACGTGGAGACATTTTTTCTCTGACTGGCACTGCCTGCTACAGAGGATCTGTCTGGAGAACTGGCAAGACTTCCTTCCTTCCTTCCTTCTTGCCAAACGGACCCACTTCCACTAAAGCACCAGTTCTCAGTACTGGCTACTGTAGTCACTTTTCTGCCTTGTGACAGGTAATGTTAATGATATAAACAATTGATCACTAATATATACTGTATTAAACACGGCATAAGGAGATGCATGTTTTAAGCAACCGTATGTTCTTACAAAATATCTAAGAAATATCTAGAGCCATGTAGCATAGATGATTGGCTTAACCACATTTAAAGTACTGTTTTGCCTGATTATTTTTTGATGTTTGTCTCTGGTAGATTTGAGATACCATTCAAAAGGAAAAAAAGACACAAACCAGTTTTGTATGAAGTACCTGTAGCAACTGCACCTCTGGGACTCTGGAAACCCTGCAGAAGGATCTCTCAGATAATCAGACGACCATTGACAAGTTTATAGTGCAAACCGTCAGGGCTTTCTACCTCTCCATCCCCCTCGTACAAGGCAGATACAATGATCTTGCTGGAAAGCAGACTTATTTAATATTTCATAGAATGAATAACATCTTTTTCAGCAGGACGTAAGCTCACACGATAAGGGAATTAACTCTGTTCTCACTTTATACCAGGCTTTTTATTTTCTTCCCCGCAGTAATAGTGCTACCAGTTGCACCTTTTTGTCATACTTCCTTGTCCCTTTCATATAACTTCTTTAGTGATGAATATTTAATGATTTTTTTCTGGGGGCAAAGGGGAATGGATTTCAAAAGCAGATAACATAAACTTTCTGTGCCTTATTTTGCTATCAGCTCTGTTCACATAGGATGTGACTAATGATAGTTCATTCTTTTTAATTGTTTGCATGTGTTGTCTTTCTCAACACTTGCTGCACATTTTTTTTTTAATCACTATATATATACACATATATCTTGCTTTTCAAGGGGGAGACCATTTTCTTCGCTTGTTTGAGTCATGTCCAGCATATTGGTGTTTTACCATAATGGGTGGGGCAAAAATAGTGGCAGAGAACAGGTGTCTTTGGGTCTTCACTAGTACTCTAAACCCCCCCACACCATCCTCCTATACATCACTTGCACATCACTGTTTCCAGTTACAAACGTACAGGTGCCATTCCACAAAACAGCAGGACCTTTCTATCTATTCTGAAGAGAAATCTAAGGAGAAATTCCTCTTACTAAACAATGTCTTTCCAGAAGGGCATTGCACCCAAATATTGATATACCTCAAAATGATCAGATTGCTGAAGTAAGTAACATGATGCTTACTGGGCCTCGTGGGAGACTCCCCATCACTTACAGCATTTTCCTCAAAACCGCAAAGCCACCACACAGAAGCTATACCAAATATTCTGCAAGGCAGGCCTTCCCCAGCACAGAGAATTTGATTTAACTTCCCCAGGTCAAATTTCATTTATTAGTCTGTCCACCTAAGAAGGATCAATACTGCATTTTTCCAGGCTGACCTAGTTATGGAATCACAAAACCCAAGCTGATCCCCTGATTTCAGAAGTCTGAAGGAACTCTGAGTCTTTCAACTTCTGCTTCTGTGTCTTCCACAACTGAATGAACAACTCGGTTTATGTAATCAGCTGCAGCTAGGAAATGCAATTCACTCTAATGTTCCTGTTTCTTCAACTGAATCCACTGTTTTGTTGCCAAAGCAGCAGAGTTTAAATGTTTGCAAAGGAACAGAGTTTGAAAAAAAGTGATTAGTAAAAATACTTTAGTCCTACTATTTATCTTACTAGATGGCGCACTGGGCATTCACAATCAACCTGCAATTAGTAGTGAAAGTACAGACATCATTGTCCTGACCATGCTGCTGCAGCAAGAGTGGTGCGTGGTAACTTTTATGCATTGAAGTCTAGATCCTGAATCTTGATGCAGATGTGCTTTGTTATTCTGCAAACTCTGACAACTGTGACGGATGTCAATTCTGGAGTGTGTAAAAAAGTCTGTATTGACAAAGAGCATCCAAAGAACTATTCTGGTATTTCCTAAATGATGTATGAACCATTAAATAGGCTTTTGCTTCAGACCAGCACATTTTAAAACACTGTGAGAGACAGATCACTGTCTTGATAGACACATTGCATGTTATACATACTGGCTTCTCCTTCAACTATTCGATCTTCTTTCTTAAATAACTGTTTTGATATTTTATGTATTTTTTACATAACAAGTCCTCTCACAAGTGAAGAAATACTTTTCAAGACCTGCAAAATAAAAATTCATGGCTAGATTAGTAAATGTATGACAAATGCCAACACAACTGCCAGAAAACTCCAGCTTTCATTGAAATCCATTCTCCCTATTTCTCCCTAATAGCTTTCAGGCACTTCACTTGGTCATGTCTTTTAATGGCCCTGTTAACTACATGACAGCATAGCAAAGTTATCAAGTAGGTAAATCAAAGGTTTTTAAAAGTAATACTCAGTGATCTAAAAGTTGGTAAATATATTTTTGAAGATACCTGAGACTTCTAACTACATTTCATTGCCAAGCATTGTAGAAAAACAAGAACTGATTATATCTGATATGCAAAAAACCTCACACTTTTCCTCTGCACATGCAATGACCATTAACACTTCAATTTCAGCCTGATAGAAATGAATATTTAACTCCATGTCTTTTGTTACAAATTTCTTTTTTCAGCTAGAGACTCCACTGCAGTTTAAAAATACCATAAAGTAAGCCAGCTGGACAATAAACAGTGTACAATAGACTGGTTTAACTGAAGTGAGAGCTGGGAGGAAAAGCAGAAAAAGGACTCTGAAAAGTTCTGTACCTATTTCCCTATTCAGCTACAATAAACCTAAAATGTCACTAGGCACAGGTGAAAAAGGAACTGAAATAGCTCTGAGGTGTGTCTAATTCCACCATTGTATCCCATGAGCCAGTGAGCACGTGGCCCCAGTGAGATGAAGCGTTTACACCCATATTGAGTGCGGCACAGTCATTGCCCCACTGACCCCTGACCCCAGTCCACAGCACAGCTGGGCTTTTTATGAAGAGGATTTGTTAGATCCTCTGTCAGATATACAGATTCAGTTTCCCCAGCAGGACATCCTGAGTAAAAACTGACTCTCTGTCCCTTGCAACTTTTTTTTTTATTGTTGATAGCCAACGCCGACACAAATCTCTGATTTACACACATTTAGATAAATCTACCACCTTCGTTTTCTGACAAGCTGCTTCTAAGCAAAAAGTGCAAGGTAGAAGGAACAGTGGGTTAGATTAGCCCAACCCCCTGTGAAACTCATTTACACATTAAGAGTTTTAAAGTTTGAAAGCTTTTTAAATTTCACAGATTGTCTCTCAGCCTACCCTAACCATCAAAAACTTAGGGAAAACATTTTAGATAAAATGTTTGCTAGCAGTTGAAAGCCTGTAGCCCACTTCCCTCCCCTCAACAACTTAATAATAAGTAACTAACCAAAAACAAGTTTCAGATTTCTTCCATGTAAAAGAGTTTGCCCTATATCTGAGTCCACAGCTACCTGAGAGCAATCCAATGCAATTCAAAGCACTGTCATCATGTTAACAGCTCCTGAAAGCCCTCAAAGCCAAACTTGTTTGTTTGTTTGATCAGTAGAAAACAGTGCTATGGGTCTCCAGTTTGCAACTAGGGATGCCACTAAAGAGCTTTATATTCTTCAGATATTCTCCTCTATCCTGCTCTTCATACATCTGTAAAACTCACATGCTAAGTATGTGAAAGAGAATATATGAAAGTGTAATTCCCATTTAATACCATTCCATGTGCACATCTCCAGACTGCAATCCCAGGAGATGAGCAGTGAGCTGTCAGCCAAAGCTAGAAAAGTTCAAATAAATACAGGGGAAAAACCAGTAGTCGCACATCCCTGTCATGCTATCCTTGTTTTACAACAGTGTAATTGAAAGCATTATGTATAGTCCATGTTACTCCTTCAAAAACATTTCTATCACTGAGGACTCTTCCAGCGCCTGTGGAGCTATAAAAGCAGGCAGACACACTCACACTTTGCCTTCACACTTCCTTAAGCAGACTTAGAGAGATGTACCAGAGTAGGCTCCATGGAAAAAAAAGGACACGCTAACCTAAAAAGGATTAAATCACCTTGCAATTTTACTGTCAAGTGCAGTAGAAATAGTTCTTGCTCAGTTGGGCACTCTTACTTTTTCCTGGATGGTTAAAAATTTGAAGAAATCCAAGTTAAGGATGTTCAGAAACACTTTCCTTAATAAAAAAATAAATAATTATCATAATGAGAGTGTTAGCACTGAGGTGCTACACACCAGCTAGGACATTCTGCATCTCCTGTTAACCAGGGATCACAACCAGGAGAGCAAGTGGGGTCTGCCTCATCTCTACCATCAGCCTCTTGCAGACCAGCTCCTGCAAGTTACACTTGTTCCTCATGGGTAAATAAATGGTCCAAAAGCTTCATAATTCACATTTCATCGAGATAAATGTCTCTGTTCCAGTAAAGTTAACTATCAGAATATGGTGAAGCAGACACATCAGGAAATAGGTGTTTACTGAAGAAAATAATTTCTTTTCAATAGTAACTCCATCTGAAATATCTAGGAACAGCAAAAGCCCTAAAAGACATTTGAAAATGCATTTTAACTGGAAAATAAACCTGCATGTAAAACAACACTTACTGACAGACCAGCAGAAGCAAATAGCAGCGTTTGCACATGTGCAGAACATATTTTGAAAGAGTTGTGTAAGTGCCTATATGGCTTTTCAAGTGTGGCTGCTCCCTTATTACCCACTATGGCACCTTATTAAGCACCAGCAAGGTTTGCAGGTGTCTAGCACCCATTGTTGCTAGCGGTAGCTGTGTATGTCTTGAGAAGGTGGGTTTTGTCTGTAAAGAGAGCCAAATGAAGCAGTATATTAACTATGACAGAGACATCTCTATTCTTATGTTTTGCTAACATCAACAGAATCAATGCCCTATTACCTCACTGAAACAATGTAGTCCACAGGCTGCTTTGTGAACTGAACTGCAAAAACTGGCAAGGTCTCAAGAATCTGCATCCCCAGTCAACACTGGTAACAGGGTAAGGTGGAAGGGTGAACCTCATCACAAATGTAATGTAACACTTGTACCAAGTGAGAGGGCACATAAGCTTTGAGGTTTATGACCCTTTGCACAAAAAGACACCCATTGCTTAATATTTTGAGCACACAAAGCTTCAATGTAGCCAACCTGGAAGGGGTTATCCACAAAATCTGTCCACCCAGCCTTCCTGTCATGGCTTACACACTGATTTGCAAGATCAAATCTTAAAGAGCTGGGGAAAGAAATGTGATTGTCTGGTGTCCTGTGAGAACTAAAAGCTTTAGGCAGACTTTTTGTCCTCTTGCTTCTGCTGAATCACACCTTAGCCCAGGCAGTGTCACTGACTTGACAGGAACTATAAATGCAGCAGAATGTGATATAAAAAGTGAGTTATTATATTTTAAGATGTGTATTCTAATAAAACAAAATATAATGTAAGGAAGCTAAGAGTTTCTAAATTAGAAATACTAAAATTCAGAAGTCTGAACTACAAGATGAACAAAATTTAGAAGTTACGTAAACTGTTGTAGTAGGAGATTGAATGATAACACTGTGACCAGATCAAACCATAGGTTAACACAAATACGGGAATAGAACAGCTGTGTCAGGTTATGTGGGTTTGTGTCACACATATTCTTTCAAATTCACCTTTATCCTTTCAGAAAATGTTGGTAATTTAAATTAATCTAAACCATTAACTGCACAGCACTAGATCTAGCCAAAAATACCTGTTTAGGAGGCGCAGATGAAAAGCTAAATGTCCAGTCACTGCTACTTGCTCCTTCAAAGAGAAAACGAGCAGATAAATAAACTAGTCAAATATCAGTACCCAAAGTACAGATAATGCAGGGTGAAGAGTGAGATGGATAGGCTTAAATTTAAGACCTGTGTCTCAGAATAGTCTGAATGCTCAGTGAAGGACCCTGAAGAAAGAGTCTGTTCTCCATGCAACAATAAATTCAAAAATATTTTCAAAACATCAGTATGTTCAGATCAGATTAGCATAACTTTGTCAAGATGTTTCCACTCAAGACAAATTGCATCCATTACTGATGGTAACTCAGGTGTCCTAGAAATATAGACCTTATTCTGCTAGTAAAATACTAGCATACTGATGACTCAGGTAAATATTTGCATGTCTCTGTAGAGCATGCTTCTGTCAGTACTCCCCCAGTTGGATATGCATATGGATGCTGGGTACCGCACATGGCTCAGGTATCCAACTGTGTGAACATTATTGTCAACACAGGGACAGAAACAGGGACGACTGGAGGCAGCATTTCTACAGGCAGAAAAACTGCTGCAGAGAATCACTTTTGGCATCCTGTCTTCACTCTCAAATCCGAGCTGTTGCCTAGTAAATTTTTTGTTAGAGTTTCTTCATCTTGAAGAGGCTTCCTCAACCATAATAAATTGCCCAGAGGAAGACTTGGGCATTCATAATTGTTTACAGCACATGTAATGACAGATAATTTTTGACTTCCAGCTCCAGACAGATACACATTTCAAATATATGGGGAAGAATGTTAAAAAAGAAGAATGACTTATGCTATAGTCCTCTTGAAGTAAAAAGTAAGCTTGTGAATGAATTCCTACAGGAGACACTTTTCTCCATAAAAAGTGCATTTATTTCTTTTAGGGATAAATTACGAGGTATTCCAAGACCCGTTATAGAATACTACAGTCTAGTAATCTCAGATCTACTCCACAGATCAGGTCTGTTAGTCATTTAAAATTATTAAGCGCTAAGAAACCATAAAATTGCTTCAGTGGATAAATAGTTCAAGAGCTGTGGTTATTGCTCCATCAACAGCTTTCCAACTGATCCTCTGTTCTTGTGCTGAGCAGTGTTCTCTCAAGGCCACTACCTTCTGTTTCAGTTTGGTGAATATTGTCAGCTTGGTCCTGCTCCATCATAGCGCCATGCCACATTGCTCTCGGTGAGAATTTGCATATTTTTTCCCCTTTGATGTTCTGATTGTGCTGTAAGAAAGTTCCCCCTCCAACCACAGCTATATGGCAGGCAACAAATCCGCGTGGCACATGGCAAATCCACATTTCCTAGGGTAAGCAAAAAAACCCTACCTTCAAAACAAAAATTGTCCATTCTGAATAAAAAAAAAAGATCATTGTTAGACTTGTATCATCACTTCCAAGACTCCCTGCACTAAAGAAAAAAACAGGTGTTTATGCCAATTTAGAAACACCCACATCCTGTCTAAATGTAGAAACAGAAGTAAAGTTGGCTAACATATGGATAAAGCTAGAAATAAATAACTGGCTTATATAATATTTAGGTAAAGAATATTGCAAAGCTAAAGAATGAGAAACACTCACGCAAAAACAAGTTCTTGCAGAAGAGCTGTGCACAAGAATTCACAGAAAGTGTTTTGCAGCTTCAGAGATTTGAATTGTATAATTTATCTCCCATTCATAAGTGATAGGTATTACATATTAGGGCCACTGAAGATCTGCTAACAGCAAAACTTGCAAGCTGACTTATTAGTGTGTTAATTTCAACAACCTCCTTCCACACGTGACCTTTGTGACACAAAGAAAAAAGTTAAATTTTAAAGGCTGGGCAGATAATTTGACAGGAATAACAGGATATAAAGAAACAGCATCTTTTTTTCAGAATGGCATTTAACTGATCAGAAGGTTAGAGAACAGTAATTAATTGCTTAATTGTTTTGAAAGGACAAGCATTAGAAAGTATGACCTTTCATTGACACTTTGCTGCAGTGGTACATTAATTATAGCTGAATTTCAATGGGTCTCCTGTGGGAACACATGACATTCACATTAACACCAGACAAGTTTACTGTGGTCATAGCTTTTATAACAAATGCCTAATACTAAATTAAGCACAGTTTGGTTCTTGGCCTGATACATTCAGAAATCTTGATAATATTTTTCTCTGCTAAGAGAAAAATTGCATTTAAAAAATACTGTTTCTCACAGTCCAAGGAGCTGGCAGCATGTAATTAAGAAATGCACTGAAAAAGACAAATTGGAGAACTTGTGTAGACTGGAAGAGTCTTATTTTAGCTGTTGGTTATTTTTCTTTTAAAAGTTTTCACAATGGTAGATG
Source organism: Rissa tridactyla (assembly GCF_028500815.1). Lineage (NCBI taxonomy): Eukaryota > Metazoa > Chordata > Aves > Charadriiformes > Laridae > Rissa > Rissa tridactyla. Next base: position 36,451,442 of record NC_071497.1, read on the forward strand.
TGAGATTTTGCAAAGTTCAGTGCTTTAGTCCAGGAAAGTTGAGGAATGAGTGCAGGACTTTTGGATAAAACAGATCGTGATGGAGATCACACTGCACTAATTCAGCCTGAAGGTAATGGTTCTGAGGTGTAAAATGTGACAATGTGAGGTGCAAAGAGATGATGTGATGCAGAAGGTATGTCCACTCATGCAGTCAACTGATCTGTTTTTTGCTGGTTTTATCTTCTAAGCTCTTTCTGCCCTAAATCAGCCATATCAGACTCATCAGACTGTCAAAATGAAGAGGCTGTTCTATCAAGGAGCTGTGAAAATAAGGCGTCTGAGCACAACCCAGAACCGCCTTTAGGAAAGCCTTTTCAAAAAGAAGAAAATAAGTCCTGGAAAATCTTGTCATGAATATAGGGATATTTTGATTGCTTGCTGGTTTTTAAGTTTGTGAGGGGTCCCGAGACTATTGTGCAATCATCCAGGGTCCTCTCCTGATTATTCCCACATGTTTTCTGCAAACACAAAGCCTGATGTTCTCTTCTTAATGTAGCAATAAGGATAATCTCTCCCACTAAAGAAAGCCCATCTGGATGGAAGAAAATGAGATTTTGGAGTGTACCAATAAAGCACAGAGGACCCAGATCTCCCCCCTCAACATGTTATCAATGCTTTGCTCTGGCTGCTCCCAAACATCACTCACAACAGGGAAGGCAGTCTCCATAAAAGCCAGGACCACCAGAGACTGCAGCCCCAAGTTATCGCCTCCCTTCACAGCATTCAGTCAGGGTCTTGATTCACAAGCAGATGTTCAGCAGGATAACTTTGGACAGGCTGCTCTAGAGAGTTAGCTAAATCCCTTTCTCTCCACATCTTAAGAAAGAAAAAGCCATAGTAACCAGGGCATCTTCTGAACTCCTGAACCAATTACACACTTTGAGTTTACATTTCCCGTGACTTACAAATCTCTTCAGATGGCACGTGTTCCACCCATACCTTTTATCTTGAAAACTCTTGGATGCTTTCATTACAGCACGGCATTTTTTTTTAAGGCACCAGCACCCCTGCTGCAAAGCCCTGTCAAAGTGGACACCTTAGCAGAAAGCAGGCCCACACCACTGAAACACCGGCCAGGATTTTAATTTGTTTTGAAACTTCCTTTTGAGGCATAATCAGTATTTCTGTTTGGTAAATAGTTGCTTTTCTTCTCCAAGGCATAGCAAGAAATTACAGACTTTTTCTTTTAAGCTTGATTCAGAAGCCAGGATGAGTAGCCCATCTAAACAGTCTTCAGGTGTTAACAAATTACATGTCCTGACACATTAACCAACAAGTGTTCGGGCTGAAATTCCTCCCTATCATAACTTGAAGGAGAATTGCGGAGGGTTGCACAGCATCTGCGTGAGCAGCTAAGCCCTTGCCGAGGCTTCTTTGTACTGCAGAGCAGCTGCGGCACAAGAGGAGGCTGGCAGAGGTGGCAAGGACACAGTAACAAGGCTCCACAGTAGCAAGGCTGTGCTGCTCATGCTTTGGCAGTCAGCTCACGTGCTTCCAGTCGGATGACTTCTCTCTATTCTGCAAAATATTCACAATTTTGGTTTCTCTGTAAACAGAGAACCAATTCTTAAAACCGGTTTAAGGCTCTAATTTAGATGTGATAAAACCTGATTTCCATTCCAACTGGTAACTGACCAACACTTTCCTAAATCTTCTACTTGTATGCAAATGGCTCACAAGTACAAGGGCAGACTATTTCTAACTCTTGACTGAATAAAAGAAACTGGGCTTGATCTGTATCTGTTCCCCCACATGTTCTCCTTTTCTTCTACACAAAGGCCTTCCAAAAAGCAAAAAGGTATTTTTCATTTGATACATCAGTTTAACACCAGGGACATGCCTTCCTTGCATTTCCAGGGAAGAGGAATTTAGCTTCATAGGTTTTTGCACCAATCCCTTCTGTGCCTGAGAGATGGCCACCAGTCATTGACACGCCGATAGACCAGAGCTGTTGTTAGCACTGACATCAACAATTTCCTGCATGTAATTAACATAATGCATCAAGGTTATACAGTTGTTTTTAGAACTATAATCCAAAGGGTCCAAAAGGTCAAAATTTAACGAGAAATTCTGTCACACAAATACTTTCCTATCACTTCAATTCAGCCTCAGTTAATCCCTAACTACTTCTGCCATTGCTTCCCACTCATTGATATTCACTTGTTCTTTGTCTGGTTCTTCTCTCAGTTTCCTTAATGTTTTCTTTAAAGTGGCTGCTGCAAACCCAAGCAGAGCTGCCTCCACTGCTGTAAGAAGCCCTTCCTATAGCTAGTGCAAAACTCAGGAAACTATGTAAATTTATTTTTTCCATTTCTATATTATGAATGTAGCATAATTGTAACTGTTAGTGCCAATTTTAATGTTTTATTTCCTAGGAGAAAATTTTGTAGTGGATCATCAAAAATACTGACTTAAGGCTCATTTCAGCTTCCTAAATATAGGAGTCAGGCTTCTTTTGAGATAGCCCCGACATATCCAAAGAATATCTCATCAGTCATTAAAAGACATAGATATTGATATATATATACACACACACACACATATATATATATAAAAACGCATTCTTAGCCCTATAATATTAAACTAGAAAAATCCCAGTAGAGGAACAGAAAGGGTAGGAGAGCAGAACCAGGCTAGTCAGAGTCTTTTTAAATTGTGAGAGAAAGCCTGCCCCTAAAAGAGATGCAGATGCAGCAGAACAAAATTGCTGTAGGAGTTGTGGTGCAGAACTTCCCTCTTCCAAGTCCAGTAAGTGTTTTGGCAATATGAATAATGAGGATTTTGAGCAGCTGTTATCCCCTGGCATGTACTATTCTGCCTAGACCCATGATTTATTAGAGTTACCTACAAGTAACATATGCACATTTTATCAATTTCCTTTTAGCTTTATATGCCATATGTTCCCCAAATAATTAAATCATTGCAATTGAACTAAGACATCTACACATAGCTTGGAAGAGAGACAGAGAGGCTGAAAAGGCTTAAAAGATCCCAGCACTGGCTTTGAGGATGATTAGGCCACAAAATGCTTTTCTCAGAGAGTACGAATTGCAAGATTTGACCTTGGTGTGTGCTTTAGGAGTTCCGTTACTGGAGGTACTGACTGTATTTAGGCTAAAGATTAGGTTGGGTTACAATGAGGATAGACTCCATGCCCAGGGTACTCAACCAGGACTGCAGCTACGGGTTTATAAACAAGTTTCACTAAAGTGCAGTCTTCTCCTTCAGTTGCGTGTAGAAGCAGTCACTATGATTAATGCTCTTATCACACAGAGCACCTTGCCTTTGATGAATATGCCTATCCAGAGGGTTCTCTAATGTTAATAACACAGATCAACACTCAGGATATTTTTTTTCTTTTTTTGGTTGAGGGGTATGTGGTGATAGATTCCTAAACACCAAAGCTATAACTTCATTTTTTTCCAAATCTATCAAATAGGAAAGTTAAAAGCTGTGAGCAGACTGTTCCTGGCTGACTGGCAGCTTGAAGCTGTGCTGCTCTCATCTCCACCATGAAATCACGCATGTGTTTCTCAAGGTCCATTCGTATCTCTGAAATTTGCAGGTCACGTTGCCTATGATTTAAAATTTATTTTATGAGCTTATTAAGAAATACAATAAGGAAACATGACAAACAGGGCCTCAATCCCCTTTGGCACAGAATGGTTTAACACATTAATTCACTTATTCACCATTCAAGTTATACAATTTCATAACTTATAACCTATAATCCTTAATATCATGCACCTATGAGCGAAAGAAAAGATTTAGCTACCTAGCAGACGGTGAGAGTGCTCATCCTTCCTCCTCCATCACAGTGTGGGTGTCCCGTGTATCACACCAGCAAGCACAAAAGCCTCAACAGGCCAGCTGCTATTGGATCCACTTCAAAAGCTTTTTGAGTAAGCTGATGTTTTATACCCTCCAGTTTGGAGGTTTGGTCTATACCATTTCCATAAGTTACTTTCTGAGGAAATTGCCAGACAAGACCATGGCTGCCAGAGACACCAATTTGCATGTGATCATGGCTGCACAATGGCCCTACAGCTCTTCCTGGCTGCCTGTCCCGCCCACTTGGTGCTCTTGCTTTGCCCCAATGGCTCTGCTCCCAGCATATATCATGCCTTAGCAGGAGCTTGGTTAGAAAAAATCTAAGCAAGAGTTGGGTGAACAGTGACATGTCTAACAGGGGATTGCTGTCTACTCATTGTTCAATTTCAGCCAAAATATGCTTCTTAGCAGTCAGCACAGCAGCACATTTTACGTACCGAGTGCACAGTGCTTAAATATCTTGTAGCAGCTTTATCCTAGCAGCACCCCCCTATATGCCAACATAGAATCATAGAATGGTTTGGGTTGGAAGGGACCTTAAAGATCATCTAGTTCCAACCCCCCTGCCATGGGCAGGGACATCTCCCACTAGACCAGGCTTCTCAAAGTCCCATCCAACCTGGCCTTGAACACTTCCAGGGATGGGGCATCCACAGCTTCCCTGGGCAACCTGTTCCCAGTGTCTCACCATGCTCACAGGAAAGAATTTCTTCATAAAACCTAGTCTAAATTTCCCCTCTTTCAGTTTAAAACCGTTACCCCTCATCCTATTGCTACAGTCCCTCATAAAGGGTTCCTCACCATCTTTCCTGTAGGCCCCCTTTAGGTACTGGAAGGCTGCTATAAGGTCTCCCCAGAGCCTTCTCTTCTCCAGGCTGAACAACCCCAACTCTCTCAGCCTGTCTTCATAGCAGAGTCACTATTGAGATAGAGAAGCATTATCACTTCCCAAACTGACTTTCTGACAGACACACAAAGTTAGTGTTTTTCATTGTTACTGTCTGATTGCTTGTTTAATCTTTCCATTTCAAATACTTACCCAATGACACCCATTTGCTACCTCACCTTTAAACCATCTCAGAGCTCTTACGTTAGTCCCCTTCTGCTTGTCCACCAACAACAACTTCTTCACACATTACAAGTGCTGTGTAGTCGACGGATACACTTCTGCCATGTCTAAGAGACATCTAGATAAACTTCAAGAATTTCTGTACATAACATGACTAGTCTGAGCCTCGGTCTCTGCAATCACAAACATTTCTTTCTAGTCATGTCACAAGAAAAATCCTCCTCCTACTGTTCAAAACAATAATTCTCTTCTAATGCTTAGTCATTTTATTATTATATGCAGTTGCAGCTTGCTTGTGACGATATATGGCAGACCGTGCTATAGAGAATTCCCATTTCAATCAGCATCAAGATCTACACAGACCAAGATTTACTACTAAAGTAATTCAGAATGATTTTTTTTAATATGTGCCAGTAAGCACATATTAAAGCTGCAACCAAGTTGCAGCCCTGCTAGCATAGTCAAATTTCCAAGATATGAGGAGAGTATCCTGCTGATTCAGCTTCTACAAAAGATATTTCCAAGTCTTTGCTTTCTTTCTCCCTAAATAAACCCAGTAAATCCCCAGATATAAGACCTGTTGGAACAAGGCAAAACCAAGAATCTCCTAAATATACTGATTCTATCAAGCTTGAGTTTTGCATCACTTCTGCTGTAGAGCTATGCTGTGTGTCCTTAAAAGGACTAAAAAAACACAAAAAATTGGCTTTTGCCCAGCACCCAGAGAAAGTCCAGTGTCAGACAGTCGTAACATTTCACGTAATCCTGGCACTAGTGAACTAGGAATCTAAATCTTGAAACACTTTTTTTATTAACTGGACATGCAAGGGACAGAGACAAATTCAGTTTTTAATGCTGGCTACATTACAGTGTTTAGTTTATTATCTTAGGCATGAAGTCTAAACCAAACCACAGACACTCTGTACAGAGCAAGCTGGAGTTCATGTCTGGCACAAGAGCCAAATGAGCCAGAGGCTGAAGGTTAGAAGAAAAATGAGACTTAGCCTGATTCAAAATCTTTACTTTCTTGAAAAACCCCGAAGTCACAGATTGGGCTCGGTAATTAATATATTTTTTGCCTGGCTGCTGTCTTTACAGTGAAACGCTCACTACAGTCACTGCAGGAGAGAGGAGTCCTATTCCAGGACAGGAGTCGTGCAAGTCTGTGGGTCACTGGACATAGAAGTGCTTTAAGGGAGAGAAAAAGAGAACAAGGGGACAAACAGGCTGGTTTGAATTCTGAATCCTCTCCCAGTACTTACAGATGACTGACAGGCCACTCGGCACAGGCAGTTTTGAGGAGTGTTCAGCTATTAGAGCCTGGCCAGAGCTTAAGATACTGTCAAGATGGCCCATGCTGACCTGTGAGCAAGTACAGGGCAATTTCTAAGCAACTTCACGAGAGCTGAGTTTTTTTCAATTTTCCCCAAAATGTCAGGAAAAAATTCAGTATCTTTCTTCATACTTGGTTTTAGGCTTCTGATTCCAGGAATAAAAACTTTTGCTATACAAATCTCTACAGAAACTTTTAAATAATCCATCAAACTCTCCAAACCTTTTATCTTTCCTCTCTGCCAGTCAGCATGGAAACATGGTTCATCAAAGCTACTGGGAAGACTTCACAGCTTGCTTCCACACTATTTAAAAACAACAACAGTTCTATAATTTCAGGAACGGATTCCTAGCATTTCACATTTAAGAGAAGAACTGTTAACTCTTATTGTTGTGAAAGCTACTGGCCGCTATAAGCTGTTGAAAGCAGTGCTGCAAGGTGGATAAACCATACCTGCTGGGCCTCAAATTTGGCAGGCTATTTGCATTGTCCTTTTCCTTAAGAGATCTTCCTCCTATACATGAGAGAATCAGAAAATTTGGCCAGAGGCAAACACATAGCAAAGGAAGCCTTAAACACTGGTTTTGGAGGCACTAGTTCAGTCAAATAATTATCAAAAAAATGTAGCAATTAGCTGGCTATAAAATAGAAAGGGATGAACATATGGAAGTGTAGTTCTTCCTTAACATACGGAAGTGTAGTTACATAAAACCCAGGCTTTTTGCAGGCAATTGAGTTTGCCTCAGAGAGCAGAGTTAGCCACAAAAATCTTGAGAAGTATAAAACTGAAAATGAAAATGCAGTTACATACAGCTGCGCTTCAGAAACCACTAACAATGCCTGTAAGAAGGGCAAAACAGTGTTGTGTGTGTATGCACCAAGATCTTTTTAAAATTATAAAAAAAATGGAAAAATTTTTTTGCTATGAGCTTTAAAAACTGAGTTTGCCCAAGTTCATCACATAATCAGGTAATATCACTGTATGTTACAAGCTGAGACCTAATCTTGCAGAATCCTGTATACTTGGGGCCTGGGACTAATAAATTCTCACTGTCTCTGTGTGTGCATGCCTTGCTAATCATCCTCACCACAGGCAGAGGAAAGCTATTCTTTTCTGGATAAATCCAGCAAATCCCCTGATGGATGCTTTTTACCACTATTTTAACAGACTCTCTTTAATGTGACAGATGCAACTTGAAGTTTCTTTCATGTTGGCATTTTAGTTTCCCCTTCCACCATCTAATAGGGTCTGATGAAATAAGCTGAGAAGCACAAACTGAATCTTTGAACCTACAGCGATGAACTGTTTCAAAGCTCCCTCAAAGCACACACCTGGGGTACGAGATTAAGATCTTCTTTTGTAGTTCATTCCTACTTTCGTACATCAGTTCCTCACAATCATGCCGTACGTACATGCAGTATAACTTGCTGAGTCCTGTTAAACTACATTTCAATATCACAAAGACACTCCTAAAGGCAATGACATAGTATTGCCCAAAGGATAGTGTGAAAAATCCATGTAGCATATTGCAGATACACTTAGGAATTAAATCAGCAAATGATCAAACATTATAAATGCATACTGTTTTCTTTTTAATTTAGAGCAGGGTGTGGGAGGGGAAAGATTCATTCATTTGCACAAATATTTGGAAGACTTCTCAAACCAAAGCTCTTCATTTACAGAGTACAGATGCAGCAGGCCCACTCCTACATGTAGTCAAGCACGAACAGTCCAACGCTAAAAATAGACCTACATAAATCTTTCGTGCCACTTTACAAAAATTTATTCCTATCCTGCAAATTGATGCAAAAGTCCAAATAGTTTTCTTTTTGTAAGAAGGAAACAAGGATGAGTTTTCATTGTCCCCGTGCAAAACAAAACTGAGGGCAAAGCACCAGCTTGTATCAAAATAGTTGGGGAACTTCGTCAAAGAGGCTGGCTAATGATTCAATGGGAAATGACATTTCGGCTGTAATTTTTTTAAAGCAGACCCAAAGCCTTCAACACCCCAGTGCTTGCTGTATTTCTGTATGACTAGAAAATATACTGTCTATAGTTTGTGAAAACTAAAAATGTTTTCTAAATGAAATAATGAAGTAAAAATTGTTCTTCTGAGCAGGTGAAGAGAGACAAAACCTAAAAATAAGTCTTCCTGGGAAGACCGAGAATTTTGTGTAGTCTCAAAACACATCCACAACAAATTTCAAAATAAGGACAGCTGATTCCCAGAATCATGGAAAGTAGAAGATAAAGAGTTTCAAGACTGAAGTGCTAGTGGTCACAAACTTGGAGATGAGCAAGAACTAGTTTTAGTGCAATAAACCAGGCATTATGTAACCATGTATCCCTGTAATATAATATTGTCATTGCTGGCTATGGGCCACAACTGTTGTACTTAATTTGCAAGTCTGCAGGACTGAGGCCTGTCAGTCTTCCTCTGCCTGAACTTTTCTTGACCTGCCTGCAGATTTGTTTAATCTGGTTTAGTGGTGACAGCAATTTTATTCGTTTATTGTGCTTTCTTCATACGGTGTGACCATAGCATTATATAAGTAGCAGTAACAAGGCCTTATTTTCTATAAATTGAGATCTTTACAACTCTAACATAATGATGTAGTGTATAGAAATAGAGACCTGGTATAATAGCATGGGGGTTCAGAAATGTAGACACAGGATGCAGTGCAGAGGCATGGAGTGAGAAGAGGTAGGGCAGAGACTTGGCACTGGTACCCCATGGGTATAAGAAACTTACCAACAGCTAGTTAAAGAAATACCTGGAGCCAGGCAAAACTGGATTTAGAGGTAATAAAGAGAACAAAGAGTTTAGTAATGGGCAAAGTGTTTTTTAACAGGCAAAGAATTTTGTAATGTAAATTCAGACATAACATGGAGTTGCAGACCCATGAAGAAAGAGCAAAGGTGAAAAAGCGTGTCAGCAAGCAAAGAAAAATGAACCCAGGTGAAACCCAGAGAAAAAAAGGAAAAAATAATCCCATAAACAACATATACCTCCTAGTGAAGGACCCCAGATACTGGTGACTAACCACAGTATCCTACCACCAGGATGAAATTACCAGCCTTAGACCCGGGAGGAACAGAGGAAGGACATCCATAACAGGTAAAAGGGGTACAAAATGAAGAATTTGAGCTTAATTTCCTGCCTGCCCCCTGACCCCCCTCTCCAGCAACTAGATCTGGAGTAACAGTGATTAGACTCTCAATTATGTTAACAATAAATTCTTGGCTTTATATTAGCTGTACTGCCTCTTTGCCCATACACAAGATTTTAAGCACAACAATTGCAAGTCAAGTTTTTTGTTTGTTCAGGCATGTTATAAGGCATGCAATAGCAAACTCAGGCAAAGGTGATGACTGACTCTATTTTTATATAGAGAGCTACAAAATGCTGAAGGCCTCCTGCCAGAGATAAACCTCTGAAGGCTGTAATAATAAAGTGTGCTGCAATGAGATGTTAGAAGGAAAAAACAGCCCTGGAAAATCAAAGCATACAGTTGTGCAGGACAGCAAAGCAGCATGACCCCCTTGCTTACTTTTGCCTGTGACAGTATCAGACATCCTGGATTTTAGGCAGTTTTGTCTGTAGTAAGAAAAGGCTATTGTGAATTTGGCAGCAAGCAGCATCAGTCTTCATTTGGCCTTTCTGTCTCTGGGACAAAAGAAAGTCTCCAAGGCTCTTCCCCCTCTCTCCCTTGTCACATAAAGACCCTGCCTGCACACCTCCCATCTAAACGTCCTCTTCACATGGCAGAGACAGAGTTGTGTACACATCATTGACAATGGTTTTGTGTATCTGACTTTGCTCTTCAGGACGCAACACTACTGATTTAAAAAGCTGATCTACAGCTATGTTTAGGCAACAAAATAGCGTGTATGTATTTCCTTCATTCCATTTCCACAGTAGTATAACATGTAAGCCTGAAACATGGAGATTAACTTTGGAAAAAATACGTTGCCATAACAACATTTTTCACAGACAAATTCATTTAAATGCAGGGGAGAACTGCGGAGAACAAAGAACAACCTGCATATAAGTCCTTTAATTCCAAACCAAAACAACCTATTTCAGGATTACCCTGCCTGCACAGTCCTGAATTTAGTAGTAGTTAATCCACTGCAGCTGAGTTGCATGAGCTTCAATTCTATTTTTGATTATATCCTTTTTTTTAATAACATTTATTTGCTAGCCCAAACACAGCATCACAGTCTAATTTGGCCTGTTCTTTGGACTTGCTGTATTCTATTTTCCCATCTGGCATATACTATATGTGCAATAGCACACTATCATTAATTAAAGCCTCTGTGGAAAACAGCTTCTAAGCTACATCCTGTAAAAGCCATTTCACCTTTATTTTGAATTGAACAATGATAACATCTAGAGTGGATATGCCCTGCAAATATGCCCTGCTGATAACTTAATGGGTTTATCAAATAATCATTGTGGAGCATACAAAGTGTACATAACAGATACGGACATGAGTAGAGGAAAAGAAGCAGATGTGTATTTTATATATTCCATTTAAATTATGTCAGATAAGTGATATTTAAATAGAAGCAGTTTTACTGTACAATGTCATTAGCAGCTTGCTGTAGCTTTGGAAGCCTACCAGACCCGCACCAAATGCACTGCTGCAGCAAATGGTGGCATGCATGTCCTCTCCAGATCCAGAGTTGTTAAATTCACACCACCTACTTTGCAGTATATGTACAAGAAAAACACCTTCCCTTTTCTCTTTGCTAAGTCAATTGCAGTGTATAAACTGCCTACTCTGATAATTGCCAGAGCAATTATCCCTTTAATGACATAATCAGGCCAAAACCTTGCTAATTATATCTTTTAATTGTGGTCTTCCTCTATTTTGAAATCTATTTCTTGTCTCTCCTCTGTCCCCTTCCTTGTTTTCCTGAATATGGGATTCTCAAAATACCAGGCAAGAGCCAGAAACCACAGAGAACAGAGCACATGAGAAACCACAGAGAAACCACAGAGAAAATGAACAATTTTGGAAGAAACTGTGGAATACAATTCCACATTCTCATTGCACAGAGTGGAGACCACACCAACAGAATTCGCTGAGAAGGAACGTTCAGTGTTTCCTGCTCTATAGGTCCATGCACATCCCTAAAGCCTGTGTGCCTTAGTGGTTTCTTCACTTCTCTCTTCACAAACTCTAATCCTGAACAGAGGCAATGAAAGAGTTTCCAGGAGTCAGTTCTAATCCATCACCCCATTATTTCTTCTTTTTCATTTGTATACAGAACAATGAGCTGCCAGAGGCCAACAGATTTCTGCCTAGAAGGACCCTTGTCCAATATCCGCACAAGCTGGAAGTGTCATTAACCAACAAGATTGCTCTCTTGGGTTTCAGCATATTCAGAGTATAGATAGATAGCACAAAATGTATTTTTTTCCCCCAGAAGGTCAGTGCCATGCAGGCATACACCGGATATGCACTTCTGTTGCTTGGTGCTGCCATTTAAATTTTTTTTACATTAAATTGCCAAAATGTTGAGGTGCTATTAAAATGTGCATGAAGTCCAAAATTACCAACATATTTGTATATTAATCAGTATACTGAAGCAGTGTACTGAATGCATATCATCTGTGTTTGCTGTGTTTTCAGCATTTACTATCAAAATCTTTGATCAAAGTCTGAGACATATATTCAGGCTACGGAATTCAAGCTAACATTCTAGACATTGTCTTTTATGAAGTTGCCAAAAAATAGGAAGTCCACCACCCTCTCTGCTAGGCTGTTTAAATGTTTAATTATCTGCACTTTATTGCATGTTATTTTAACATTGAAATTGTCAAATCTCAGCTTCTAGCCACTGAATTTCATTATGGCTTTGTCTTATAAGTTCCCTAATATCTATTTTCTGCCTTAGCACAAGTCACCTCTAGGTTTCCTCTGATAATATGAATTAACTGAGCTTCTAAGGCCTGTTTTCCAGACTCAGGATTATTTTTGTACCCTTTCGTTTAACACTCTCTAGCACTGCTAGTGTGGTCCATGTAGTTATTGGAATTACAGAAATCATTTAGTAGAGGCTTTAAAATGCAGCAATGGGATGTCACCACACCGCTTTCTAGACAAGGACTTACGTTTCTTAGATCTATAGTAGTTGACTGAAAGCTTATATTGTAATTCTTCTATTTGGTCATCCTAACCTTGGTTTGCATCCCTGGTCTCCAGAGTAATTCTTCACTCTCAGATGTATGTCAGGGACAGATGGTGGAAGGATGGAGGTGAAGATCCCCAGGTACAATGAAGACATTCTGGTACCTATTCTCCAGGCAGGACCACAAAGTGAAGGAACCTCTTCCTCCTCCTAAACCCAAACCAAGGTATCCACTGTTGTTTTGCATTTGTTATTATCAAATGAAGTTGGTATTTTATGATTATTTAAAGAACCTGTTTAACAGGTTCCCGTCTTGTGTATTCTATAAAATCTCTACAGTTCAGTTTGCAGAACTGTATACTCACAGGTTAAGATAGGAACTATAATTGGTCCAAAATCTAAACTCATTGGTCTAACCTGATAAGGAACCTTGAGTGAGATCACAAATGGCCTTAATTTTAACTACACATACAGGGTTTCATAGTACCATATTATTGTAATCAATGACATATGTCTACAGAAAGCTGAATATGTCATTACTTTTTTCCCCTTAGTTTTCCTTAAGACTACATACTTTAGGTGAAGTTGATTTGTGTGAATATAATGAGAACCCATAAAGAAAAACACTGCCTGATTTTATATGGCTGTTCTTTATGTCGGAAGAAACACAAGAATTCTGGCAATTTAAAAAGACTACTTCAGAATATAAAGCAGTGAATTGTCTCTGGGAAGGAAAAGATGGAGGTGGTAAAAGGGGCAGAACAAATGCATCTCCTACACACACCTTCAATGAACTCCAAGTGAAAGAAAGGGGGCTGTTGAATTGTGTAGAAAAAGGGAGTAGTACTTGCAGTACACAAAGAGAAAAGGCCATTCCGGTTTCATACGCTAAATAAGCTGAAGAAGTATTTGTACATGTTTCATATTCAGAGATAAAGAAAGAGGTTAACTTCATTATCGTTTGATTAACTTTCATAGTACAATAGCAAAAGCAAAGTGTAGGATACAAGAAATAACCAGAGGAGGTACTGTGAGTGCTAAACTTGTCTTTGCAAGCGAAGTGATTATTGAGGTGGATCTTGATCTTAATCTTCGAAAACTAGAAGAGTATAACTACCAGAGACAATGCAATATTACCTCATCAGCTACACAAAAGAATCAAGAAAAGAAGATCACAGTGAGAAACATACGCAGAAAACAGTGTTTCTTACATAATACGGTTTTCTGGCTCATATTTAATCACCTGACAGCAAGAACTTCTATGGCACCAGGTTGCAAGAATCCAGAAGCCTTTGCAGAAATAACTATCCAGTTATTTAGTATATTAAATTACCAGAAGAGGATGGATGGTCAGCTAGTCAAAGCCAAGTTTTACACCAAATTAAAACTTCCTGAATGAATGCCAAAACAAGTCAGTTTGTCTGAATCTATTGGCCACTCAGCAATTTAGGTAAATCTATCTATGAATGATAGTTTTTTTGCCTCAAATCAGCAGTGCATTTGTATAGATGTGCTCCCATTATACCTCCTTATTACAGACTGAAGTCTGGAAAGTTCAACCTGCCGGAAAATTTGCTAGCCAAATGGAATTTTAGATGCAGTTTATTTCATCTCAAATCCCACGGCATTTCTTGTACAAGCTTCCAACTTGCTACAGTCCAAACGTAGAAAAGTATAGATACTGCTCTGGCCATTGAACTGGAACAGATCCTGGTAAGGGATACATATATGGTATAGTAAAATACTATACATGCAATGCAATACAAAATACAGTCCATACAATGTAATGCAAAATACAATACAGTACCTACTTTACAAAGTGGAGCATCCACAACCTGTGCAACCTGTTCCAGTGCCTCACCACCCTCACAGTAAAGAATTTCTTCCTAATATCCAATCTAAATTTACCCTCCTTCAGTTTGAAACTGTTACTCCTCATCCTATCATTACACTCCCTGATAAAAGAGCCCCTCCTCATCCTTCCTGTAGGCCCCCTTCAGGTACAGGATGGTGGCTATAAGGTCTCCCCCGAGCCTTCTCTTCTCCAGGCTGAACAGCCTCAACTCTCTCAGCCTGTTCTCATAGCATAGGTGCTGCAGCCTTCTGATCATCTTCGGGGCTCTCGTCTGGACCCATTTCAACAGGTCCATGTCTTTCTGGTCAACAGGTCCATGTGCTGAGGGCTCCAGAGCTGCACGCAGTACTGCAGGTGGGGTCTCACCAGAGCAGAGTAGAGGAGCAGAATCACCTCCCTCAACCTGCTGGCCATGTGTCTTTTGATGCATGAGCTGCAGCCCATATAATACCATACCAAACCATACCATGCCATACATACTATACATAGAACACAATACACAGTAACCCATACAATACGTAACACATAATACATAGGAATACAATACAACACAATATATACAATACACTACATAGAATACTACACCATAAAATACCACACAATACATAAAATACAATATATTCAGTACAACACATACAATGCAATGTAAACAATACAAGAGATAGTGCAACACAAAATATACAATATAAGAGAAAACACAACACAGTAAGATACATACAGTATGATATATATGATATGATACATGCAATACAATAAATACCATATCATATCACACAATGCATACAATATACACTATAAAATACATACCACACAACACAAAATACAATACATACAGTAAAATACAGGCTCTGAATACATACAAAATACAATACACAGAATACAATAAGCTCTGAATATTCAGATTATCTCATAAAATGTGAACTTTAACATAGGAGGCAATATCAAATAGCTTATGTACTAAACATTATAAAAAGTAAGTGGTATTAAAATACTCAGTAAGCATTGTTAGTAAGTATTATTAAAATTAAAAAAGTAACATTAAATATTCAGTTCCACGGCTGGCGTTGGCTAGGTAACTGCAAGCTTGCCATTTGTTCTGTGCTAACATAGGAAACAATGTTATCATATTGTCTCCTTGCATCTCATAAAAATGGGTTTGTAAAGCATTCCAGTGGTGCTGATCACAGTGAAATCTTGACAGTTTCCTCCTGAGATTACAAACAAGCTAATATGGGCCCTGAACTTACAAGAGGTAGCAAACTGCAATGCATATGGGCCTCTTGCTGCGTTACTTTCCACATTTTCCGGTGATGCATCTCAGTAAAAGATCCTCAAATTCCCATTTTGCAGTTAAATTGTGAGCACACAGAAGGAAGCCCCTTTCCTTTTTTTGGTGCCTCTGATCACTGATTTTCTGACAGACAGCAGATATGGACAGGGATGTGAACAGGTCAGAAACAAGGTCCAAGCCGTGAGGACTGAGGACAGTGGCTCACTTTCAGGTAAATTTCTTATAAATAGTCATCCCTTAAACTGAGTCCTGTTTCAAAATGAAGGCAAACTAGGAGTATTTTGTTGACTGTACAATTTGACTTTCAAGCAAAGAGAACTTTTCACTTGACATTCCAAGGTAACACCAGACAGCTGGCCAGCACTTTTGAGGGACATCAAAAGCACAGGCTCATTCCTGCAACTTACTCAGAAAGTATAAGGAGAGCAAGGATGCATGGCCTCAGGAAGGGGCTCCAACACTGTCAGGGCTTATTACCCAGACTGTCCTCGCCTTCCACTGTTGGCTCAGTTAAGCAGTCTTACCAGAAAGTTTTTGCATAAATGAATAACGATAGGCCCATCTGCAGATTGATTCCTAGAATAGCAGCACAGCATGGGTTGACATTAAATGTATCAAAATAAACAAACATCTGAATCGTCACCCAGCTGAATGCTGCAAAGGAAGATCAGAAGTTAGTTGTTTCCTTTTATCCATTCTTTGGTAGAACCAGCAATGAACTGAGTTGTGCTTTAATACCAGCCATCTGTGTCACATACACTCTAACCTGATTAAATGTGATTGCCTTGGGTTCTGATTTGATTATTTCATCTCCAGAGTTATTCATGTGACTGAAGTAAATTTCATATTTTATTCAGTTCAAGGTAATAAAATATGCACAACCACATAAACATTTTCATATTTTGCAAATTAAAAATTGTAATTTTTATAAGCCATAACAATTGAATATCTAAAAATACTCCAATATTTGTTATTGTTTTCTTCCACTGAATGGCAGCATTTAATGTGTCACTATTTATTTTAATTTTCTTGTCTAAAACAAAATACTCCAGGTGATTTAAAACACTAAGAATGATTTTATCTTGAGTCCTTTCATTACAGAAGTCTTTTACTTATCTTTTCTGAGACAGACCCTTCTGCAAAACAAAACAGAACCACAGCGATGTCCTCACTCTGGAGTGGTCAGTACAATGAGCAATTTTGGCACCAGAGATAACTCACATTCTCTGCAAACATCATCAGTATTTATAGGCCTCAGCAGTAGAAATAATGTGTCTATTCCATGTTTTTGAGAGTTGTGTCACACACTGGTAAATCTTTGAGTAGAAGTGGACACATAAGAACATTAGAAGCTGCAGTGTGTGAAAGTTCAGTCGTCTAGCTTTAGGTCCCACGGCATCTCTAATAAGACCCAAAAGCAGGTTTTGGTAAGAGTATTAGCTAAGTTTCCAGCGCATGCCCCATTGACAAATTTAAAACTTGGTCCACTGTCAGATTGTACAACAGCCTATGAATTTACTCAATCAAACCAGTTTTTGACTGTGAGCCTGTTTTAGATGCTAAAACCAGACCAGAACACAATTGCTGCCATCTAATACCTAAGCATAAGCTCCTCCACATACTTGAGCAAGCCCCAGCTGATTCTGTACCTGGTATCAATAATGCAAATTCACGAACTTTAATGGTAACTTAAGTGGGCACACACTTAACAACCTGAACACCCTTGAACACCCTTGATAACCTTGTTACCTTGGACAACCAAGGTAATTGTAATTAACAATAAATTTCATTATATCTTTCCTTCACTGGGGCTGGGAGTTTGTGGCCAGACAGCAAAGCATGAGAACAGGCAAGGGCTGCCCCAGGAGGGATTCAGCCCCTTTGTTTACAGCACCAAGGGCTATTCTTGAGCCTTACATGTGGCTAAAAGAGGGACAGCAACAAGTGCAGCATAATTGTTCCCAGTCCACAGAATTTGCATAGCCAGATGACATTTGTCGAACTTCTCAACCTCTCTCATACTCCTATACCAAGAGGCAAAGAGTCAAGCACCAATTTTTTGGTTTATATCTCAGTTTAGACACCAAGGAAGTCTTCACAGCAACTGCCAACCAGCCATAAATAACAGCAAGTCTGAGCCTGTTCCTCCACTATACTGAAAGCAGTAGAGGTGTAACACTAAAATAAAACAGCTCTTGGAAAAAAATAATTAAAGGAAAATTTGGCACACTGATTCTCAGCATCAATATGAAGGTCCTTTGGCTCACCCATTCCTCTGTGCCCTCGTGAAAGAAACAAGAGTAAAGAGATGCTACAACACCACAGTACAATGATGATGTGGCATTTAAACAGAGGGCCTTATCGGACTCTGTTTTTGACTCCTGTTAGAGAGGCCATAAGAAAAGTTTAGATTCCTTCATTCTTTTGTGCCAGCCATCTGTACAAAGCTAGAGGAGACACTTCCACCCTTCCTTCTTGTGCCCAGCTGCCTGCATAGCACGTAGCCCCACACAGGCTGTATACTGTTTCCACATCCAATTATACTCCTATATTGGTGTCAATGACATTTCGGTTTTTAACAGAAAAGTCAGCTCAGTAGAAGCCCTCTATCTCAATGCTTATAATTAGATTGGAATGACTGAAGAAATACATTACATGATATTAAAACAGAACTATAGAACCAGAACAATAATTCATTAATATGATCCAAAGTAACAGGGTAGTTCTGCCTCAAGGGGCAACTTCCCCTTCCTGCAATTCTGAGAGAGAAGAAGTGGCTGACAAATTTCTGTGCTGGGTGATGCAGTAGGAAATGCCAATGTTACTAATAAGAATACAGGGATAACAGACTTCACAAATGCACCTGACTAAAACGGGTGTAAGATGCCCACTCTGCCCAGTCTGTCATGAGGATACTGTTAACGTCTGAATCACTGAAGTCCTGTTGGAGAGGGGATGAAATGAGTCATCTGCTCCTTAGCTGTTGTACAACTGAATCGTATAAGGACACTCTGCCTGCCTCTGGGGACAGAAAGGGTGTAGTATGCAGGAAGGAGAAGGCTAATAGATTCATAACTGCTCCTCAATGCAAGCAAAATGCATCTCTCATGCTATGGAAGAAACTGGCAAGAGATCCAGGATAGGCCTAAGAAATTACATTACTGCACTTCAGTGGGGAATGTCCCAAGGTCCTATTACCCAGAGGAAAAAGCTCTTAATAAAGCCCATATACTTGGATGACGTTCCATGAAGAGAGCTCAAAAATATTTACTTCAGTTCCAACTTTTTGGACACACTCAAGGAAGACAATAGCATAAGCTATTAGCCAAAATGAAGACACGATCCAAGAGAAAAGAGCTGCAGAAATGTGGCAGCTGCACAAAGAATTAAAGAAGTGTAGGAAAGATGAATGGGCTACAAGCTAACTGAGAGAATGCAGCACTAATGAAATTTCACCCACAAGACCTGGCTTTCTCTTGTGGCTTAATTTCAGCAAAGAACTAAAAAAAGTCAGTAATGAAGTGTTGTACACTTAAGACAGCGAGAATCCTTTCACAATCCTGAAGACCTCTGTGCTTTCACAGGCTGACTTGAAGCCTCGGAAAGCCTATGCCACCAAATTGCAGGCAGAAATGCAATGCCCAAATTTCTGCCAGCTGAGCTCTCATAGGAGCCTGGTGCTCGGCTGAGAGTCAGGGTGTGCTCTCTCTATCCGCAAGTGAGTAGTGTTCCTTCCCCAAATGTAAGACAAAGGAGGGGGGTCAAGATGAAGTGGTGAGTGCCAGGAGGAAAAGGAACTACAATCAGGCACCCATGTAATCTGGGGCATTGGAGTGCTGCTGAGAGTGGGAGCACACAGCCCTGGAACTGCAGGGTTTGAGGCGCTGCCTCTGCCAGCAGCTCCACCACACTTCCCCCCAGTGAGGCAAGTTTACCCTGGGAGCCAAACTATAACCCATGTACTGTCAGGTTCCTTCTCATAAACAGAGGGACTGTAACAACGCTCAGAGGTGTTCACATAAGGTGTCACAACTGTGCGTCAACAATGGATGCAAAGACACCTGTGAGATGGTGTGTTTTTTCACCCCACCATGTTGTTTCTCTTAAAGGCTCTCTTGGCTTGCCACCCAATGCTCTGCTTTATTCCCATGGACTGGGTCCAGGCCACACTACAGATTCCAGTCCGCTCCTGGTGGGAAGGGACAGAGGGAGGCCGGAGAGTTTTCTCAGATACTTATTCTTACTCCTTTCTAAATATAGGGACCCATTTCCCCAGGCAAATGAAAGGCAAACAAAAACAACAAATAAAGCACAGGAAGTAAGAACAAGTCTTTTCCTTGATTTGCTATGCATCTCATATTTTCTTGCACTCCTACTCACGTGTGCTTTGGGAGGCAATTGCTAAGCTGAGAAATGGAAACCCAAGGCAAAGGCTGAATCAAACTTGACAGCTTAAGCTTTCCTAAGTTAGCAGATGTCTCTATAAAAGGTTTAACGTGTTCATCTCTATTATCAGAGGAAGTCTGTCACAGGAGGATTCACATCATACTGATAACAAAGCCTAGCTTCTGTTTTCCATTTTTTCTGAATAGCACAGACCACTCCCAAGACAATATTTTTATTTCATTCAACCGTTACCAGGGAGCCAAATTGTGAAGTCTTAACTCAGGGCCATATTATCTCTCCTATTTGCTTGAAGGCATTGAGTTATGCAATAGCTTAAAGCAGCCAACCTTCTGCATTAGAGAATATTTGTACTTCTATTCAGAGCCCCTGGGACAACTAAAACCATCACAGGTAGAGCGAGGTGACATTTTTACAGTGCAGGGAGAAAGGATCCACAGTCCATATTCTCACAGGGATATGAGCATCCACAGCCAATGATGAATTTTTTTCGCTTATTTCTTTGGCTAGTAGAGAGAATTGAGGAGGAAGTATTTTGCAAATTTCACATCAGGAAGTGATAATCAAGACAGGAATTTCTTAAGAAGGTCTCATCAGCTTCCAAGAAATTATTTTTTGCTATCTGCAGGGGACTGTATCTCAAAGTTCTTAGAGCAGCTAGCTGGAACTGGTTGCTATGCTGACTTACCAGTTGGACAGGGGGCAAAAACAAAGAAAAGAAAGCAAAGCAATGTCAAACTCTGCCTCCAAGTATCTCTGAACAGGACATGGTGTGAGGCAAAACTAATTAACAACCCATTCAATAGAAGAATAGCATCACTGAAAGCACACTCTGGAGAAGACACCAGCATTACATGCAGTGTCCCAGTGATGTGTGTAACTGGAAACCAAGTGTTCAAAACCAGTTGATTGTGAAACACTAGGCAGCCCCAGAGGAGGGCTGTCAATATAATGAGAAGAAAAGAAAAGGAAAGAAAAAAAATGTAAAATTTTCTTCAGATGGGGAGGACAGAAAAAAGGTAAAAACCCAGAAAAGCTTGTTCTGAATAATCCAGGGTTGAAAGGGTGGGCTAGAGTTGCAAGCACTAACTGGGTCCCTCATGTAAGCACAGTTTGGACTGGGAGGAGAAAGGACTGTGAAGAACTCTGAAGATGACAGAGGCCCCTGAAAAGGAACTCATCTATGACAAAGTAAAAGGATTTGCTAAACAATAGAAATTGCCTAGTCCAGACAGAAGACATAATTTCCTGAATCGCTGGCTTAAAAAATAAAGCTGGCACAAGAGATGTCCACTGCTTTTCTCTGAAGACTTGACCACAGCTTCACTCAACTGTACCTTGAAGTGTTTCTCACAGAACTCAGTTGGAAGTGGTTGTGCTGAGCTGAGGAACAGTGGTCAGAAGCTTGAGTTCAGAAGCAAACTGGTGTCAAAGTCATAGGCTCTGAGCTGTTTCTGACCACAACATGGTTTTAGGCAAAACCTATTAAAAGCATTCTGAGCAGAGGAAGAGCATACACTAGGACTGTATCATTGAAAGAATTCACGTAAGGAATAATCCCTTTCCTTCCTGAAACATCCAAAGATTCATATCACAAAACTCTAAACTGACTTTGCCACTGACACTGGCATCTTTCACACTGTTCCCCAAGATGTACAGTGGAAGGACTGATAATGTTATGCTGATGTAATTTAAGAGTCTTTTCTAATAATGTCCATTAAAAAAAAACAACCTAAAACCTTCAGACAGAAGAAAATGTGGAGCTCGGTATTAAAGCTCACAAAAAATATGAACATATCACTTGGGGCTACACATGCTCTGGCAAACAGCATGGGCCAAGGAAATGCTCAGCATTTGGAAAGCAATACAACTGTAATGCACTTTGTAAGAGTATGCAACACCACCACATGGACAAAGACGATCGCAACAGCACGCGCCGTGAGGTCAGAGGAACTTTTCTAGCACCCTGCAAGCAAAGAAAGATTAATGCATTTCAACTTCACTGAAAGAAAATGCACAGATGTGGTGCCAGAAATACTGGTATCAGTACTAAACAGGAGCTATAGAAATAGCAGTTACATTCAGCAAAAGCCAGAGCCAACCAAATTAAGTATATACCTTTAAAAAAATTATAACCAGTTAAAATGCAATCTGTTCTAGCACACATGGGTAGTTAGTAAGCTGTTCATATGTTTTTCAAAGTGTGCATAATATTATTGTTCGTTACTCGGATTAGTTTGCCAGGAAAGGAGTAGGCAGGGAGCTGCCCCAGGCGTCACTAGACTCGGTGTTGAGCATCAGTTGGGGGGATGTGTTACACAGAGCCATCCAGCTGAAACGCATACGCTGAACCAAAACCTTTCTGAATTCAGGTGATTGATGAACTGCATACAGCTCACCTCAGCCACAGCATCTACATGTCTGAAGAGTCTTAGAAAGTCTCTAGAGACCAAGAAGTCTCTAGAAATCAAGGGAGGATTTTCCCAGGTAAGGAAGGAGACAAAGGATTTATTCATAGGGATGGACAGGAGATTTGGACTGTCTCTGCATAGCCCCCCAGTTCTCGCAAAAGCATTTACGTTGCCCCTCTGGTCATCCACACAAACAGCAGAGGTTACATCTAGTGTAGTAAATTCAGATGTGCTGTGAAGATACTCCTTCATTTAGGGACTAGGAGGAGAAGTATGACAAAGCAAGACCTCTTTTACCTGGCAGAGAGCCTGCAGACAAGACAGATTTATACCTTTTGGTGAAATACCTCCAAGGGAATCACAGCATAAAACTGAAAATCTGACAGACCATGTTGCTTTGAGCATTAATAATTCAAAGAGTTTCTAGGTCCACTGCTTTAAAAAACATCATTAAACAAGCCATCAAAGAGATAAAACTACCCAGCTGGTATTGTCCCCTGTTCGAACAAGTTCCTAATAATTAGGCAGGAATAACATTTTTTTTCTTTTCTTAATGAGCTGCTTATTTTCTAGAGGCACTTTATGCATGAGTGTCTCATGATTGTCCCTGGCTTTGTTGTTCTCGAACAACCATTTTAAGTCACAGAGGAATTGTCAATTCCCCTTTTCCCCTCCTCCCCATAATAGCAAGTTTCCATTTTCCACTTAAAAATATTTTTAAAGTAGCAGCCGCAAGAAAAACAAGACCTAGAGCCTTTTAAACTTTAATTTCCAGCTAATACAGTATTCCCTTCAGTGATTCTATTCTGTGGTTTTGAATGCCTTTGGCATAGCAGAGATTAATTACTGGACGGACAGTGACTCACAGGGACACTTGGCTGCAGTATGTTGGATTTTGTAATGGGAAGGGAGATGAAGACACAACGTGAACTGTTTTACTTTTTGCAGTATGCAGGAAACCTCATTCTGTGAAGTTTCATCCATGGGTGTTGTCTTTAAATGGGAGAACTATACCTTATGCCGAATGCAGTGATGTAGCCATAGCTGCTCTTCAAAGCTTTGTGGGACGAGCCTAAAAATAAATTATTTGTTCTAAAATAAGTTATGCAAGGAACACCAATTTTATACCTGAAGGGCTAATGTCTCTCTACGTCCATAGATATGCACACGCACACAAACAAACACACAAAATGCTTACCCCTTCAGCTCATACAGAGAGCACTCGGGGAGGGCTTGACCCTGGGGAAAGCCGACGTACACACCATGCCATGCAGATGCCCCGCACTCTCGCTCTCAGTGCTGGCCAGTTTTCTGTGCTGGTGAGACAAGGAGCCTCCTTGCTTCCTGTCCTTCCAGTTCTCAATGAGACCTTTTGCGCAGGCACAAGGCTGCACACACAGGTGTGTTTAGCACTTGCACTTGGACATGTTTTCATTCTCCATTTTTGCCTGCATTTCTTGCAGGCCTCCAACTGTGCCAAGTGGGTGGAAAATACCACAGTTCAGGCAGTACCCTGTATCTGCCTTGCACCAAAATAAAACACTACGTGGCAGTCCAGTTAAGTCTAGCAAAAGCACAGAAAAACACTGCTACGTGCTCTCTCCCTTCAGGGGTCCCTCTTATTTGCTAGGAGCAAAAAGGAGTTTATTCCTTAGTTGCTACATATTTAAGGTTCCTATATATAGTAACCTGAAGCAGCCCTCAAGAGATTTTTCATTTTCTATTGTATCCATCTGAAAAATTAAAAAATGCCACTGCAACACCAGCATTTTTCCAGAGCAGGAATGAGCTACAGAAATTTTCAGAAACCAGAGCAGGTAAGCAGGGTTTGGTCTTTAATTCAGTCAGGCAATTTGATGAAAAAAGATATGCAGGGCCTGTCTCCCACTCCACTAATATCCATTTAGTGTGTAATTTGTGCATATCAGGATTATTCAGGGGTTTCTGAGTTTTATAAGTGTTTTTTCATCAGTCTGAAGGGCAATTTCTCTTTCTGCATCTAACATTTACCAGCAGAGCTGTTATGACCAAGCTGTTATGGGCTAAACTCTGTGCCCTGTGCAATAATGCAAATAATTTACAATCCACTTACATGTAAAGATTCCCAACAGAGCATTTCCCTATGAAAGACAAATATCTGAACAACAACAGAGCTCTATGCTGCTGTCTGCTTCCCTCCTTTTATAAGGGACATGAAGGAACTCGAGAAACAAGGAAGAGGCACTCATGATTCTCCACTAATGTAGGACCCGTTGAGGACCATTTGCAATTTGCTTTAAGGAGCATTGAGGCTGCGAATTGGGGAGCCAGGCTTGTTCTCTAATAAAACTAGTCAAGAATTTTCCAATAAAACTAAGGTTTATAAGCCTTTTTGAAATGAAAAAATTGAATTGGACGTTTTTTATTACTTTGTAGTGCCTAGCAGAAGAGTTA